>NW_026555332.1:20796558-21367771 GCF_029017545.1 Prosopis cineraria | reverse complement strand
AAATTTAGATACCTGGGTATAAAAAGTCACTTTTTCAAAGAATTTTGCCACCCAAGTGCTCAAATCGATCCCATTATCTCAATAGACCACACAAGCCTTGAACCAAGTCCAAAAGGAACTAACACACCTAATTGACCATAATATATACCAATCACACACATATCACAATTTGGCCACTCAACGGCCTATTTTCATATGCTCAACTTTTCACAATTTGTCACAATTTAGCCCACTAGGCCTTCTCACCACAATTCCACCATAAATTCACTACTTTGCACATTCACATCATATTCACTACTCAGTCTTAGCTCTAATTACTAATTTCATCACATAACTCATATATACAGTTAGAAGAATTCTCACCATGGACACACACTTCGACCCAAAACAAGATCCTTTTACCTATATCTGCCCATACAACATCCCAATGAGTTAAATTATTAAGTAATAATCTAAATCTCTAGTCCTTTACTAGTTACCACTTTCCCCTGATTAACAACTACTTATAGGATTAAAAAATTTAGGATGTTACAAATTCTACATAGGTCATAGCAAAACATGGATTTTAGTAAAATGCATATCTTTGATTTTCAGTAAATTGTAAGCATTTGGGGACCTCATTTTCAACTAGTCTTCTCTTCCAATAGTTGCAAAACACCTTGGGAGAGGAAAAAGAGTCAAAGGAGGGCTGAAGCTTGGGTTTAATAGGAAATTAAGGGTTTTGCTCAAGATTGCTCTAATTAAGCATTTCTTCTCCTTCTTCTCTTTATTTTGATGTATATATTATTGATATTTGCTATCATTAGAACCACAGGTGGTTGATTTCTCTTAATCTAAGATAGCTGTGAACAAATTCTTAGATTAGAGCATGTTTAAATCATTTATTTAAGCTTAATGTTAATTTTGTTTACTCATCTTATACTTATTTGTCTTCTTAATGGTTGGCCATCATTGAGTATGAATTTAGGAGTTTGGTTTTGCCTTGGAAAAGAAAATCTAAATTAGACCATTAGATTGAGTAATGTGGGATTAGAATTTATTCTAACTTGCTAATAGGATAAGATTAAGCCCCATATAATGACATTAGAGTGATTTTCTGCTTTTTGCCTCTTGGGTTTTATGTTAGGAATATCATATTTAATTTAAGAGAAGGGTGTACTTAATGGACAGATAATTATTCCTATTAATACTCTAGATTAATGAATTAATATTAAGTGAATTTATTTAGGTAATTACCTGCTCTATGAATTAAATAAGGGATTAGCCACCATAGGTTGCCTTAATTATTTATGGTCGTTAGAACTTTAATTTTAATGCATTTATATAACTTCACTTTCTTATTTTGCAAAATCAAATCTAAATTTTGTTTTGTTCAACTTAAATGAAAATGGGGAATCTATTGTCTAGTCACTATTTTGCTTGATTAGTTATGGGATTGACCTTGACATACTAACATATTGCATATTGACCCATACACTTGTGATAAAATATTTGTTTGCATCCCCTCTCATCTTCATCTCCATGGTCTTCTAATCTTCATGAAGTAACCAAACTCTTTTGCTATTGAAATGAGGATTTGAAGCTTTACAAATTAAGAAGAAAGGAAGGGATGGGGTGAAATCAATGAGGGGAAGAGACTCATAGGTGTTTTGTGGTGATTTGTGTGAGAAAATGTGGAGAATGGAGCTTGGCCTAGATGAACAAGGTGAAGTACAATAAAGAACTTGAGAGAAAATGCAAGAAAGTGAAGGAAAATGAATGAATGAGGGAAAATGAAATTGGATAAGATTTTTCCCCTTGGAATTCACAACCAACATAGCTGGGAATAAAAGTAAAATAAATGCAAAATGTGGTCTTCTAGTCACAAGAGCTAGTGGCCGAAAATGTGGCTTAAATTGAAGGGAATGGTGAAATTCCCATGCTAGTCCATTTAATCACATGTTGTATACTCCTTGATAGCTTATGTGGCCTAGTAATTCACATCCAACATAATCTCTCTTTTAGCCATTTGGTCACCATGAAGTTGCGTTGGACTTATGTCTTCAAGTCACATGTATTTTAAACCTATGTCACATTTTATCACATAATTAATTCATCTAATGTGTGATATAAAAAAGTAATGTAAAGTGTAGATTATTAACTCAAGTTAATTGGAAAAATGATTAAGGGTAATTACAAATGAAAAGCATCACAATAACCAAGTGTATGGATGCACAAACAAGAACACGAGATTAGGTCAAAATTAAAGCCTTTAGAGAGATAACCTTAAATGTTGTCTTTCGTAATAACTACCAAATTAAGATGAATTAATCAAACCTAATTGCACCATTAATCATCTCCCATCAAAAGACACAATATACTCAGCATATAAATTATGAAAAAGTATATTTTGGATCAAAATATCCTTAGTTTATGAAATCACAACACTTAGGTATATGTTCACTATGATTGCACTTTGAATGTTTTAACCAATATAATCACGTGAAATGGCTCTAATTAACAAAGAAAAGCGTGTAAATAATGTATCTTATCAATTCTTCCATACTTATTTTTGCACTCTAGGAAAAACCATGTGAAATAGAATCCCACAAAACAACAAAACAAATGAAAAACAAAGCAAATGTTCTAAAATTCCCAACTCAAGAATAATTGAGTCTTCAACTATCCACTATCAATTCAATTGCAATAAAAAAAAAATTTATTACTTCATAAATATATCTTTACTAAAAGTCTATTTCAATGACTAACCTCATAAGGATAAGTGTATGAACTCAACTCTTAAGTGTTTAGGGTATATAAGTTTCACTCAAGTTCACTTAGCAAATCACCCTATCATAGCTTGTAACTTTTCTACATCTTCATTACTACATAGCATTTGCATTATGAATCAATAGGAATTTTTTAGGGTTGTAATGAGGTATAAGAAAGGATAACTATAAATGCAAGTGAGAAAACAAGGTTAGGCACAAAAGTACTACCAGTTTTGAAATTGCTTCTCAATTCACAAGACATAAAGTAGTTCAAATAGGTGAAAATCTTTTCAAACAAAGTAACAAACACTAAGTAAATAAAGGGTGTTTTATTAGCTAACCAACTTTAATATTTATTTTGCTTCTATTTTCTTTTTTTTAATTTCTTCTTTTTTCTTTTCTCAATCTTTGTTTCTTTCTTTCTATTTTCTCAACATTTTCTTTGGCTTTTGTTTCTTTTGATTTTTTATCTTTCTTTTCATTTGAAGTTGCTCTATTTTTCTTTAAAATAACCTTTGCTCCTTTCATAATGAATAGGGTAACAAAAAATAGAAATTTAGCCTTTTGAGTCTAAATCATGTCAAGCATATTATGGAGTATAAAAGAGTAATAGGCACTCTTGAGAATAACAGTGTCCACAACTTTTTTAAAGAATGACAGAAAAGGAGCTAAACAAAAGATAATCATATCTAGGTTGGCCTTTTGGCCTTTAGATCAATTTATATGAATGCCTCTATCACTTCCAATAATAAGTGAAAGATGTAGCATTGATAAGAAAAGAGACAAGTTTTAGAGGGTAAATTAAGCCAATCAATATAGTACTAGAATTAACCCTAAATGTAGTAAAGGGTCAACCTAGGACATCTCCCTAATGAGTGGCTAAATTTTAACTATGAGATTAACTAGTGAATAAATGAAACCAAATGTTGGAATTGATTTATCTAGAACTACTAAACAAAGAAGAGTGAAATGGAAATTTCCTTTTAAAGAGTTGAAACCTTAGAGATGGGTTGATGTTGGAATCCTTATTTCTTGATGGTTTAAGCCAATTAGTATTTTGTATTCCTCTTAAAGAAATTGTATTGAACCTAGTAATAAGACATTATTTACACGAATTTCTTAGCTAATTAGGACCATTTTACATATATTAATAGTCTCCATATTCAATCATATCACATTCTTAGTTCAGTTTTTCCTAAATGTTCAAGTACATACATTAGGAGTAATTTGATCATAAAATGCACTTTTTCACCAAATTAGGGTTAAGCTAGAGATTTAAGCCTTTTAATAAGATAAGGTGGTTGGTCTAATTAGTTTTCATTGATTCATCCTAGGTTGAGAATTATTAGAAAAAGAAAACATTTTAAGGTTGTCTCCTTAAGAGTTTCCAATTAGCCTTTGATTTTAGTTCAAGTGTGTGCTTGTCTACACTTGTATCTTGTAAGGCTTTCATATTCATTTTTTCTTAGTCATTTTAATACTTTAGATGAATTAAATATTTCCTATCTTAGTCTAATTAAATAAATGTCACACTAGGGTTATTTGATTATTTGATTTAATTGTGACTTAGGTGAATTAATGTGACAAATGAAGACATAACTCGAGCTAATTGAAGAGAGCTTCTAAACAGAAAATGTGGCATGACATAATCAGATTTGGAGAGGTCCAAATTAAGCTTAGAATGAGGTATTGCATTGGATAAATCCTACATTTAATCATCACTAATTTTCCTACCAATTCACTAAGTAGTTTTGCCACTTGTGTGAGTAGTTGAAGACCACAACCAATTTAGAAGTTTCCATCATTTTTTATCTCATTTCATTTAGCCAATTTTGTGCTCCAAACTCACAATTTAGATCTCTCAATATTTTCCATCTTCAAATTTTTCTCACTTGTTCTTTAATTTACAAAATCAATCACCCATATCTCTCTCATCCAAATCACACAAAACCACATTCATTCTTCTCCTCTTCCTATTTTCATCCACCCTTCTAACCAAATCAAGGATTGAAGGCTCATTTCATCATTTGAAGGAGATGAAGGGGATGGTTGATAAAACACATTTGTTACCCACTTTTATTTGTCAATTAGGACCCTTTTATTAATGATTTATCACCTTCAAGTGCACACATTGCATTAGATTTGGAAATTTGCCTAAGTTTCTAGGTTCAGTGCACTAGGGGCATTTTGGTCCAAAAAATGAACTTTTGAGAAAATGTACAAGAAAAATTGACAAAGTGCATTTTATGTCCAGTTGATGAATGGTGAAATTATATTTTTAAAATTCATTTTAGTTTGGGAGTAATTAAATAAAAAAGTCAACACTTTCTTGAAGTGTCTTAGTTTGTCCTAGTTTTTGGTTTGCCTTTGTGTGGAAATTTTTTATATAATTTTGTGCAGCCTAAAACTTGGTTAATTGATAAATTCTCCCTTCTAATTATGAATTTAATTCTGGACATGAATTAGATTTTATTATATCATATGCTTTAATTGAATTATGTGATTTATGTGACATAGGTGGCATGTGACTTGTGCATCAATTGGGCAATTGAGGTCAACACTCCTTGAGGTCAATGGCTGATGGTTTGCACGTGAATTATGATTATTTTGAGGGATTAAATCAGCTAAATGATGTGGATGACACATGGAAAATTAGGCACACATTGAATCATCTACAAACCAATAGGAAGTTGCCACCTTGCAAGTGTGACAAGGCTCCCATTTACATTTTAATTTTTTTTATTAAGCTTCAGCTGATGGGAGACACCAAGGAGCACGCCATTTTAAACCCAAATGGGATCCAACACTCAATCTCATTCATCTTCCACATTCTCTCTCTCTTGTTCATAGTGTTCTTCATTTTCTCTCTTTTGTTCTTCATTTTCCAGCACCCTAACCTCCATTTTCAGCCACCAAACCTCCACAAAACTCATACCATTCTTCTCCTCTCTTCATTTTCGTTCCATCCCTTCCATTTTCACAAGGATTGAAGCTCATTTCCATCATTCAAGAGCTATGGAGTTTGGCCTTCACAAGCAATCACTAGGGTTCTTGAAGATGAAGATTGGCTAAGTTTCTTTGTGGAATCCTAGAGAGATGAAGATGGAGGATGAGTCTTGAGCTTCAAATTGGCTAAGTTCTTTTGTTTCCTATCCTCTTCTCTTTTTACTAGATGGTTAGATTCCTTAATCTAGGGTTTAATCATCTTAGCTTATAAATTCTAATTTGAATTTGATGTTGATGTAAAGAGAGAGGATTGTTTCATTTAATTTCTTCCTTGGACAGCCATGACTGAATTTTGCCACTCTTTGTTTGGCACATAATCTTGTGTTTTTCAATTAGTGAATTTCTTGTGTTAATATTGCATAATCTTGTGGTGTTAATGCTTGTGTTGTTGAGTAGCTTGACATAATCTTGTGGTTGCTCAATTTATGTGTTTGACCATGGCTGTTGAGAGAGGATTTTGAGTGAATCACTTGGCTAATGTCTTCACCAATTGGTTAATTGAACTAGGGACTTTAATCTAAGACCTAGGGAGGTTAGCTAATTAGGTTAATTGGCTTAGGATAATTTTCTTAAGTCATGACAGCTTTAGTCAAGAGAAAGGGAATCCAAAATCAACTAATCTCTAGGGTTCCATTATTGTGAAAAGGGAAGTTCATTTCACTCACTTTCACTAGCATTTTAATTACTTGCACATTAGGTAATTAGTTTAGATAATTAGCTAGTAACTAAATTCCTACAAACTTTGGTTGATTTATTTCACTAGATAACTTTCAATTAGACTTAAAACCATTCCTTGGGAGATGACCTAGGGTTGGCCCTATATTGCATTAGGGTTAGCTTTAGTGTAATTTTGAGGATAAGCGACTAATTTCCTATCAAAATTTTGGCGCCGTTGCCGGGGAATGGTTTAAGTTTAATTCTAAGGTTGTTTAGTACTTAATTTACATTTTTAGTGTTCCTGAAAATTTTTTGAAAAATTATAAAAATTTGTGTTGTGTTTTGTTTAGTGTTTTTTGTGTGTTTTGAGTGTTTTTGTTCTGTTTTGAAAAAAAGAAAAAATTAGTGCAATTTTCGTTGGTTTGGTGTAGAGTGATGATACTCTGTTTCTAGTGTCTCTGCTGAAATTGAAAAATTAACTGGGAATGAGTCTGAGAATTTAACTTGAAATTTATTTCTTGAAAGCTCTATATCTTAGCTTCACTTTAAAATTGGTTTGGTCAATTTTGGACGTGGGAAGTGTCCTGTGAAAATTTTACAATCTAACAAGGTCCAGGGAGCCTTTACAGAGGACTCCTAAAACCCTGTTTCAACTTTGAGTTTTCATATCTCCCTCTCTTGTGTTCAAATTGATTGATTCTAGTTTCATTTTTCTTATCACTGTCTTATCTTTGTTTCTTGTGTTTAGAATTTTCTTTGATTTTTCCATTTTCCTATTTGAAAGTTTGTTAAAAGCTCTGAAGGTCTTCTGGACGAAATCCTGTTTCTCCAGACCTGTGGACCAACTTGTGAAAAATTTTGGGAACAATTGGAAAGGATTTTTAATCTTAAATTTTTATATAATTTTTCTGTATATCTATCATGTTTCTCACAAAATTTTCAGGGGAATTTATCATGTGGATTGGCTGCTAGAAAATTCACAAATTCACTGTCTCCAGAGAGCCTACTGTGCGAATTGCAGAATTGCCAAAGCTTCTTGATTGAGCATTTCTAACTCTCTTTCTACTTGTTTGGTTTTTTTTTTTTTTTATTTTTTGCTATTGAGTTATTAGAAAAAAAATTAAAAAAAAATTATTTCTCTTGCTTTTGTGTGTTTTGAATTGTTTCTTGTTGATTTGTATTTTAGTTTAGCTTGTTCATTGTTCTTAATTTTTTTTTGAGTTTGATTAGTGCATGACCCGAAGAAAACATACCTCTTTTGTTGAATTAGATCCAGAAATTGAAAGAACTATTTCTAGATTGAGAAGATCACAACCTATTCTTGATTCTCATTTAGTTTGTAATTCAACAATGGAAGGTATCTTAGGACATGAGCATGTGCATAATGAGGGCAATGGGAATGAAAATGAGAATTTACATGATGATGGCCATGTTAATAATGAATTTGAAGGCTTGCATAACCCTAGAGAGGAGAGGAGCATTAGGCAATTAACTCAACCTAATTGGCATGATAATCCTTATGGCTTATATATTCCTCCTACTAATGTTCAATTTAAAATTAAATCCTCTTTGATTAATGCATTGCCTAAATTTCATGGGTTACCAGGAGAGGATTGCCATAGGTTTTTGCATACTCTCCTATTGGTTTGTGATACTATGAAGCCTATGCATGTAAATGTTGATGATGTTCAAGCTAAGGCTTTTATATTTTCTCTTGAAGGTTTAGCAAAGGAGTTGTATTTCAACTACCCTTCTTATGTGAAAGCAGCACATGGGCCGAGCTAAGAAGACTCTTCTTAGATAAATTCTTTCCAAATTCCAAGGTCACCAATTTGAGGAAGCAAATCTATGGGGTCCAACAAGGAGAGGATGAGAGTCTCTATGAGTATTGGACTAGATTCCAAGGCCTTTTGGCTAAATGCCCACACCATCAAATTTCTAGTGAAAATTTAGTCCAATATTTCTATGAGGGCTTGATTCCAAGAGACAAAGTTAACATTGATGCCGCTAGTGGTGGATGCTTGATTGACCTCACTTCCTTAAAGGCTTGGGAACTAATTGACAAGATGGCTTCAAGTGGTGCTCAATACTCTACAAGGGAAAAGAGAAATGTGAATATGGTAGGTTCCTCAATTCTTAATGATTCATATGTGGACTTGCTAGCTGCCAAGATTGGGAGAATGTTGGCTCCACAAATATCTCAAGTGAGCAATGTAAGTACTTCTCAAGCACTTGTCCCTTATTCTTGTACCTTTTTGTGACTCACCTATGCATGTAGAAAGCAATTGTCCTATTGAGTTTGAACAAGTAAATGCTATCTACAATGGAAAACAATCCTATGGTGGGAGGCAAGGGCAAGGAGCTTATTCTAATACTTACAACCCTTCATGAAGAGACCATCCTAATTTCTCCTATTCAAATCCAAATGTGGCTTTACAAGACAATCAACAAAGAGGATCCTATCAAAACACCTTGGCTGTGACCCTCCACCTCATTTGTCTCAAGGTAGCTCTTCTCAAAGCTACAATCCAAGTGGTAATTCTCTTGCACCTTCATCTAATTCTTATAGTGATAGGAGGCTTGTTCCAATTGAGAGTTCTTCTAATTCGAACTCTTCTAATGATGTGAATGTGTTACGTAAGCAGTTGATTGAAATGAACTCCTTGTATAAAAACATGTATGATGGCTTAGGGAATAAGGTAGAGAGTATGGGTAACAAGTGTGAGAACATGAACTCTAAAATTGATGCCTTTACTTCTCAAATGAATATGCTTGCTAACCAATTAAGTGCAGCCAATGCTCAAGCCTCTACATTACCATCCAACACCGTTGCTAATCCTAAAGCTAATCTTAATGCTATCACATTGAGGAGTGGCAAGGAGTTGGGAGAAAGAGTGCAAGAAGATAAAAGACAAGGGAAGGCCGAGAAGCCCTCTTTAAATTCTTCAATTGATGTTAATGTTTCTAGTTCTTCTTTTGCTCCTAATGATGCATCTTTTTGTAGAGATGATGAGGATGAAAACATTGAGGAGATCATATATGAGCAACCACCATCTAAGGTGAAAAGGGGACTATGTTGTTTAGCAAGGAAAAAGAGGGAGAGGCTAAGCAAAGTGAAACAAGAAAGGAGAGTTCAAGGAAGGAAGAAGGAAAGAAAGTCAAGAGATTATGAAGAAGCTTCCTTTTCCACAAGCACAAGTGGTCCCTAAGCAAGTAAAGGGACAATTTGATCAAGAGGTATATGATTTCTTCCATAAGATTCATGTTAATGTACCCTTGATGGATGTAGTTAAGAACTTTCCTAAGTATGCTAAATTTTTGAAAGATTGTTGTACAAATAAAAGAAAATTTAGGCCTAATGCAAGGGTACAATTACCCTCATCTATGAGTGCTATCATGAAGCCTCAACTCCCTATAAAATGTGAGGACCCTAGTTCCTTCACAATTCCATGCAAGATTGGCAACACACATTTTTCTCATGCATTGATAGACTTAGGTGCAGCCATTAATGTTATGCCTCTTTCAATTTATCATGCCTTGAGTCTTGATTGCATGCATAAGACACCTATGATATGCCAATTAGCGGATAGAAGTGTTAGAAGACCATATGGAGTAGTAGAAGACTTGTTGGTTTGTGTTAAAGGTCTATTATTTCCTGTGGATTTCTATGTGCTTGATATGTCAAAAGAAGGGAGTGGGGATGATATTTTGATTTTAGGAAGGCCATTTATGAGGACTGCCCGTACATTGATTGACATGGAAAAAGGTAGTTTGATTTTGAAATGTGGAGAGGATCATGTTATTTTTAATATATATGAAGCAATGAAACATCCTTTTGAGGATTATTCTTTGTTAGGTGTAAGTTCCATTGAGTTATTGCTTCATGATGCTTGTGAGTCTCACATGCTTGATTCTTTCTCACATGTTGATGATGATTTGTCTCTTGTTACTACTACATGCATTGATGGATGTAGTTGTCCTATTTGTTTAGAGATTGATGCATGCTTGAATGATGCAACTACTTCTTCTCATGATTTGTTTAAAATATCTCCTATGCTTGATCTTGAAATGCTTGAGAAGGGTATATCTTCTTGTGTTGTAGGTACTAAAGCCATTAAGGCCGAATCTATGAGTTTTTCTCTACTCGAGCTTGATGTTCTTAGGATTCCCAAGCTATTGGAGGAAAATTCTACACTTTCACATATCGAGGCCGTGGCTCAAGTCCAAGCACTTGAGGACAAGTTGCAAGAAAAGGGGGAGGCTATAAAGAAAGAAGAGGAGAAATAAAAAACAAGTGAGAAGCCTAAAAGACAAGAGAGTACCATGGAATATTCCACCAAATTAGACTTAAAGAAGCTCATTCCTCTTGTGTAGAGACACCTACCTTGGAGTTGAAGCCTTTACCATCCAATCTCAAGTATGCATATCTCATTGAGAATGAGAAGCTTCCGGTAATAATTTCTAACTCTTTATCTCTCAAGGAAGAAAATACATTGCTTGATGTGTTGAGAAAGAACATACATGCTATTGGTTGGACTTTGGCTGACATTCCTGGTATTGACCCTATTGTGTGCACACATAAAATTTTTCTTGAGGACAATGCTAAGCCCAGGCAACCACAAAGGAGACTTAACCCATTGATCTTAGATGTGGTGAAAGAAAGAGGTTGTCAAGCTACTTAGTGCTGGGATCATCTATCCTATAGCTGACAGTGAGTGGGTGTCTCCAACCCAAGTTGTACCTAAGAAAGGGGGATTACTGTGGTAAAAAATGAGAAAGGAGAGTTTGTTCCAACTAGAGTTTAAAATGCTTGGAAAGTATGTATAGACTCTAGAAAGCTCAATAATGTGACTAGGAAGGACCATTTTCCTTTGTCCTTTTATTGATCAAATGCTTGAGAGATTGGCTTCCAAGTCCCATTATTGCTTCCTAGATGGGTTTAGTGGGTATTTTCAGATTCCTATAGCTCCTAGTGACCAAGATAAGACTACCTTTACATGCCCCTTTGGTACATTTTCCTATAGGAGGATGCCTTTTGGTCTTTGCAATGCACTTGGTACTTTTCAAAGATGCATGATGTCCATATTTTGTGATTTTATTGAACATTGCATGGAAGTCTTTATGGATGATTTTACTGTGTATGGTGAGTCCTTTAATTCATGCTTGCATTCTTTAGATAAAGTGCTTGATAGGTGCATTGAAAAGAAGCTTGTGCTTAACTTTGAGAAATGCCATTTCATGGTAGATAAAGGCATTGTTTTAGGCCATTTGATTTCTTCCAATGGCATAGAGGTGGATAAGGCCAAAGTAGATGTGATTGCTTCTTTGCCATATCCTATTTGTTTGAAAGATTTGAGATCATTCTTAGGACATGCAGGCTTTTATAGGAGATTTATAAAAGGGTTTAGTGAAATTGCTTTGCCTATGTCTAAACTCTTACAAAAAGATGTTGATTTTGTTTTTGATGATGCTTGCAAAAGGAGTTTTGACACTTTGAAAAGCATGCTCATTTCCCCTCCCATTCTTAGAGCCCCAAATTGGTCTTTGCCTTTTGAGTTGTCATGTGATGCTTCTAATTTTACTGTGGGAGCTATGCTTGGTCAAAGAGAGGGCAAGTTATCATATGTGATTGCTTATGCATCTAGGACCTTAGATTCAGCTCAGGTTAATTACACCATGACTGAGAAAGAGTTGTTTTCTATTGTTTTTGCACTTGATAAGTTTAGATCATATCTTCTTAACTCTAAAGTTGTTGTGTACATTGACCATGCTGCTGTGAGGTACTTGTTTAAGAAGACAGATTCTAAGCCTCGCTTGATTCGATGGGTGATCTTGATGCAAGAATTTGATATAGAGATAAGGGATAGGAGTAGTTCTACCAATCAAGTAGCGGATCATTTGTCTAGACTACCTCATTTAAAAGCTACTATAGTAAACTCTAACCCTACTATTTCTTGTGATTCATTTCCTGATGAGGCATTGTGTGCCATTTTATCTAAGCCTCCATGGTATGCCTCTTTTGCTAACTATATTGAGTGTGGAGTCTTGCCTCCTTGTGCTTCACGTTTTGCCATTGAAAAATTGAAAAGAGAGTCTAGATTTTATATTTGGGAACCACCTTTGATGTGGAAGATTTATAGTGATAAAGTAATTAGGAGGTGTGTTGATGGTGTTGATGTGCCTTCTGTTCTTGAATTTTGTCACTCTCATGCATGTGGTGGTCATTTTAGCTCAAATAAGATAGCTAGGAAGGTTTTAGATTATGGATTGTATTGGCCTAGCTTGTTTAAAGACTCTTATAAATTTTGTAAAGCATGCTTGAAATGTCAAAAGGTTAGTAGTTGGGGTAAGAGACATGAAATGCCTCAACAACCCATTTTATTTTGTGAGATTTTTGATGTTTGGGGCATTGACTTCATGGGTCCCTTTCCACCATCGTTTAGTTTTGAGTACATATTACTTGGTGTTGATTATGTTTCAAAGTGGATTGAAGCCATTCCTACTAGAACTTGTGATGCTAAGATTGTTTTGAAGTTTCTCAAATCTAATATTTTTTGTAGGTATGGAGTTCCTAAGGCCTTGGTAAGTGACCAAGGATTCTACTTTTGCAACAAGATGATGAAGGCTCTCTTAGCTAAATATGGGGTGCATCACAAAATCTCTATACCGTATCATTCCCAAACTAATGGCCAAGCTGAAGTATCAAATAGAGAAGTCAAGAAGATCCTAACCAAGGTGGTGAACACAAATAGGAAGGATTGGTCTTTACACTTAGAGGATGCTTTGTGGGCTTATCAGACTGCTTATAAGACTCCCATTGGCATGTCTCCTTTTTGATTGGTATATGGAAAGGCTTGTCACCTCCCTGTGGAGATAGAGCATAGAGCCTATTGGGCCATCAAGAAACTCAACTTGGATTTCCATCTTTCGACTAAGGAGAGATTTCTTCAAATGCAAGAACTTGAGGAGCTTAGGTTGGATGCCTATGAGTCTTCTAGGATCTATAAGGAGAAAACAAGGATCCTTCATGACAAGCTAATCTTGAGGAAAAAGTTCCAAGAAGGAGATCAAGTCCTCTTGTTCCAAACAAGGTTTATTCATAAGTATGCCAAGTTGAAGTCTAAGTGGGAGGGACCATATCTAGTGACCCAAGTGTTTCCCTATGGGGTTTTGCAACTCTTGAATAAAGCCACAGGTTCCACCATGCAAATCAATGGTCACCTATGCAAGCTCTACAAAGAGGCCGAACCACTTCAAAAGAAGGAGGACTTCTCTCAACATGTTTTTGAACCACCATGATAAGGTTGTGTCTCTCCAACCTTGAGCTTTTACTTTCCTTTAATTGATATATTTAATGATAGGTATAGTTCAAGTGTGGGGGAGATGAACCTAGTAGGAAAATTAGAGTTTATTTGCTTTATTTGACTTCTTTGTTTTGTGTTTTAGTTTGAAAAAAAAAATTTCTGCAACACACTTTTGTTATGCATTCATTATTAATCTCACCTTATTTTATCACTAGTCTATACATACATTAAGGACAATGCATGATTTAAGTGTAGGGGAATAGAGAAATAAACATTTTGTTTTGTTTGTTTGGTTTTGCAAAAAAAAAAATTCAATTTCTTTTTTGCTTTGCTTTGTTTTGTTTGAGGTTACTTAATTACCTAGCTCTTAAATGGATATTTTGATTTTTGAGATGTGGTAATTTTTAGGATTGAATAGGTGTGAAGTGAACATTCTTTTACCTTAAATTAATGGATTAGAGTGGCATATTACTCTTTCATGGAAGAGGCTAAACACTCATGTGTGATTAATTCCTTAGTGATGTTACCCTTTAGAATTTGTTTCACTTCTTAGTTAAGACCACATATCTCGCACTTGTTTGATAGGAGATGAGAGATGGCATTCATAAAAAATAGCCAAGAGCCAAATAGCCAACCTATTATCATTTATTATCCTTTGTTAGCCACTTTGAGCCTTTGGTTTGATTCTTAAAAAAAAAATATTCACCCTATTTTTCCCTAAGGAATGTATGTTACACTTTTATATGTCTTTTTAATATTCATTACATGTCCTAGATCAAATGAGTGGATGCCTGTTATTATTTTTCTATCCATTACTCTTTATCCTTTATTGCTACACCATTACATCCATTACTTACACTTTTTTCAAAGAGTTAGGGGCAACAAAAAAAAAACAAAGATAGATTTAAAAAAAATATAGTAAAAAAAATATAATAAAGTTGCTAGAAAAAGAAGCAAAAAGAAGAAGAGAAAGAAAAAAAAGAAAAAAATATAAAAAGTTGCCTAGCTCATCCATTCCATTTGTTTTATTATTTTTTATCATTTCTTTCCATCTTCATTGTGTTAAGGTGTCCACTTAATTGAGTTAGGTTATGCTTTGCATATTAAGAGGATATATCTTGATTTAGCATTATTTTGATGCTAACCCTATTTTTTTTATATATACATGCATTTCTTAGACATCCTTTCATTACCTATATTACAACCTAATAAAGTCCATTTGATTCTTGATTGTAAGTGCTATTTAGTGATGGAGATGTAGAAGGGTTACAAATTTATAGTAGGGTTTATCCTAAGAAATTTTGAGTGAAATTTAATACCTTATACACTTTGAGTGATGAGAACAAACACTTAACCTAGAGAGGCTTACTCTTTGACATTGATTCTTGGTAAAGGTTTGTTTATGATGTGCATAATTCTTTCATAATTATTGCCACATTGATTGATAATTTGTAAAAGTTTATGAGCTAGTATTTTAGTGACTTTGAACATTATTTTTCTCTTATAGTTTCTTTTGGGACCTTTTTCACTTGATTTTGCCCGGAGTGCAAAAGCTAAGTATGGGGGAATTGATAAAACACATTTGTTACCCACTTTTATTTGTCAATTAGGACCCTTTTATTAATAATTTATCACCTTCAAGTGCACACATGGCGTTGGATTTGTAATTTTGCCTAAGTTTCTAGGTTCAGTGCACTAGGAGCATTTTGGTCAAAAAAATGAACTTTTGAGAAAATGTACAAGAAAAATTGACAAAGTGCATTTTATGTCCAGTTGATGAGTGGTGAAATTATATTTTTAAAATTCATTTTAGTTTGGGAGTAATTAAATAAAAAAGTTAACATTTTCTTGAGTGTCTTAGTTTGTCCTAGTTTTTGGTTTGCCTTTGTGTGGAAATTTTTTATATAATTTTGTGCAGCCTGAAACTTGGTTAATTTGATAAATTCTCCCTTCTAATTATGAATTTAATTCTGGACATGAATTAGATTTTATTATATCATATGCTGTTTAATTGAATTATGTGATTTATGTGACATAGGTGGCATGTGACTTGTGCATCAATTGGGCAATTGAGGTCAACACTCCTTAAGGTCAATGGATGATGGTTTGCACGTGAATTATGATTATTTTGAGGGATTAAATCAGCTGAAATGATGTGGATGACACATGGGAAATTAGGCACACATTGGAATCATCTACAAACCAATAGGAAGTTGCCACCTTGCAAGTGTGACAAGGCTCCCATTTACATTTTAAGTTTTTTTATTAAGCTTTAACTGATGGGAAACACTAAGGAGCATGCCATTTTAAACCTCAAATGGGATCCAACACTCATCTCATTCATCTTCCACATTCTCTCTCTCTTGTTCATAGTGTTCTTCATTTTCTCTCTTTTGCTCTTCATTTTCCAGCACCCTAACCTCCATTTTCAGCCACCAAACCTCCACAAAAATCATACCATTCTTCTCCTCTCTTCATTTTCGTTCCATCCCTTCCATTTTCACAAGGATTGAAGCTCATTTCCATCATTCAAGAGCTATGGAGTTTGGCCTTCACAAGCAATCACTAGGGTTCTTGAAGATGAAGATTGGCTAAGTTTCTTTGTGGAATCCTAGAGAGATGAAGATGGAGGATGAGTCTTGAGCTTCAAATTGGCTACGTTCTTTTGTTTCCTATCCTCTTCTCTTTTTACTAGATGGTTAGGTTCCTTAATCTAGGGTTTAATTATCTTAGCTTATAAATTCTAATTTGAATTTGATGTTGATGTAAAGAGAGAGGATTGTTTCATTTACTTTCTTCCTTAGACAGCCATGACTGAATTTTGCCACTCTTTGTTTAGCACATAATCTTGTGTTTTTCAATTAGTGAATTTCTTGTGTTAATATTGCATAATCTTGTGGTGTTAATGCTTGTGTTGTTGAGTAGCTTGACATAATCTTGTGGTTGCTCAATTTATGTGTTTGACCATGGCTGTTGAAAGAGGATTTTGAGTGAATCACTTGGCTAATGCCTTCACCAATTAGTTAATTGAACTAGGGACTTTAATCTAAGACCTAGAGAGGTTAGCTAATTAGGTTAATTGGCTTTGGATAATTTTCTTAAGTCATGACAGCTTTAGTCAAGAGGAAAGGGAAGCTAAACTTAGCCTAATCATGAGAAGATAATGAATCCAAAATCAACTAATCTCTAGGGTTTCATTATTGTGAAAAGGAAAGTTCATTTCACTCACTTTCACTAGCATTTTAATTACTTGGACATTAGGTAATTAGTTTAGATAATTAGCTAGGTAACTAAATTCCTACAAACTTTGGTTGATTTATTTCACTAGATAACTTTCAATTAGACTTAAAACCATTCTTTGGGAGATGACCTAAGGTTGGCCCTATATTGCATTAGGGTTAGCTTTAGTGTAATTTTGAGGATAAGCGACTAATTTCTTATCAATGGCCTTATGGGTTCTTCCTTGGAGACTTTAAAGATGATGATGGATTGCTAGATTTCTCAAGGAATCCTAAAGGGAAGATAGATGGAGGATGAATCAATGATCTTCACATGGCTAGCCCCTCTAATTTTATTGTGAAATGACAACACTCGAGATGAACTTCTGATGTGTCTCATTTCTCCATTCGACGTCCGATTAGGTGATCTAGGTGTCTACATAGAGCTTTCTCCTATCTCTAGCTAATAACACAAGTTTCAAAATCAAATTATTTTTCTATCAAAAGTTGGACACCTTTACAAAATTCACTCCTCTTTCACATTAAATCACATCTAGGGTGCCTAAATCACAACAAATGTGCCAAAAGCCTATACCAATCTTTTGACCACACTCAATGGACTGTGCAGGACTCGTGCAATATGTCACATCCAATCTTATGCATAAATATCATATATTCAACACTCAACTCCTCAATTTCAAAAAAAAAAAACAAGAGGGGGAGATAACTTCACATGAAATCATTAATATTCATCCAATGACAACCAAATGCACTTTACCCTACTTACACTAATATTTCAGCCCTATATAAGTTTTACAATCACATACCACTAGCTCAGGGCACAAAATATACAAGATATTCTCAACCAAAATGCAAGTAGTCAACAAAAATGATTTGTTTGATGTCATAGTTAGCAAATAACTTTAAAATACACATAAATGCATTTATGAGGCTTGCAAGTAGGATTTTACTTAGAATCCTACACCTTTGATCATTTTCCCCCATCCTTATCCAATGAGCTAGGCCTTGAAATATTGAAGAATAAGGGATAAGTGCAACGACTTAATAACCAAGGTCAACGTAGCCTATACAGTTGCATATCAATTAATTATGGAGGTAAATGGCAATAAACCATCATTATATGCATATATATCAAATATAGCTTCGGCTATAAAAATAACAACTATATGACTAAGCTACAATGCATATCATGAGAAATATCTCAATTATGCATATCACGAGGTCGTAAAAATAACAACCATGCACTCCCAGTAGATATGTTAGACCAAAATAATAACAACCATTGGCCAGAACTATAAATGCATAATCAATGCCAACTTTATACCCTTTTGTTATCTCCTAAATAAAACTAGTGGCTACGTTCATAACTCAGACCAACCCAATCTTTTACTTGCAAGGAGCTACCAGATCAGCATTAACTTACATACTAGTATACCCACTAATACTAACAGTCATGGGATGTTGTACACTTAACCTAGCCTCCTTATGAAGTAGTAGAGACTAGTCAAGTTCTAGTCCCTTAAAGAACAAGTGGGATAGTCCTGAATCAATCATAGGACAATGGCTGCCTCATGACTCCAATGGTTGATGCTAGGGCAAGAGCTTTTGATTCTGATGGTAAGCCTCTATTACCATATAAATTTACCAATCTACTCCTCTTCCTAAGAGAAACTCTCACCAATGATCATACTATGCAAATAATAACAAGTTGTATGCCATTCAACATACATTAATCATATCATAACATGTTCACATAATTCTCTTTCTCTACTATATTCCACATACCAATATCACATAATAACATACTCTCAATCAGCATTATTAATCACACATGTATAAATATACATATTGCTTTCAACAATTCAATATCTAACATCTTGAATTTCCTAGGAACTAGTTGCTAATCAAGAGTAAATTAGTAATTAGTAGATTGATTATGGTTTAGATGTTGATTTGATAATTTGTATTGATTGGATATTGCATTAATAGAATTGAAGGGTAGAACGACAATTTGAGGCCTAACGCATGAGCACAAGTAAGATTAAGCTTATTGTGCCACATGTCGCAGCGCATCGTCCAGGGATTACTTAAAGCTAACATGATTAGCTCATGAAATTAGAAGAGAAAATGTTAGAAAATTAGAGGGGTGGAGAAGTTCAGCTCTGCTAGGGCAAGCCGTATCTTGAGGTTTGGAATTTACTTCGATTAATAACTTACTGGGTAAGTATCGCGCAATCCCAAGCTTCATTTCTACCCTATTTTTATTGAATTTCATCAGTTGAGAAATTAAATCATAAAGCTCTAAGATGTTGTAATCTAAGAAAAAGGCATTAAAAAGGGACATTGAATATAGAACTAAGGTTTTGTGACTAGTATGGAGTTGAATGGTCGAGCTTTGAGAGTTTAAGCTAATAACCTAAAAGTTAGGTTAAATGGAAAAATTACAGTTGAATAATGTGTTAGGAGATTATTATGGTTGTTTAAGTCACCTATAGGGCTAATGACTATAAATGATGGATAAGTGAATTAAAAAGGGTTCAATTGGACTATTTTATATATTAAGACATTTGAATGAGCCAAATCAATGCTTGTGAAAAGTATTGAAAATTGACTGAGGGGCACTCGTGAGAATTTACACCCCTAAGAGCTCTATGTGATTGGTAACCCTTAGTAGCAAGGGTTAAAGGTAACTAGAGTAACATTTTTACTTATTTATTTATGAAATTGTTTGCAAATATTTTGATATAACTATGTGCATTGTGTTTGAACTAATAGAGTAGCAGCATTATGAAAGTATATGCATGCGGGTATGTGAGTATGATTGAAATGAATTTGAAGTGGCACATGCATTAACATGCATCGCATCTATGAAATATACCTTGAATTATGGTAGAGGGACACACTCTTACTATGAGGAGGTCCAAGAAGTCTTAATGATCTAGAGCGTAGAGCTTGACTTCGCCAGGACAAACTAAGGAGAAGAATCCTAATGATCTAAAGTATAGAGCTTGACTTTGCCACGACGAACTTAAGATATGGAATGATCCACGAGGTTACCTTAAAATAGGGTAGAGGGTCTTGGTCCTATTCTATATATAGCTAAGAAGTCCTAATGAACTAAAGCATAGAGTTTAACTTCACCATGATGGACCTAGGAGACCACCCATACGTGAAGAGGATTACCTAGTTTGAGTAGTGGTATGGTGGGCCTTGTTCCTTGTGATTGAAAGTCCTAGTCCGAGCATAGAGATTACTCGGCTAGGTAGAACCAAGAATGCATTGCATGAGCATAACGAGATTGATGAGATTGAATTCCTATATATGCATATGACATTACTTTAACTAATACACATGCTACTTTATTGCTTGTTTATGATTTTACTTATTAATCGGTAATTGGAGTTACCTCTGAGTTACTGGGACATATGTCTCACTCCATTACTTTCGAACTTAGATAAAGAGAACATGAGAAGGCCGGGAGAGGAAGTGAGGAAAGAGTAGCTTCAATTGGTAGTGATATGACTACCATTAGTGTAAATGAATGTATAATGTGTTGATAGAGTTAAGTTGCCAAATAAGATTTATAAATGTATGTGAATGTGAGAAAGTGAATTGTGTTATGAAACTTGCTTGTATATATATATATGGTGTTGCATTATGTCGAGGGTGCCCCAGTGGAGGGTATATGGGTAAGCTTAAATGTGAAACAAGCAAGTATATGTTATGTTGTAACTTGTTCCACTTGCGTATATATGTGTTCATTATGAATTGTATAAATATATGGGAATTGACACAAATGGTAAGGCGGAGCCCCATTTGGAAGAGTCAAGTACATTTGTAATTCCCGACCATGTGGTGAGGTGGAGCCCCATATGTAAGAGTCGAAGGGTTGAAAGTGAAACAAGTCTAGTTATATATATATATATATATCTATGTGTGTGTGTGTGTGTGAACATGTGTTGTATGTGTATTCCTTATACAAGTTCACAACTGTGTAATATGGCATTGAGAGGCCAAAATGGGCAAACGATGTGATATTTGTAATATGTAGTGTTAATCAGGTATATGTGGTCCTTTTGGATTTAGTTCAAGGCTTGAAGTGGTCTAATGAGATAAGAAATGAGAATTGAGTGCTTGGTGCAAGTTTTTGAAATAAAAGTGACTTTTTTCACCCAGGTGTCCAATTTTAGATCGGACCTTCAGATCGAATCCAAACTTGTTCCATTAGCTAGTATATGTTGTAAGCTTCGTGTGGGCACTTGAATTACTCCAACCGGACGTTGGATATGGAAATGGCACATGGCAGAAGTTCATCTTCTAAGCTGTTATATGACAATAGAAATTGCTGTCATATAGGCCACGGTGCACGAGGTGCCTGCTGCGGCACATGTCACAGACAAAAACAGAGCTCGTTGCTCTATACCACATGCCACAGTGTATGGCCCTTTTCCAGAGTTGAAAAGTTGTGTTAGGTTGAGTCATTTAACTGTGTTTACGCTTCTGCTAGTCCTCTTATTTGAATATATGTTTTAAGAAGTCAAGATCCCACGATTTGAAAACAAATAAAAGGCTATTACTCTGATATCATTATGTTAGTGCTTGTTGATTGTGTGATTGGGGATGGTAAAGCCCGATTTGAGCTAGGACTTTACAGTTTGGTATGAGTTTTCTTTGGTTTTGATCTGTTTATTGTATCATATGAGTTGGCAACTTTTATACATTTATTACTCTTTTTTGGCCTCTAACACCTGGTTACTAAATTTTTCTACCTTTACTCTAAAAAAGGGGAGAAAGGTACGTGAAGCTACAGTTTTCCAACAGTAGGTATAAGAGGACGTGGTAGAATTCCATGACACACGCGAGCTCAAAATGCCCAAGATGTACAAGATCTAGAGGTGCTACCAAAACAACCTCAGGTAATGACCTTATTATGGCATGCATGTTGGAAGTAATCCTAGACATTCAGTGAAGTCTAGTTAGCTGTGATGCCTTGAACTATAATAGGGATCACAAGGAGCTAAGGCCAGAGCAAGAAGCAAAGCCTAAGGCTGAAGAGAGAATAGAATCTAAGCAATAACTTGAGATACAACTAAGTAAACCAATGACCTCCTATGCTTTATGGAGTAGGCTAATGACCAATAGGAAAGATCAGGAGATTTCCATGGACCAAGTTTGGAGGACTTTTCCATGGTTAAATTTGTCGACCTTCAATGGTAGTATAAGAGAGGGGAATGCTGAGAATTGGATAGAGAGGATGGAGACCATTTTTGAGATTACTATGTGTTCCTTTAAGCCGAAAGTGGTATTAGCCATAGTGCAGCTGATTGAGGATGCCAAGCATTAGTGGCATTTTGTGAGAGTCTTTAGTGGGTAATCGACTCAGATGGGAGAAGTTCAAAGAGAGGTTCTTTGATTACCACTTTCCTATGGCATTTAGAGATGAGAAGGAAGTGGAGTTTTATGCTTTTTAGCAGGGAGACATGGATGAGGAGTCATTTATGAGGAAGTTCAACCAGTTTTCCAAATTTGTGACTTACTACAAGAGAAGGATGATAGTAAATGGAGAGCCAAGAGGTTAATTGAGAAGATGCGCCCCTACTGCACAAAACCTAGACACTTTAAGTGAATAATATATGATTATCCTTTGTTTAACCCCTTTGATAGAGGCATCCATCTAAATTGAGTTAGAGACCAAAAAGGCCAACCTTGATATGATTATCCTTTGTTTAACCCCTTTGAGCCTTTTGAGTCAATTCTTTCAAAATGTTTCTTATACCCTTACTCTCAAGGAATGAATGTTACTCTTTATATACTTTTCAAGATGCTTGACATGATTTAGACTAAAAAAAGTGAATTTCTATTGCCTGTTACTTTACTCATTATCAAGGAACAAGGGTTATTTCAAAGAAAGTAGAGCAACTTCAAAAGAAAAGAAAGAGAAAAAACAAAAGAAACAAAGAAAGCAAGACCAAAAGTTAAAAAAAACATAGAGAAGAAAAATTTGAATATATATATATATATATATATGGAAGCAAAGAGAAGAAAAGAAAAAGAAAGAATAGAAGAAAAGAAGTGGAGAAAGAAAAAAAAATTATTTTGAATAAAAGTTGCTTAGCTAATAGAACACCCTTTATTTCTCTAATGCTTGTTACTTCATTAAAAAGGATTTTGCACCTATTTGAACTACTTTATGTCTTGTGAATTGAGAGGTGAATCTTCAAAATTGGCATTGTTCTTGTGCCTAATGTAACCTCCTCTTATATCCTTTAAGATACAGGAGAAGATTAATAGAATCACCACATCAATTACACAATTCAATAATTAAATATCGATTGAAAAGCTTTGGCCAATGACCTATTTACAAAATCATTAAAAATCATAATGCATTAGAGAATATGCAACAAAAATAAATCATAAACATCTATCTCATCTATTGCATGCATTAAAACTAGGAAAATTAGGTTGAAAAAGAGGCCATGCATCGTGGCATGCAGTACGTGCGCCGCAATATGTAGCACAAAGCCGCACACCTATCTTTCTGTGTCATGCACTGCGGCATGAGACACCATGTGTCATAGTGTGCCAATCTAAAATTTTTGCTATCATTTTGACAACAAATGATGAAATTTTGGCATGTGCCATTTTCACATATGACGTCCGATCAGAATAATTCAATCGCCCACAAGAAGCTTATCTCATAAATTAGTTAATGAGATAGGTTTAGACACAATCTAATAGTCCAATCAAAATTTGGACACTCGGGTGTATTAAATCATATTTTCTAAAGTTTGTGAACCCAAGTGCTTAAATCAGTTCCTTTCTCTCATTAGACCACACAAGGCGTTGAACCAAGTCTAAAAGGACCCAATATACTTGATTAACCACAATATATCACAATCGTACATGTATATTAAAAGTTGATCCCTCAACGGTCAATTTTCATATTTCATAAACTTTCACAATCTGCCACTACTTGGCACAACATGGCCTACTTGGCCCGTTACTCTATCACATATCCACACACATTATATTTACCACTCAATCTTAACCCCAAATCACACGCTTCATCATAATTTCACTCATGGGCTTAAGATTCAACATTATTACTATATTTTTCACATAAACTTACACAAATCTTAGCCCCTGATTCATTTCACCATATATATACACAATTGGGCTAAGATTTCACAAAATCACTACTCAAAGCATGCATGCAATCCTATGGCAACTTATATACATATATACCCACAACTTTACAGTTCATTACACAAACTTAAAGATTCCATACACCTTTAGCAACTCTAAGCCAGTCTAAACTCTTTTCCCTTTCCCTGATCACTACTCTGTCCTGTAAAAATATAACCATGGGGGCGAGATTAAAATTTCAGTAGTAGAATAACTCACTCATATTGATTATCACATGCAACCATATGAAAGTAAAGCATAATATACCATTTTATATAATATGTCACATATTTCACTTTAAATATCACTTATATCACTCATCTCGTCACTTTGACACTTGTTTCACCACTTTTCTTCACTTTTTCCACATATACTAGATATAGCATCACATAGCATGATCACTACTAACCGAACCTCCAAATCACCCTAACAAGAAACCATAGGCTCATCAATGACTAAACTTTCATTGGTCTTGAGCTCACTTTTAGTGGTAGAATCACTCGACCAAAGGTGTTCTATCTCACTTTCGGATTATGGTTTCCCCCAATACACATATTAGGGTTTCATTGACTCCAACATCATATCACACAGACATTATAGAGTCCTAAATCTTTAACACCATACCTCAATACACACTAAGGACATCATCTCCAACATTGTACCTTGAACATGTCATATGGTCTTATCACCACCTCTCCACTCGAGTGAACTCCCACCCTTATGATCAGACTTTCCGAACCACATAGGTTCTAAATCACCACTTTATATACTTTCACACATACCATATGAAATCAAATTTTCAATACTTTTAGTCGGTCAAAAGTTATTTCATGCAATATTCACAAAATGCCATAAATCATACTTAGTTGAAAACCATTTCATGCACTACATAGCATATCCACACACAATTACAATAAATAGTCAACCAAAGAAAGTTATTTGGTTACCTCAACCCTTCTGTCACTAGAAAGGTTACCCGTGGATTTCAACTACCACAATAGCTTATCACAAGCTTCCTTTCTCAACTTACACACTCAATATGCCAATCTAAACACATTTGGCACGATTCAGTCATTTAGTCCAATTTGACCAAAAGCACATATTTTCTACTTATGGCTATATTTAGTTGTGTATTCTTTTCCATTTATCCATTCTAAGTCTATTACTACTCAATTACTACTTTATATCACCTCAGCTGGTCTTATTTTACTTAATCAAATTTCCACCCTAAAATCTCTCTAAGTTAAGGCCAAATTGAGCCTATGGGTTCAAAGCTCTATCATTCAGCTTTAAACTAGTTACAAAGCTTTAATTTAACTCTTGAGAACCTTTTTATTACTATTAGGCAAGAATCAAACCCCTAAAATTTTACCAATTCAATTTTTCTATAACTCATATCCAGAGAAATTGGGGTAGAATGGAAAGTAAGGGTTATACGTAGCTTACTCGCTAAGTAACTGATCAGAAGCACCTTCCATGACTCCAAAATCTCTTGCCCTAGTAAACCCTTCACTTTTCTCTTCTCCCTTTCATGTGTTTTTAGATTTCTTCCTCAGTTTTGGAGAGTTCCAAGGCAATACTGCTCACAAAAAAGTTGAGGATACTAGGTGACCTTAGAGGAAAAGTTCCAAGGTAAAGTTACACCTTTACTATTTTTTAAATTTTTAAAAAATGCTACGTGGCTGCCATGTGACCTAATCCTTACTTTCTCACATGCATTTCTAGTTATCCTTTCTTAAGCCATATTACAACTCTAAGATAGTCCTCTTGATCTGTAATGCAAGTGCTAAGTAGTAGTGGAGATGTAGAAATGTTACAAGCTTATGGTAGGGTGACTGCTAAGTGAACTTGAGTGAAATTTATATATACCCTAAACACTTAAGAGTTGAGTTTATACATTTATTTGTATGAGGTTACTCATTGAAATGGACTTTTAGTAAGCACATGTTTATGAAGTACAAAATTCTTTCTTGAAATGATAGTGGATTGGTGAAGAGTTAGTAGTTCTTGAGTTATCAATTTTAAACATTTGTTTGTTTTTCATTTGTTTTGTTGTTTTATGGGATCCGATCCAATTTCACATGCTTTTGCCTAAAATGTAAAAGATAAATATGGGAGAATTGATAAAGCACATTATTTATACACTTTTCTTAGTTATTTTAGGCCATTTTACATGTGCATGTTGGCTAAAAATTATTCAAATTGCAATCATAGTAAAAATGTGCCTAAGTGTTGTGATTTTATATACTAAGGGCATTTTTGTCTAAAAAATATAATTTCTTAAAATCTCATGTTAAGCATTAGGATTATGTATTTTGATGAAGGATGATTAGTGGTGAAATTATTTTTGATGAATTCAATTTAATTTGAGAGTTATTAAGAAAAGACAACATTTAAGGTTGTCTTTCTAAAGGGTTTTCGTTTAGCTTAAGCTTGTGTGCAGTGTACACACCCGTACACTTGCTTGTTGTGAGGCCTTTTATTTTCATTTACCCTTAGCTATTTTTCCCATGTAATTTGAGTTAATATTCTACATTTTATTTTATTATTTTATATCACACATTAGATGAATTGATTATGTGATAAAATGTGATAGGTACAAAACATATATGACTTGAAGACATAAGTGTTATGCAACTTCATGGTGACCAAATGCCTGATGACAAGGGGCTTTTGGGTATGAGAAACAAGAGGAAAAAGGTGCAACTTAAGCCTTCCAAGAGTGTTTAATATGTGATCAAATGGACTAGCATAGTCATTATTAACTTTCCTTCCAATTTCACTCACTTTCTATCATCTTACTTGTGAATTGGAAGACCACATTTTATATATAATTTTTTTTTATTTTCTAGCTCATATAGGGTGTGAAATTCAAGGCTAAAATCTGATTCCACTTTATTTTTCCTCATTCATACATTTGCCTTTATTTTTCTCACTTGTTCTTCCAGTGGAGTTTCGGCCACCCTCTAATTCTCCTATAATTCTCACAAAACACCATACAAAACTCACACACTTCTTTTTCTCTCACTTAGTTCATCCATTTCCCACCATTTTCCTCAAGTTGCAAGGCTTCAATTCCCCACTTCATTGATAAAGAGTTTTGGCCACTTCAAGATGTTCAAGATGACCATGGAGATGAAGATGAGAGGTTAGGAATCTTAAAGGAATCCTAGAGAGAGGGAGATGAAGGATGAATCATGAGAATCTTTAGCTAAGCTTTTCTAAATTCCTAGCTCTTTTCTTTTAACTTGATAATTAGATACCTTAGTCAAGGGTTTGATTATCACGGCTTTATAATTCTAATTTTAATTGAGTTCTTATGTAAAGATAAAATGCTTGTGACATTACATTCTCTCTTGTTTGCCTTGGTATAGTTCAGACACTTTATGGTTAATGCATGTAATTGCATTTTTCATTTGGTGAATTGCTTGCTTTGATTTCTTTTGTCTTGTGAGGTTGATGCTTAGCACTTGAGTAACTTTACATAGTCTTATGGTTGCTCATTTTATTACATTAAGCCATGGCATAAGAGAATTTAATAGTCACATTTGCACTAACTAGGGAAATGAACTGATGCAATGGCCAAAGCAAGATTGTGCAAGTTTCGAACAAAACCCAAAACACAAATAAGAAATAGAGAAATAGAATAAAGAAATGTAGAGATGAAGACAATGAAAGATAACGATTAAGGAAAATAAGAAATATAAAAATGGAATAAAGGAATGTAGAGATGAAGACAATGAAAGATAACAATTAAGGAAAAAGAAAACTAGAAAATGTGCTTCTAGCAACCTTAGCCTTTGAGACATCACAAGAGTTGACTAGACTCTTGATCATGCAAGTATTCTCCTCAGGATTCCCATAAGTAAGCACATCTCGCATAGAGAGTTTTATAAAACTCAAGAGAAAATTCTCATTCATAACTTGCTTGGAAGAGTACATAAGGGGGCCTATATATAGGGAAGACAATAGAAGACTATATAATCCCTAACCCTAGATGACTCGATCCATAATGGTTCCATTTCCTTGACAAAATAGGAAGATTCCTTATTTCTTAGAGATTTAGCAATAATGGCTAGATGAGAGAATTCAAAAAATTCCCTAGTAACTAAAGTCTTGCCCCCTAAGTCAAATAATCTAATAAAACCATAATAATGAAAAGGAATTAGTATTGAAGCTTAAAATAGGAAAACAATGAAGTCTTGAAATTCAAACTTAAGCTAAAGTAGGAAACAATTCAAATTTGCATTAAAGGCTTAAAGATGATAGAGATCACATTTTCTCTCTCCTCATTTATGATCATAAGTGACACCTTCTCCTCTTCAAATCAAATCATAAATGGCATCCTATTCTTTACCAAAATATCCTTCAATCTTATTTAACAAATGGTGAATTAAATAGGCTTAGGTATTCACTAATTAGGCTTGTATAAATACCCCTCAAGCTTATTTAACACATGGTGAATTAAATAGGCTTAGGTCTTCACTAATTAGGCTTGTATTTTCATAGAATTGGATCTTTAATATTGTAAGCAAGTGTGGACCTTCTTCATTGGGCTTATTGGACGTATGAAGCTTATTAAAGAACATAGGCTCAAGCTTTTAGACTTCTTTAATGAGACTAGTTAGGGCCTCCTTCATAGCTTTGGTCCTGGCTCTAGTCATTAGGCCTCTTATACTTTACGATGGATCCTTAGGCACATTAGACTTAAACTCTTGGACTCCTTTTAGGATTGGCACGCCTACTAGCTCCTTTTAGGCCATAAGCACATCCTCTTTATCCTTATGTGGGCTATGCTCTATGTGCGGTCCATAGTGAACTAAGTGCTTTAGTCTAAGATTTAAGGAATTGAACTAATTAGATTAATTAGGTTGGGATACTTATCTTGGGTTCATGTCATTTTGGTCAAGAGTATAGGAAGCACTTAATTATCTTAAATCGTCAAGGAGATAAGGATTCCAACATCAACTAATTTCTAGCGTTTCAACTCACTAAAGGGAATTTTCATTTTACATACTTTTGCTTAGAATTTAATTACTTGCATAGTAGGTTTTTAGAAATCAACCCTAACACTTGGCTTCATTTGTTTCACTAATTAACCTCATAGTTAAATTTTTGCCAATCTTAGGGAGATGACCTTGGTTGACCCTTTTCTATATTTAGGGTTAATTCCAGTTATTATTTTGAGAGGTAAGTAACTACCCCCAATCAAAATTCAAATGCTTTTTAACCAATATAATCATATAAAATGGCTTTAATTAAGTAAAAAAAAATATGTAAATAATGTGTCTTATCAGTTGGCCTCAATTATTGCCTCTAGAGTTAATAACTTTGAGCATTCGGTGCCCTAACTTTCTTGAAACAAATTTTACTCTAACTTGTTTTCACTTTTGCTAATAATTATCACTTATTAAACTCTAGGAGATAATTCCCATCCTCTATTATTTTGCTCTTTGATTGATCAGTTGGATCATAAGAATGTTTCCAAACAACCTATTCTGCATATTGAAATAATTAATGTCACTACACAACTTGCATAAAATGTGAAGTCGATTGCCAACTTCAATTGCAATAATCAGCACAATGTTTAACCTTGTTAAACATTTAACTAAGTTCCCAAAAAATTTATTTCAAATATCTACAAGAAGAAAGTTGAACTATGATCATGATAATGACCTTTAATGATGATTTAAGAATTGAATTTAAAATTTTGGATATCCCATGTTGATTAGGTGTTGTTTTAACTCATTGGGATGTTATATAAATAGATATGAGTGAAAGAACGATGTCCCATAGCAGAGCATGTGAGTATAGTGAGGATTTCCCTCACTGTGCCATATACCATGGCTAAGGTTGGATATGCCATGGCACATGGTGCATAATTTTGATAAGTAAGTTCATGTGCCAGCTCATGAAATAGAAGAAAAAAGAGGAAAAGAGGAGTCAGGTATGGAGAAGAAGTGGGTCTCTTATAGGGCAATGAGTTTTGGGAGAAAGAATAATGTTACTGACCTATTACTTATTGGGTAAGTCTTACACTGCCTTAACCTTAAATTCTACCCTATTTTCTCTTAGTTTTAACTAATGAGAAATTAAATTTTAAAGTTCTAAGGAGATTATATCTTACCTTATAGTAATAGAAAGGTTCTCTGGGACTACATTAGTACCTTATGACTCTTTTGAGTCAGAATGATAAAGCTTTGAAGCTATAGGCTCAATTTGACCTAATTTAGAGAGAGAGAGTAATGAGAGAAAATTTGATTATGAGAAAGTTAATATTTGTCGTGAATGGTAATTGGTCATAATGCGCGTGAATGAATATGAATAAGGGAAATGGTAATTGGTGCTCGATTGCTATTGTTGGCATTTTTTGTCAATGATGAAATTGACTCTAAGTGCCTAAATTATGTAGATTCTCATGTGTGATGAGTTGAGTAGCAAAAGGAAGTGAGTAAAGTTGAGGAAAATGTAACATCTTGAATTTCTAATCCTGTATTAATGATTGATTAAGAATGGATTAGTGATTTAAGGTGGGAATAGGATTTTGAGTAGTAAAGTATTATTTTGACTCATTAGGATGCTATGTGAACAGATATGAGTAGAAGAGCGAACTCTTGAAGCAAAGTGTGTGAGCATAGTGAGGATTTCCCTCACTGTACCACGTGTCGCGACTGGGGATAGATACGCCACGGCACATAGAGCAAAAATTAAATTAATAAGGACGTGTCCAGCTCAAAAAATAAAAGGGAGAAACATGGGAGGAGAGGTCTGGCGTGGAGAAGAGTAAGGGCTGTGCTAGGGCAAGCTAAATCAGGAGCAAGGACGGTGTCTTCAACCTGTTACTTGTTGGGTAAGTCACGTATTGCCTTAACCTCCGAACTACTCTATTTTCTCTTAGTTTTAATCAGTGAGAGAGTGAATTTGGGAGTTTTAAGGAGTTGATTTCTATAATAACAAAAAGGTTTTTTGGAATTAAACTAATGCTTTATGACTGGTTAGAGTCGAAACGATAAAGCTTTAGAGCTGTAGGCAAGAATTGCCCTAATCTAGAGAGAGAGTAGTGAGAGAAAATTGCTAGAAAATGTTAAAGCTTGGAATGAAGGGTAATAATTGGTAATATGTGTAATCGAGTGTGAAATGTGGATTTGATAGTGATTAAGTGTTTAAATGTGATAATTGACACTTTTGGTCAATAGAGGAATTGACTCTGAATGCCAATTCTATGTAGATTCTAGTGTGTTACGCACAAATTGCAAGAAAAGAGTTTAAATAAGGTTGAAGTTATATGGGTAACCTATTCAATCAAACAGAAGGGTTGAGGTAACAATATAGTATATTATGTTTATTAACTATTATAACTGTGTAAAAGTGAATATCAAATGATAAATTGTGAATCTATGAGTTTTATGCATGATTGTTATTGAAATGGTTTTTAGCATGAACTTTGCATTGTGAAATGAATTTGAAAAAATTGATTGATATCAATGGATATATACATATATGATACAGAAGTATATATGTTGTGAAAATGTGTATAAGTAGGGAAATTGTGAAAGAGCATGACCATAAGAGGTAGGAGTTCACTGAGGATATGTGGGGATGTGTATGTGTAGAGATATGTGAGTAAAAAATCCATATGGTCGAGCTGACACCATGGGACATCCGGTGCAGCATCATACGGGCTGGTACCATGGGTAATCCGGTACAGCACATTGTGGGACTATTACCATAGGACATTCAGGCAGTCTAGCAACTCCCTAGTACCCAATATGGTACGGTTAGGAGTCAATAATGCCTCTATCACAAGTGTTTGAAGAGGGAAAATTATAGTCCGTAGGTGGGTTAGATTACCTTTAGCTGGGTGTTTCTACCACTGAAAGTGCACTTGGGTCAACAAGTGGTTAATCCAAGAGAACCTATGGTTTCATTTCAGGGAGCATTAGAGGTTCGGTGGCTAGACGATCATGCTAGTATGTATTTGTTTGGAATTGTTTTAAAAAGAGGAATCATTTCATATTTTGATATATGTGTGTGTGTGTGTGTGTGTGTGTGATATTACTTTATTTTGTTACTTTGGCATGGTTATATATGGAAATAAGCATTTAATGAACTATATTGGTTATTGAGATTTTTATCTCACCTATGGTTATTTATATTTTTCAGGTTCTGGTGCTAGTAGTTCGAAGGGAAAGACAATGGCTGAATTGAGATCTATCACTAAGCCTTTGTAAGGTTTTGGTATAATGAATTTGGTTGTTATTAGTTTTATATATGTATAAGTTGTCATAGGATTTGCACATGTGAATAAAGATATGATTGTGGTATGTTTTGTGATTTTGAGCTCCCTAGCCCTTGTATATGTGTGAATAATAAAATATGTAGATGGGCTAGTGGATGGATGTAATTATGTATGAATATGAGATGGGTGAAGATTATATATAGTGATTTGGCCATATATGAGAATTAACGAAATGAAAACGTTAATTTGGCTCGAAGGGTGAAAGGGGTGATTTTAGGCCAAATTTATGTATATGTGTTATATTATGCTTGTGTATGGTCAATTAGGTGTGTATTGTCCATTTGGACTTGGTCAAGGCCTAAAAAGTGGCTAATGACATTTGGTCTCGAATTAAGACACTTAAGTGGCAAAAATTTGGCAGAAACTGGTTAAAATGCACTTGAGTGTCTAATTTTTGATAGAGATATCAAATTGAGATGAAACCAGTGTCATTAGTTAGATTTCAAAATAAGCTTCGTGTGGGCGCTTGAACCATCCTGATCGAACATCATATGTGAAAATGGCGTGCATCTGAATTTCATATCATAAATTATCATTTAATAGCAAATTTAGGTGTGTGCGCCACGGCGCATGTACTCGCATGCCATAGTACACGGCACAAAGCGAGTGACTGTGGCCTCTTGCCATATGCCACGACGCATGTGGCACAAGCCGCAGCACATAGTGCAAATTTTCACTTTGTTTTTCAGTGATGCATATGTTTTCCAAATCCTTGATTCATATAGGCTTATTGTTTCCACTGTGTGCATATAGATTTATACTTGAGTAAGTTATAAAATGATTTTGGAAAGTTTTTATTGGGATCCTATGGTTTTTAATATTTTTTTAAGTAAATGATTTTGAATTGATTAGTAAGATTGTAGTAGAGCATATGGTAATGTCAGCGAGGGCATTATAGAAAACATGGGTAACTCTTTCTTACAAAAAGAAGGGTTGAGGTAACCATATAGTTTGTTATGTTTATTAGCTACTATAACTATGTAAAAGTGATTGCATGATTGTGGAATCAAGGTTTTGTTAGTTTCTATGCATGATTTTGGCTTATAAATGATTTTAGCATGAAATGGATATGTAAAATGGAAGTTTATGATTATGGCCTTTAACTTGCTTGAGAGTGTGTGTGTGTGTGTGTGTGTGTGAAAATAATTGTGTGAATATGGGAAAGTAGTGAAATGTGTGTGAAAAGCATGGTTATAGGGGGTGGGAGTTCACCCAGGGTCTATATGGATATGTGTGTGTGGAGATGTGAATGGAGAAATTTATATGGTCAGGCTAGCACCATGGAACATTTGGTGTAGTATTATATAGGATGGTATCATGGGTAATTTGGTATAGCATTATTTTGGGACTGTTACCATGGGACATCTAGGGAGTCTAGTAACTCCCTAGTGCTCGTTAAGGTGAATACACCTTTATTACAAATATGTGAAATGAGGGAAACTATAGTCCATAGGTGAGATAAATTACCTTTGGCCAGGTGTTTCTACTATCAAAAGTGTGCTTAGGTCAATATATGATTGATCCAGTAAAGCCTATGGTTTCATGTCAAGGAGCTTCGAAGGTTCGGTGGATAAATGATCATGCTATTATGATAATTGTTGAAAATTCTTTGAAAAGAGGAAATTCTATGTGTATTTGATATATATATATATATATATATATGCTATTATGTTGAATTTATTACTTTGGCATAGTTATTTGTGCTAATAGACATTAAATGAGCTACATTGATTACTGAAATTTTGATCTCACTCGTGGTTATTTACATTTTTTAAATTCTGATAGTAGTGGTGCAAAGGGGAAAGAACTGGGTCAAGAATAAAAATTTCTCCAAAAAGCCCTAGTAAGAATTAGTGTAATGACTCAAAATACAAGTAGTATTGCATGAATGTATACATAAATGTATAAGTTGCCCTAACATTTGAAAACATGTGCATATTACTGTAAATGTTTGTGGTGTTTGGTGTTTTGATTCCCTAGCCCTATGTATATGTGTGTACATGATGAAATGATAGTGTGGGCTAGTGGATAGATGGTAATGTGTGTAGATATGAAAAATATTTGATATGTATGTGAAATTTAGCCTTGGATAGGAATGAGATTGAGAAATATGAAATATGCCTAAAAGTGTATGATGGGCAGTTTACAGGCCAAATGTGTATATGTATGTTATATTGCATATATAACTGTTTAATCAAGTGTTGTTTGTCTTTTTAGATGTAGTCAAGGCCCTAGAAGTGGCCAATGACATGTGATTTTAAATGGTGATATTAAAGTGGCAAATCTTGACATAAAACAGTCAAAATGCACTTGGGTCTCCAATTTTTGAACAGAATATCAGTTTTAAATGAAACCAATGTCATTGGTTAGATTATGAAATAAGATTCGTGTGGGCATTTAAATCATCCCAAGCAAACATCAGTTGGAAGATGGTGCATGTTTGAAGTTTGCATCAGAATTTATAATTTGACAGTAGATTTTGGTATGCGTGCCACGGCACATATGTTAATATGTGACAACATGTCACAATGCATGGCACAGAGCATGTAGCTAAGTTCTCTGTGCCACATGCCACGACACATGTGACATAAATCACAGTGCATAGCCTACTTTTTATGTGAATTTTGAAGTTTTAAGTTGCTATTCGATGTGTTTATGACTAATGCTTCTGCTATATACTATTTTGAATAATGTAAATAGTTTCTATAAAGAGATTTTTTAAAGTATTATATTAGGATCCCAAAACTCTCAAAAATTAAATGGTTTTGAATTGATTAGTAGATTTTGTGAAAAATTGTATCATAATGTCGTTAAGGGTTACATTACCCACAGCTTGGTTCCTCCATCCTTCAACTCACGTTCTCTTATTCACTGGCAAAGCTTCATTTGCATCACCCTTTACTCCTTGGTGTCACCCATATCTCTTCTGCATCATCTATAGCTTCCTCAACCTTTACTCCCTTATCGCCCACAGCTTCCTTAGCATTCCTCCCCATAACTATCTCAGTATCTATCCCCTGTTCTACAGAAACCAAGTCACTTTTTAGGAGAAAAGTGATGTGGTTTCTTGATATTCCATGTTGCTTTTAAGATAAAAAGTGACTTGTTTTCTCAAAAATAAAATCACTTTTTATAAGAAAAATGATGTAGAACCAAGTCTCTCTTTTTGAAAAAGTGACATTGTTAATCTTTTCCACATCACTAAACAATATAACATAGATAAGACAACTTTCTAAGTCATCCAAATGTATGTCCCCTATGATAGGGACGTGAAAAGCCCTAAAAAAGTGACATGAAAAGTCTTTTCTATAGTAATGAATATTATATTTATTATATCAGGTTTAAAGTTTTTCTACTATTATAAAAGTTTTTATTAGTTTTAGAATTTTAAATCATGTGGTAGATGTTTAGAGGATAAAGTTCAAATTTAACTATGAACTATTTTTTAAAAACCATTGAGTATCCAATATTATGAAGTAGTGTAAAGACATTGAGCCAAAAAAAACCATAGCATTTACCACCTTTCATTTGAGTAAAATTTCATTAATTGACCAACTATTTGACTAAAAAAATGTTGTAATGCCATGTGTAATCACCATAAGCTTCAACCACCAAATGGCCAATAGCTCTTCCCTACCTTTATGCCCATGTGTCATTTGTAATATCTGCCTTGACATTATCGATAATCATCACACCATCATTGCATACAATGATAATTAGGAGTTATAGGACACTACTAAGCTTACCCGTAAATATAGAAGGGTTATGTCAATTAAACATTTAAAATAATTTAAAACTCATTTGGGATCCAATAAAATCCTTCAAATAAGTAGTTTAAGCTCAAACTTAATAATTTTTAAATATATGGGAATTGTAGAAAGGTTTGGAAGCAAAACACATGAAAACATAGCCAAAAATGTCATTTTAGTAGATTCTGGCACATATGTTGTGCCACGTGGTGTTGGAAATTGTGCCCTAGCTAGGGCCAATCATTATACTATGCATATTGTTATTTAATGAATTTCTCTTTTGTTATCATATCAATTGCATATTCACTATGATAACTATATCCTTGGACAAACTATAGTGATTGTCCTAAATATCTCTGGTTGATCATCTATGAGGGATTATAGATGAAATAAGACTAGTATGACTTTGATTAATTATAGAGATAGAAATCAAAATCATAGATACTTGAAAGAGTACAAGGTGCTGGACCGACCCACTATGAGAAAGTTGCATGATATAGGTCATAAATTTATCTCATATGTAATTATATCACTAAGCCCTTTGACCTGAGATCATCATGGATTCCTACATGATGACCACTGAACTTTGACCAGGCAATTATAAAGGCTATGATTGAGTTTAGTGATATTCATGCAGAGGAATATGAGTAGTCAAGATGAAATTTGTCCCTCACATTAAGTGAGAGATATTACTAGGCCCCTTAATGAGTAAGACTGAAAAAATGTATGTCCATACTATAATGGAAAAGGTTTTTTCCATTACTATAATCAATCCACTTAGAAATCAAGAAAGTAATGGTCAAGTAAAGGAGAATGACAATCTCATGTCTCACATTTGATCGAAATATCGCGTGATAAAAGGGATGTGATACGATTGCATGATAGGTTACATCAGATTATCAATCTCCATGTGAATTAGGTAGTTGCAATATCTTGCTAAAGGCTACTTGTGACTTGTGGGCTATTAGCATAATTAACCTACTGCCAACTACATATGAGCCTATAAGATTGTACGTAAGAACAGCCTAACTCAAGCTATAATGTCCAAGTTCATTGAATCTAAAATATGTCTAGATTCGATGAAATTAATATAGGGTGAATGAATTATATATATATATATATATTTGAATATCTATTTTATAAATATATATTTATATTTATATTTATATGAAATATAAAATTTGAAATATAATTTTATATATATATATTTTTTGAAATATATATATATATATATATATTCATGTGTGTGTGTGTGTGTGATATATATATGTATGTATATGTATATGATATATAAAATTAAATATAATATATATATAATTTAGAAAAAATCCAAAAGAAAAATATTATAAAAAATATAGAAAATATAAACTAAGAAGATTCTTTAAAAGAAAAGGAAAAAATAAAATTAATTATAATAAAAAACTCAAAAAATGTAAATTTTATTATTGTGGAGAATTAGGACATATATCACCTAACTGCCCAAATGAAAAGGATAAGAAAATAATAAAAATAATGGAAAAAGCTTATGAAGAAAATTTAAAACCTATAAGATATGATAAAGAATCATTAGTTTAGGTTCCTATTAAAACATAAAATGAATGAGTTATATAGGTAATTAATTAACTCAAAGAAAATAACATAATATTGATTTTCTATTTACCTTTGGTGATGTTGCATCGATTTCTGACATAAGATGTTTAGGACATAGAATGAAAGAACCTTTTGCTTAGCCTATATAATATAATACAATACAATATAATATAATATATATTACATATACAAATTATATTATATATATACACGATAGATTCAAATTAAATATGATATCATGGATTAAATTTATAAGATAAATTTAATTAAATTTTTATAGGCTCTTTAAGTGGAAGACGAAAACCCTGATTTATATACTATGTATAGATTAGGATGTACTTTATGATGAGAGAGTTAGAAAAGTTCTGATGGCAAAAAAAATACTTTAAAAGCCACAAAACAGCCTATAAAAAGGAAAACTAACGTTTAAAGAAAAAAAGACATTGGGAGCGCTAGTACGCGATTCGAGTTAGAAAGCTATTCGTGTAGATACTGGTAGAGAGAGCAGATCTATGTTATTAGCTCCTAAGATCCAAACTCTTGAAGAGAACACACGTCAAGTTCAAAGAATTAAAAGGTAATTCTTCTATCCACCTTAACTTAAACGAGTTCATTTAGTCCATATCAAGATAAGAATTTTAAAATTTTAATCTTCTGCTGCAGTCCTTATCTAACATGTGGTCCATGTACCGTGACATATGACACAAAAAGGGCAATTTAGCCTCTGTGCCATGTGTCACGGCTTGTGCATCATTTTCACATTCGATATCTGATTAGAGTGATTTAAGTACCGATGGAAACTTGATTCAATAATCTAACTAATGGTATAAGTTTCATTACAACTTGACATCATATGTGAAAGTTAGACAACCGAATGCAAAAGTTAGATTTATAACCAATATAGGCCATTCAAGTGCACAAATCTCAAAATTTATACCATCAACTCAATTTACGACTTGAACCAAGTCCAATGAATCAATATGCACCTGATTAAGCATTTAAATACATGAAAGCACACCAAACACAAAATTTAGCCACTCGATGCCTAGTTTCACCTAATATGGCTAATATCATAAAATTATAAACGTACACTACTTGGTCTCACCATTACCACATAACATACTAAATTTACATTATTACCACATCTATATAACATTTCTTGAGCTTGTACTAGTATTTTAGCCTTTCACCACAGAACATCACATATTTACAACATATACAACATTGGGCTAAAATATAACATTGCATGATATAATACAATTGCAAACAATAAAATGTCATACATTCTAGTTGACAACTTATAATATCATATATTTAACTTTATGTACACAACTCAAAACAAAATCAGGCATTACAATTGTATTGTAACAAATTTGGTAGTCCTTTCTTGATTCCTTTCCTTACTCAAACTCAGCGATAAAACCTATAAAATAATAACCACGGGATGAGATAAAATCTTAGCAACTAAGATATTCAACATTATCAATTAACATGCCAGGTTATATAAGCTTTAAAGTATGTAAAGTAAACACACAAATATATACAAGTACTATCACCATAATACCATACATGATCACTATTTATCTAATCCTCCAATACTCCTAACCAAACTAATTGGCTATTTCATAGAACCAAACAATATATCTAGTTCCCAAGCTCACTATCTATGGTAGGACTACCTAACCAAGACATATTAAACCACTTTTAAACTACCCTATTACACATAATTGGAGTGTCGTTATTCTAACACCACATCCTATGGATGCTAAGATTGCTAAGGAGCATAGTCTCAAACTTGGCATCCTCGAGATACTAAGTGCATCTTACATTTCTCCTTAATACCCGAAAGGGTGCAATGTTGGAGAATTACTCTCCTTAGTAATGCCATATGGACTTTTTCCACTATCCCCATTAAGGTGAACTCCCACCCATTAACATGTCACATTTCACTATATATTTCTACAAGATCATGCATATCAAATTTGTAAACAAATATAATGAACACTCTTGCCACTTATTTCAAAAATATGAAATTGCACAAATCCATACTCTACATGTTTTCCAAATAACTTAATTTTTTACAATATGTGTGTGTGTGTAACCAATCATACAAAATCAACTTGTAAATAACTTTCACAACTAATAAATAGAGTAAATTATCTTGTTAACCCTTCTTGCTAAAAGGGTTACCCATTGTTCTAAATCTCCTCTATCATCACTCGAGCCTTCAGTAACGTTCCATGCACCACAATCTATAATAATAGATATCACATGTTAATTTTTCAACTTAACATTTATAGCTTGTAACTAAACTTAATTATTTAGAATCCTTAACTTCTATCATTTAGCTATTTCAAGCTACAACCCACTCACCCTATCTTCATTTAACAACTGACAAGCTATTCCCATGCTCATAATCAGTTCTTATAGTTTAAGAACTTTAAATCTTAGACTAAGGTTCATCCAAGTCATTCCAAACAACACCTAAGCTTGATATTAACACTTATCCAATGTTAAAAAACTTAAATCAAACTTTTAGAGTCACATAAAATATTTAAAATATAGACTCATAGCTTCATCAATTCAGAGAAAATCTACCCACTCATAAATTCCATGAAAAATGAGATGGAAAGGTAGAAGAGAAAAGTGGTAAGCTTACCCGAAGAGTTTGAAGTCCAAATTAGCTTCCAAAACCACCCAAATTGAAGCCCTGGCAGAGGTTTAAGCCTTCTCCTTCGAGTGCTATGTTTTCCCCAACTAATTTTTCCTTTGCAAGCTAATTTCATAACCTTATGTTGTAAGAGCTGTGCCTTCACCATAGCACATGGCACACATGCTGTAGCACATAATGTAGTGAGCAAAATCTCACTTTTTCTCCCCCAATCTAATTCAACTTTTACCCTAGCCTAATCTAGAAACATATATGATTCAAAAAGTCAATTAACAACCAAGAAACATGACTAAATTAACTAATCATTTCTTAAAACTAATTTCTCCTTTAATTTATAATAAATTCTAAATTACAAACTTCAGATGTTATATCATTCTCCCATACCTATTTGTGAATATAACTTCAAACATTGCAATCAGGGGGTAATCACATGCACCAAGGGGTTTGCAGAGAGTCCCATGGAGCCATCTCTCCTAAATTGTTAGTTGCATATATGCTTGCATTAGACATCACAAGAAAATCCAAAGACATGGTGACTTCAACCTAAATGGAATCGTTGAACTCGAAGACAGGCAAGCCCTCATTCATGGTCCCCCATAATTGACTGAAATCCTCCTCCTTCTCAATGGCATTCGTACTCTCCTTACCATTGAAGATAATAGATATAGTGGAGCCAAAGTTAAAGCTAGAGCATTGTTGGGGATTGATGTTGAAAGAGTAGGGAGGAATATGGCCAGCAGGGTGAAAGAGCATTATTGGGGCCTCCCTTGCCTGTAAATACATATATAGGAGGCTCTTTAAATACATATCTCGCTCTCTCTTAGTCAGAAGCACTGGAGTGGTTGTCATGCTTGCTACTATCTCAAAGGTAACAGCTCCTCCATCCTTATCCTCATATGCTTCTTTATCCTCATCCCTATCTTTGTTTTCTCCTCCTTGTGTTTTTCCATTACATCATTTCCCATACTTCCCATCATCACCTGTTGAGAAGTGGTGGTTACTACTGCTTAGAGTGCACCATAAGAAATAAGTGTTGAGCAAAGAAGAAAGAAGAAGAAGGATTGATACAGACAAATAAAGAAGGTCATGTAATGAATGCAGCCCAATAGACAAAAAGGTTAAGATTTTATGTTTTTTTAGTTCATATATTTCTTTACACCATTTTGTAGTATAGGATATCCAATAGTCTCAAAAAATATCTTATCATTAAATTTAAATTTGTATTATTATCTTTGTTTAAAGGTTATTATAAAGTTTTGGGTTACATTACGCCACCCCATCCTCGAAGCACTGAATCTGCATCATATGCCCTTGTATTAAACTAAGATGAATGGGTATCTTTCTGTCACCATATCATTAGAAAGTCTTGGTATCTTTTATATATGCTTCAAGAGAAACAAAATCCATTTATGTTCATTATAAACTGGACTACCTTGTAGAACAAATCCCTTTCAAGCACACCACTTTCAATCCAAATCCATGAGGAGGCAAAAAGGAAAAAAAACAGAGAAAAAATAGAAAAGAAAAAAGAAAAAAGCACACCATATTTCTCTTAATTTATCAAATGACACAGCCACTATTGGGATACTCTTCCATAATTCCATCATAATAGGGTGGTGGATAGTAAACATGGCTGTAACTCAGAGGACCAGGCATAATCGCTTTAGCTGTATTCTCTATCTTCTCTTCTACTTTCTTTTTAGACTCTTTGGCTGGTCCTACTAACACTATCTCTATACAACACAACTTCCTTAGCTTTCCTACCACATTAACTGGGTTGATGTCTCCCATGACATACAGTTAATTTCTTCTCCTTCATGTCCACACTCACTGACTTAACCCTTGTAAAACAGAACCAGAATAGTCAATTTTTCCCTTAGTTTTTTGAGAGGCATATAGTTTTGTAATCTAAACTTGAGTGAAGTTTGGTTTTAAAACACTTCCAGCATAATTTTTTTACTCACAAGACTTAATTAGACACAAGATTATATTTTCTTAATCTAGTTGCCTTTGGATGCTATTACATAATCTAAGTTTCATTTTGTTTCTTTATTTGAGAGTTTGGTTTGATTGAGTAAATATGTATATCTGCAATGCCTGAGACTGTTTTCATAGCCTTTGCTTGATTCTTTCATTGTATAAGTCCAACTTCAACAAAATTTTCTGCTAGGAGATAAATCATCAAGCAGCCATTAGATGTAAGGGGAATCAAATATTCATTCAGGCTTGGAAGTCTGAAAGAGAAGGGTCTAGTTCTTACCTTCATTTGCGTATTACTGTGATGTTGGAAGTTAATTAGTCTCAAAGTCGCCACGTGAAAGCCAGGAGGAAGGTAGGTTCTGAAGAGGAGTGATTAGAAGATGGTTCAGTACTGCGGTGAAGTGAAGATATATGACACTAATTACTTGTAAATGTTTTTTAGAGACACCGGTCAACCCAAGTCATTGAGTCTATCTCGTCTATCTTAAATAGTAATTAACTAGTTATTGATTGTTAACTCTGTACCAGCAAAAGGTACAAGGAACATAACACGAAAGTGATCTCGCACTTTTTTCTTTGAGAAAATGACAATTAAGGACCCTGTAAGGACATTAATCCCAATTAAGGACTATGGTCTTTAATTGGAATAAAAAACATACCTAACTTTACAAAATTTTCCTCCACTATATATTAAAAGATATCAGTTCATGCTTGTTTCTCTATTCATTTTGGGCGTGAAAAATCTACTCTCATGTGAGCAAAAAATATGAGCAAAAATCATAGTCTTCGGTAGAGTGAATCATCATCTGAGTCATCATCCTCTCCCCCTTTTGATGATGGGTAATTGCATTCATTACTTCTTTTTCATCTTCTTCCTTCTCCTGTATGAAGAATCTGAAGTTTTGCAATTTTCCTCTTCTCTATCTTTTATGTTTTCTCTTATCTTTTGGGCGAAAGACAATTTTATATCTTTGTAAATGATATTTTACATTATTTCTCTTCTATAGCTAAGAAAAAAAGAGATCTTGTTGATGATTGTATAGATTATATATCTACACACATAATAAATTATTTTTGACACAGAGAATGTTGAAAAAATTTAGTGAAAAAAAGAAAGATGTAACGTGGATGCTGATTTTTTTTCTGTTCTGCGATGAAAAGTATGCCGATATTGAAAAATGTAACATGGATACTGAATTGTTGTAATCATAGTTGGGATTATACAAAGGATAGTTGGGATTACAGAAAGGATAGTTGTGAAGTAATAAATTATTGATAAATTTTATCTTGAAAAATTTTTATGTAGAGCTGATTATGGCATGCATGTTATCATTTACCTTAAACAAATGTAACAATATTGCGCAAGAGGACTGATGCGATCATACCATGCCTCCATTAATTGACTTGCTACAATTATGTAGGAACAGTTAGGTAAAATGAGGTTCGAGCTATTGTATTGGCTGGTGACTCATCCACACAATAGAATAGCCTCATAAGTGATAATATCTATTTCAAATGATGGGTATACAGAGGACCAAAAAGATTGAATGCATAGATTAGACAACTGTGATATAGACTTTCATAAGTTATGTTTTGGTTATATGTATGCTATAAATTAAAACTTTATGTACTTTATGTACTTTAGTATTTTTTATGGCTCAATGTATATGATACAGCAATTAATCCTAAGTTTTTTTTTTGCTAAATTTACAAGAAATTGGACAAGTCATTGGTGAATTATCTTGATTAACGTTAATGAATGTTAAGCCATGTTAGTGAATTTCCAAGTTACCTTTGTGAATCTCAATTTGGACAAGTCATTTGTTGTTAAACAATCATATCCCAAGTAGAGTGAATGTTAAGCCATGCTAGTGAATTCCCAAGTCACATTTGTGAATTTCAATTTGGACAAGTCATTTGTTGTTAAACAATCATATCCCAAGTAGAGTTTTATGTTTTCACAAGATACAATACCAATATTCTCATACCACATTAGTGAATTCCAAATGGAGCTGATTATACATTGCCAAGCATGAAATTTGACAAGTCATTGATGAATTATCTTGATTGACGTTAGTGAATTCCTAAGCCACTTTAGTATATTCATAAGTGATATTGAAAATTTTCAAAGCTTAGTTTTTCAAATTGTGGGACAATCTATTCCTAAATGCAGTTTCATATTTTCACAAGATACAATAGCAATATTCCCATGCCATGTTAGTATATTAATAAGTGACCTTATAACATTTTAAAAGTTTCTCTAATACTGGGGAAAAATCTATTCCCAAGTAGGGTCCATGTTTTCTCAAGTTACAATAATAATTTTCCATTCTACATTAGTGATTTCAATAGTCCTATGTTATCACAGCAATTACACTTGCACATAATTAAACTTGAAATAGACATCAACATTACATTACACTTGCACATAATTAAACCTGAAATAGACATCAACATTACATTACACTGATTTCAATACATATACACCATATTTGCATCCTTTTTTCCATATAAAATATACCATCTATCTAAATGATACTTGTGTAGTTTGCTTCTCAAAAAATAACATAAACTGCAAACTTATTTACATGACTTGTCAACACCACAAGTACAAAAAATATGGTGTGGATGTCTGTACAAAAAGTCATTCAATAGCAAAACACACTAAAGAAATAAACCAAATACATCTCAATTTCAAAGCAATTAATATGCATATGGTTTTCACCCCCTTTCAATCCCTACATCTATTTTTGAATTGGGATTCCTACATCTATTCTTGATATGTCTAACCTGATTACATCTTGAGCAGTGATACACCTTTTTGTTTTGAAACTGTGACTCTCTTTGCTTAGTGTGTGGTCATCCTGGGGGACGTGCAATTAATGGTAGTTTCAAAAATGTATTGTTTTCATAATCTTCATAATGTTACTCGGTCAACTGAGGCATATCAATGGTTTTCACCAGAATCATTGTGAAGCTATAAATTTTTCTTGTGCACAAATGCTTTTGTAAATACAATTGCATCGTCAAATGTCTATCCAACACCCATAAATAAATCCTTCCATTTTACTTAATTAATCTCAAGGAGTAGTGCAAGAGCATTTTGTGTTGAACATGGCAAAGAGAGTGATATACCTTCAAGCTCTTGCCTAGAGAGAGATTTTGGCAATGATCATGGTAAGAAATCTTCCATCTTGCATTCACAATTACTCATAGGTTAATACTTCTTTTGCTGAAATACTTGCTATATAGGAAATAAACCTAAAACAACTAGGAGCAATATATAAATTTATTACTTTATAACTATCTTTCTCGTAATCCCAACTATGACTATAACAATTCTACACCCGTGTTATATTTTTTAATATTAGCATATTTTTCATCACAGAATAGAAAAAATCAGCATCCACGTTACATCTTTCTATTTTTTCACTCAATTTTTTTCAACACTATCTGTGTCTTACTTTTCAACTATCCTTCCCATAATCTAAACTATGACTATAACAATTCAGCATTCATGTTATATTTTTCAACATTTGCATACTTTTCATCGCAGAACAAAAAAAAAACAGCATCCACATTACATTTTTCTTTTTTTCACTCAATTTTTTTCAATACTCTCTGTGTTAGAAACATTTATTGTGTGTGTGTATATATAATCTATACAACCATCAACAAGATCTCTTTTTTTCTTGGCTATAGAAAAGAAATGATGTAACATCATTTACAAATATACAAAAATTATATTTCGCCCAAGAGAGAAGAGAAGACATAAAAGATAGAGACTTAGAAAAACTGTAAAACTTCATATTCTTCATGCAGGAGAAGGAAGAAGATGAAAAAGAAGTAATGAATGTAATCATCCATCACCAAGAAAGGGAGAAGATGATGACTCAAATGACGATCTACTCCACCGAAGACTACAATTTTTTGCTCAGATTTTTTGCGCACGTGAGAGCAAATTTTTCACGCCCAAAATGAACAAAGAATATAAGCATGAACTGATATCTTTTAGTGTTTAGTGGAAGGTAATTTTGTAAAGTTAGGTATGTTTTTTATTTCAATTAAAGATCATGGTTCTTAATTGAAATTTCAATATTTTATAGTCCTTAATTGGGATTTAATGTCCTTAAGGGGTCCTTAATTGTCATTTTCCCTTTTTCTTTTTTGGATTCATAGTATATTTACTTAAGAATATAATTAAATGAATATGCTAATACTACTAATTTTAATAGAATGAAAAACTTCGTCTTTAGCTAGTAAGTTACTCTTCTCAATTTTTTTTTCAAGGCAAAATTTCAGCATAAAAATTTACACAAAAAAGTAACCAAAATTTTTTAAAAAATTTGAATTAAAATGTAACCAAAATGTGTAAAGTATGAAATTATTTTATTATTATGATGTAAACTGTTAAATTGACCAAAAAAACGTAAACTGTTAAAATTACATAGTCTAAAATTTTTTATTTTTTCATGCATGGTTTGAATAATTATATTTATTATTATTTATTTTGCACTAGAAAATATAAGTTAATTTAAAATTTGAAAATTTATTTTTATATTTTTGAAAATTAGGTCTAATTAGAAACCTACAGTAGTCGCAATGCAAATTCTAGGGAAGGAAGGGAAAACTAATGGTTGGAGAAGGAGGAGAAATACACTTACAACTCGCAAATATGCACCTTAGATCCTTGGGATGGTGATGTAAAAGAAATTTGATCAAATAGTTGAGGCACTAAATGTGCCTAAAGTTAACCCAATAGAAAAGATTAGCAACTCATTCCTTCTAAAAAGATTTTCTCAAGGTTATTTCTCTTTATATTATTATTAAAAAAGGTTATTTCTCTTTGTATTATTATCTATTTATGCATAAATTATGTCTCAAATTTTCTTAATATATTAATTTTTTAGATTTTTTAAGGCTAATAACAATGTCAATTGTAGTTAGAATAAGCACATTATTGTGTTGTGGCACTCGGATCTATATACAACGATAATAGCAAAGTTATACACACAAAGCTGATACTCTTTGATCACTTAATTTAAGGTTATCATAAGTATATCAATAGAAAATGATACTAAGTTTCCAATGCAATTAGTAGATAAGGACATTTTCATTGTTTCTGATGTCATTAGTACTATGGGGGGTTGGCCTACTAGTTCATTAAGTTATATGTATGATAATTGACAGTTGTTTAAAATCGTTCATAATTAATACTAGCCTTATTGATTAATTTTATATTTTGTAATCTTTAAAATATAAAGAAATGATAAAGAAGCCAATCCAATTAAAAAGAAATACATGAAAAGGATTCACCTTTATGATTAAGATAGGAAAGTTGATACAGATTTTGTTCAGATAAAATATCCTTATCAAAACAACGCATGTCTTATAAGTTCTCGTGGTCATAATCTCATTAAAAGGCACACATAAAACAAGTGAGGTCATTATATTGATTAATTATAATTTACTTTGTGTGCATTAATGGTTATGGGCCGATCATTAAAACTTTTGGCTTTTTAGAAAGTGTACACAAGAAGTAGCCACCTTAGTAGTTTTTAGAAAGTGTACATAAAACTTTTGGCTTTTGCCCCCGCTCAACAAGAGGAAAAGGGAGTTGGTCAAAAAAAAAAAAAAAACAAAGAAAGAAAGGAAGAAAGAACGGAGAAAAAAGAAACTTCACACACACACACGTTCTTTCTCACCCGTAAACAACATGTCGCTTAAAGTAACTTTGGTCATCGTCTCAGGAAAAAAATACACACAAAAACGAGTGAGATGATCATGTATGCTGATTAATTACTGTTTGCTCATTCATGGCTTCGGCTTTTCAAAAATGTACAACAAAAAGTGGACGAGACCTTTCTACTTAGGCATTTTCCTCCTTCTGGGTTAGATCCTCGTAATTTCCCATACACGTGTCCAAGATCAGTAAGCTAAATCAATGTGGACCCTACACTCTACTCCACGGCTATTCCCTAGCCATCCGTTGAAGGCTTGACGCGAATACACATCCTTTCATATGGGCATTTTAGACCGTTCAGATAATCTAGACAGTTGAGATTAACAAATTTTATTTTATTTTTATTTTATAATTATTAAAATAAAAATTATAAATAAATTTATTTTATTATCAATTTGAATAATATATTTTTAATTTTATAGTCCAATTCAATATTAAAAATATTTAAAATTTTTATAAATTAACTATCTAAAATTATTTTAGACAGTCTAGTTTTGAAAATTTTAACTCGCAACTTTTTTGTAATTTTTTAAAGTTTCATTAGGTTTTATCTTTACTTTAAATATTATTATTAATAAAATAAAAAATTATAAAATATTATTACTAAATTTAAACTGTTCTGCATATATCTGAAAAATAAATTTTTAAAAACTATAAAAACTTATTATCAAATTGAATAGTCATTATTTTTCATTAAAAATAAAAATTAAATTATTCAAATTAAATTTGTATTATTCAGATAACTAATAGCATAGATTTATTAAAATTTTTATAATTTTTATTTTCATAAATATTAAATCAAAAATAAAATAAAACCTATGAATAATTTGAATGGTCCAGATTGCTCATTACATGATAATGGATGAGTGCCCAAACCAAATCCTTTCGTTGTTTCGTCAATATAATTCTATGAATATGTATAAATATATATATTTAAATTCTTTGAGGTTGAAAAAGATAAATTTCTATAAATTTTGTCTTTTTAATAAAAAAGAAATTTTTATATTTTATAAAAAATATTTAAAAAGGAAAAGCTTTACAAATATTCACAAATTTCAAGTTAAGAGGATTTAAATCTGTATATGTGTGTTCGTGTATGAGATTTAATTTATAATTTCATATTTAATGAGAATGTTATGAAATAAAAATATTATGATAAGATAATATCTTCCTCCATTGCAAATTGCATTGATAGTCACTGCAGATCTAAAGTGATTAAATATCTAATGCCCATTTGATACAATGAAAATGATTTTAAAAAAAAATAAAAATGGATATGGAAGCAAAAAGGATATTAAAATAGAAATGGATATAAATTTTTAAAATATGTTTGGGATATTCATGAAATTGATAGATTATTTTTATTTAATATTAGTATTTAAAATATGAAAAGATTAAAATACTCTCATTGTCATGACTTCTGTTATTATCCCATGACACACTCCATAATCAAACTGTTAACTGAAAAGTCGATCAAGGTTTATATAACCTTTAGCAAATAGAACAAACTTGGGATCCAACACATAATCAATATGGTATTTAGAGTAGTTAAATTAAGTTAAATTAAGTGGAAACGAGTAAAGAAAAATACTACAACAAAACTTGAAGCCAAAGAGGGAAAGAGATGATTTCGGGTCTCATTGTGTCAGCTCACTGCGGCCAACAACAGTTATTCCTACTCGCCACGGCTCACACACCCATTCATCATGGCAAAGAGCACTTCAGCCACTCGTCGCAACCTACAACACTATACGCCATAACCAACCCCTTTCTACATGCTTGCCATGACAAACGACAACCTTTGCCGTAGCAAACTCTACGCTAGCAAACTCATCAAACAACAAGCTCCCATTTAAACTTCATAATTGCACAACTTTCTACATAAACGTCATATTAGTATGAAACAAAAGCCCCCATAGTCAAAATTAAGTGACTGAGCTATAGAATTTGACCTTAAACCATTTCAATGCAAGAATGAGGATCCTAGAACACTATGTGCTAACTTGAGTATTAAGACTTCTTACATAATCAGACCGTCTCCCCTCTTAGTAGAGTCGGTAATTCAGGCTAGCCTGAACCCGTTGAAAAATGTTAGGGCCAAGCTTGATTATATGGCTTTTTTAAAGGGGTAGGATACTTTAAGCCCAACCCGAATTCAGCCCTACTCAAATAAGCCCAATTGCTGGAATTACCAACTCTATATGTATATAGAGTAGGTAATTTTAGCCAAGCCTGACGGGTCAATTTGAATCCAACTGAAAAAAGTTAGGGCGGAGCTTGATTATATGGAATTGTTTTGGGGGATAAGATAATTTTAAGCTCGACCTGAATAAGCTCAATCTAAATTGAGCTCAGTCCAAATAAGTCCGGCTTGCTGAAATTATCGGCTCTACCTCTTAGTTTCAATACATTCATACACAAATACATTTTCATGCATAAACATCCTACTCCTTATTGAAATATACTAGAACAAACATTGTAATTTGTTATAATTCTCCCACATTCGCAAAGTTGGCCTCCCTCTCAAAAATAGAGGCCAACAATGTGAAGTCACTCTTACTAATCCACCATTAACACCAAAAATCAAGGTAATCACCAAAGTAACCCAATCAAATTACCAAGGGTTTTTTTTAATATTTGCAAAAACAAGATCCCTAGTTTTCATATTTAAAAAATACTTAAACATCATTTAGTAACTAAAGTCAAAGTAAAACATTATTTTGGAAGCATGAGATATAATTTGGTAGTGAAAAGATCCAAAATTAGTTGAAAAACATTAAGCAGTAAAAGACAGAGGAAAGCAATGCAGCTTGCACTTCTCTATGTTGCACGCCGTAGTGTACTATGCAAAATTTGACAGCATTTGTGCTATCATATGACAACAACTAAGGGCAAATTCTGACGCACCCTATTTTTCTATTCAATGTCTAATTGAGGTAATCTAGGTGTCTACAGAAAATTCTTTTTACAAACTAGCTAATGGCATGGGTTTTTCTTTCAAATTATTTCACATTAGGAAGTTGGACACCCAAATATATTTTCTCCACTTTTCACACCACAAGGATGTTCAAAACCCTACACATGTGCCAAAAGTTACCAAGATCACCTAAACCACATCCAATGGACTCTAGAGCACTAGTACAACACACCACATGCACACCATAAAAATAAAATCTCATTTTCACTCCCCAATCCCTTAATATCAAAATTGAATAGGGAGGTCTAGCATTGCATTTTACCAAATAACTTTCATAGTAATAAACTGCAACATGTATACACTTTCACTAGTATTTTGGCACTATTAATAATAATCAAATACCTCTGACTCCAACATAAAACCAGTGGCTATTTTGTAGACTATGTCCATGAATTCAAACTACTCAAGCCTTCCACTCATGAGGAGTTATTCGGCCAAGCATATTACATTCACTTATAAGACACAGCTTTCTCCAATACTAACAACCATAGGGTATTGCACCCCTAATCTAGCCTCTTTATGAACCGGTAGAGACTACCCCAATACTAACACAATTTACATTCACTTAGATTCAAGCTCCTCAAAGAACAAGTAGGATAGTCCCTTAACAATAATAGGACAATGACTATCTCATAATTCCAATGGTTGGCAGTTTGGCTAGCTTTCCATTCTAACAGTAAGTTGCCAATACCACATGGATTTACAACATCTGCTCCTCTCCTTATAGGTTAACTCCTACCTCATAAGATCATATCATGCACACTAATCAACATAGTATGCATATTCATACTCATCAATAATATGCAATTTACTAACATCATTTTTACCATAACATGTTCAACACTTTTTCCTACACAATCATGTTCAACAATATCTCAATTCACAATATCATTATATTATGCTTAATCAACAACGAAGCATGTTTGTGTGTATATGTATCTACCTCAATATACCATTTTCATCAATTCAAACACATTCTTACACACACACAAAAATTGTCATTTTACCACAATTTGCATAAAAATTTATTTACAAATCTCATATGATTAACAATCAAATCTTTTCAACAATAATCAATTGAAGACACAAATGGACAAACTAAATTTTTTCTGTTTACCTCAAATCTTTGAAAATTCAAAAGTTTACCCCTTAAAATACACACTTTCAAAGCGATCCTTAAGCTTGAATGGTGTCGACAATGATTAATCTATAATTGACTACACCCAAAATCATTAACAACTCCATAATTGAATTCCAAAATACTTTGTCTCAACAATTTCAAACTTCCAAAATTATAATCTCACACTTTCAATCATACTCATTAGGTTTATTAGCTCCTTTTAACTCATATTAGTCTCAATGCACCATTAAACCATCATCAATGACGTTTCAACTCATCCAACCACCTAAATAAATGTTATTTTCAGGTATTTATGTCACTCACCAACCAAAAACTTGTATAGCCATTTATACTAGGTCTAAATAAACTAAATAACTCCCATTAATTTTATTTAAGCTAATAGATTTGGATCCATAACCTATATAGACTGAAAATCATTTCTCAACTCAAACCCTAACTCAAATCTCTAAGAAAATGGAAGACAAAGGGAGGAGGGAGCTTAGTATACTTACCTTGAGTGTTATTTAGCTCCAATTTGCTTCCAAACCTTCAATGTAGTAAGCCCTAGCAAAGCAAAGCACAAGATCTTCATTTACTCATATTTCTTTCTCCCATTTTCAAACTATGATGCAATCTTATGATTGTAAATTTTCAACCATGTGCTACAGCACATGTCATAGCACATGGCATAGAGAGGCCAATCCTTTGTGATGTGTTACTCATGCACCGCAACATGTTGCACAAGACCTCCTTCTTTTAATTTTCTCACTTTTTGATGTCTGATGACTGAAATTTGCTTTTGGCTTGAATTTAAGGTTGAAATCACAACCAAAAGCACCCATTAGACCTTTCTAGCCACACACCACTTTAATCCATCACTTAACCTTATTTAATTTAACTTAATCAAGGTTAATTTCCCAGGATGTTATAGGAAATTAGTAAACTTCCCTTATGCAAACTACCATAGTAGAAAAGAAAAGAACTAGTACCAATATATAGATCTCAAAACACATACTCGCATGTAAATTTTCCAACACACAATCATATTAGGAAAATAACCACAATAACTTGGTGCAGGCTCTGCCTAATCTAATCATGCTAACAATCAATCATAGTGCTTAGCTTTTGTAAGCATATTCCACAGTTATATGATCAACAATCTCAAATAGCTAAATAAAAAAGAAATAAATGAAAAATTTGCAACATTGCCTTTAGTTAAACCCCTTCACCCTCAGGGCCTGGAGGCTAAAAGTGTTGGATAGGGAGGCACAGCGAAAGATTAAATTTTAAAGTCCCTATCCTGATATGGACCGAATGAACTTGTTTAAGTCAAGGTGGATAGAAGAGTTACCTTTTAATTCTTTAAAGTTGGTGTCGTACCTGGATGAAATGCGACGCGGATGGTGTGCGAGCAGAGGTCCCCAGCCTTCGCGGCGGGAACCGGATCGAATGAGGAGTCGCCACCAAGATTTTGAGGTAAATCTCGGGAAACCGATTAAATGGAGGATAAGGGTGGTCTGTAAAATCAGAGATAGGTTCTATTAATATAACACCCGTTTGTTAGAACGGTTACCTGAAGTTTGTTGTGCTCTATTAATATGATTTTATAATTATTTTAATTATCCCTTTTATATTCATGTGTTTGATAAAAATGATGAGAAATATTTATTTATTTATGAGAGAGGACGGACTTGACTCAGAATCTGACTCTGAGGCCTACGTACCCTGTGATGGGGATCAAAGTCCACGTAGTTCGGGCTTAAAAGTTGTTGGTATAAAAATATTTTTTTTTGAAGAGAAATTAATTATAAATAATTCACCATTTTGCAAATAAAACAATTTCTGAAATTTTGATATGTGTGTTTTAAATTGCAAAAAGTAATTTAAATTTAATTATTTTCTCAATTTTTGAATTTTTGAAATAAAGAAAGAAAAGAGTTTAAAATTTATTTTTTTATATTTTGTGATTGGGAATTTAATTGCAGTACCTGCAGAACCTTATTGATTCATACGGTAATGCAGTTGTTCTAAATATCTGTGGAGATTCTGAAATCTCACACGATAAAAGAATTTGGCAGTTTAATTTATTTATTTATATTCTTATGTACATTTTTAAGTATTCATGATAATTCTTTAGCATGTAAATACATGTCTTGAAGAATTTTAATCAACATACCTGCAAAGCCTTATTGACTTATACGGTAATATGATTATCCTAAATATCTGCGGAGATTCTAGAATCTCACACGAGAAGGAATTAAATTTAAATATGTCTTTAATTTAATTAATTATATAATTTATATATATATTTTAAAAACTTAATCGTTATATCTGCAGAGCCTTATTGATTCATACGATAATACGATTATCTTAGAAGTCTACGAAGATTCAAAAATCTCACATGACTAACAGATATAATTGGTGAATTTGATTACAATTTAAATTCATTAATTTAATTAATTATAAAAATGTTTTTTATGTTATTTACAAAAATCATTTACCAATGAAAACTCTTAGGATTTTACGAGACCCACAAGTAAAATACAAACATATCTTTAAAGCAAAAATAATTCAACCTTAAATGCACATTCACGGTATATATCATCATCATGTCAAGCGGGTAAAAAAAACAATTTGACACATTAGCTTAGCAATATTTACTTGCATTGTATCAAGCGTTCAAAAAGAATCACCAATCTTCAGTATATATAGTTTATATTCATGAACCACATAGTCAAAATATAGCAAGGTGTATAGCAAACAATTCATGTTGCATATGTACACTAATCATAGAATCCATAACAAGCCACATATTTATAATTCGAGAATGATAATGTTGAGGCAATTAAATTTCATATAAGACATAGAAGAGAAGAGAAAAAAAAGAACATGCTGAGAGTAACGTAAGGATTAAAGAGATGAGAGGATTATATTACTTGGAGCAGCTAGTGTCAATGGGGATAGTAAAGGAGGTAGGGATTATGGCCTCAAGTCCTTCCCGTATCACCGTGTGATATTACAACTTCTGTTGAAACGGCTCCTTCCTCGTCCTCTCAGCTTCTCTTTTCCCAGCCAGAACAGCTTCTTCCCTCAACTCCTCAGTCTCTTCTTTTCAACTAGAACAGCTCCTTCGGTCCCTCTCTCTTCGTCTCAGTCTCTTCCCTTCTCAGCCTCTGCTTCAGCTTCGAATCTGTGTCTCCACCTCATTCGTCCTCGATGCTCTATTTTCGTGTCTCGTGACTGTGGCGTTCTCTTCTCTTTCCTCCTTCTCCGTCTCTATTTCTCTTTCTCTCCAGACTCTCTCTTCATTTCTTCTTTCTCTCCAGACTCCTTCTCCTTCATTTTTGTCCCGTCCCTCTCTCTCTTTATCATCTCCGTCTACATCTTTCTTCCTCCTCTCGGTCTCTTTTTTTTGTCCAGCTCGTATTTTTTCTTCCTTTCTTACTCTCTCTCCCAACCTCTCCCTCCAGTTTTCCGTTCGGTCTTATATAGAGGATGGAAGAGGTGAATCATTGCTCTTTTGCTCTGCTTCTTCCTTGCTACTGCATCTTCTGTGTGCGCCGAAGTCTGCTCTGTTTTTTTGCATTTCTGTCTCTATTTTCTGTGCCGTCCCGTCTGCTTTCTCTGCTGTGCCATTTCCTTCATGCATGCGTGCGTCCTTAGTTCTGTTTCTTTTCTCCTGCCAGCCGAAAGTATATGCATACGTGTTCCGATTGCTTACTGTTCTTTCTGCTCTGTTTTGCTTCTTCTGCGTTTCGTGTCTGTTGCCTCTGGTTCTTTCAGCATCTGCAGCTCATGTGTTCGTGCGTTGTACTGTTTCTGTCCTTTTTCCTGCTGCATGGCCGAAAGTGTATTCTTATTTTTGTTTCTGCGTCTCTGTGCTTGTGTTTCTTCACTGTTTCTGCATTTCTTTGCTGTTTTTGCATTTCATGTCTGCTGTCTCTTTGTTTTTACTACTGTCTGGCCGAGAGTGTATGCGTGTGTGTACGTGTGTTTCATGTGTCCTGATGATGCTGCATGTATCTGTTCCTTCTTCTTCTTTCTCTCTCTCTCTCTCTTTATTCTTTAATGACTCTTTTTTTTCTTTTCCCACTTTTTATATTAATTAGATTGAGGGAATGAAAGAAAGTCTAATTTTAAAACATATATTTTTAAATGAAAAACAAAAAATTTGAGGAGAGAAATTTAAGGATAATTGAGTCTCAAAAATTGATTCCCAGTATCTTTGTATTCTCTCTTTTTGAAAATATATAAAAAAAGAATTTCCTTTATTTTTGCATTTACCATTTTTATTATTATTTATTATTAAAAGGGAGTCCGGACAAAATATGATGTTCACAGTTGGCGCACGTTCTTTTCAAGAGTTTGGATCTCAAGAGCTGACAACGTAGATCTGCTTCCTCTACTAGTATCCACACGAATAACTCTCTAACTCGAACAGTGTGCTAGCGCTCTCAATGTCCGTTCTTCTTTGAACGTTAATTTTCCTTTCTACAGGGTATTTCGTGGCTCTCAGAGTGTTTTTACCGTCAGAACTTTTCTAACTCTCACATCCTTCATAAAGGACGTCCTATATATAGTATATAGATAATGGTTTTCGTCTTCCACTTAAAAGCCCACGAAAATTTAATTAAATTTATCTCATAAATTTAATTCATAATATCATATCTAATTCAAATTTATATTATAAATTCGAATTATAAAACTGACATGATATTCTCTTATATCATGTTAGTTATTAAATTTAATCTATCATATAAAATTAAATTTAAAACTAACATAATATAATTAATAATGTTAGAAAAAGAAAACCCTAGAGAAAAATGAAAAAGAGACTTAAAGAATATGCTAAACCTTTAGAGCAAAAAGTATATGAAATAAAGAAAGACTGTAATGAAAAATTAGATGAAATAAAATATGATACAGAAAGATTAAGAACTGAATAAAGTATGATAAGCCATAATATTTATAGAATAATGGAATATTTAGGAATAAACCCTCATAGTAAAGTAGAAGAAGAATGATCTCAAGTAAATATGATAAGAATAGTTGAAGAAGAATATATGACTGAAGAAAAAATAAAAAAACAAGATATGCATAAAAATATAAAACAAACTAGAATAGAAACAGAAAAAATAAGAAAAGGTCAAGAAATAATAAATAATAATATATGGTTTATACATGCACAAATAAAAAAATTAGAACTACAAATATTTGATAGAGAAAATGGAACAAATTATGCAAAGAAAAAAGAAAAAGAAATAAAACAAAAATTAGAAATAGAAGTAAAAAGAGAATTAAGAGGAGAAAATGAAATAGATGAAGAAGAATGGGAGAGTGCTAATAGAGTTGCAGAAATAATGTTAGAAAATTATAATTATAAACCTAAAAAGAAAACACAACAAAATGTAAAAATAAATATAGCTCAAGTAATAAATGAAATAAAAGATGAAATAAAAAGTCAATCAGAAGAATTAGAAATAGAATTTTAAAAATTATTAAAAAATGAAGAAAATGAAGAAAGAGGAATTAGAAAAAATAAAACAAGAATATAAATATTTGATAAATAATAATTATGATGAAGCCTTTATAAATATGCAAAATTCACAATTAGTAAATTATGAACAACCCTATGGAATACCTAAAGATTTTAGACCACCAAATTTAGATTATCTATCTTATAATAGAAATATAGAATCAAGTAGAATATCTGAAGAACCAAGAGATACAAGAATGTTAGAACAAGATGAAAATTTATCAAATTATGAAACAGACTTTATAAAATCAAATAAAACAGATTGTAACAATATACCTTTTCAAGCTATATTTAATATATCAAAAAATAATGAATTTATACCAACACCATTAGCACAATATGAAAATAAATAAATATTAAATTTAGGAATATGGTTAGATTTAGACTGTAATTTAGATAATAATAAAGTAATAAATGAATGGGAAAAAGCAACATTAATAGCATTAATAGGAAAAAATGTAGATATACAAACGACAACTATGTTAATAGAAGCAACTTTTATTGGAAATGTACAAAAATGGTGGATGAATAAATCTCATGAATTTAGAGAAAATTTTAGAAAACCAGATAGAAGTTATGAAAATAGAAAGGAATATTATGCTATGATTATACAAAAATATGAAAGAGCATTAGTAAATGAATTTGTAGGAATAACACCAGATATAAATGAAATAAGTAAAAAGAAAGATGCTATAAAAATATTACATGAAATAGAATTATGCTCACTAGAACTAGAATATTTAAATGCTTTTATATGTGAATACAAAAAATATTATTATAAAGCAAGATTAGGAGACTTAAAAGAAGAAAGATTTTATTTAGATCTATTTTATAGAAAACTACCAAAATTATTATCAGACACAATATTAGAAGATTACTATAATACTTATCAAGTAACTTCAGAAGGAGATGAAATAATAGATGATATAAGACAAGGTCCAATAAATATTTTAAATAAGGTAGATACTATGGGAAGAAGAGAATTATTTTCAAGAAAATATATAGTTGATAAATGTAAAACTGCATGGAGAAATATGAAATATTAGAAAACTAATAAAACGATATTAAGATATGGAAAAGTAATGAAAGGACATAAATGGGGATGTAAACTAGAAAAATATAAAAAAAAAGGAAGAAAAGAAAATTGAAAATAAAATTTAAAAAATATCCAAAAGAAAAGTATTATAGAAAATATAAAAAATATAAACCAAGAAACTTCTTTAAAAGAAAAGGAAAAAGGAGAATAAATTATAATAAAAAACCTAAAAATGTAAGTGTTATAATTGTGGAGAATTAGAACATATATCACCTAACTGTCCAAGTAAAAAGGATCAGAAAATTATAAAAATAATGGAAGAAGCATATAAAGAAAATTTAGAACCTATAGGATATGATGAAGAATTATCTGAAATAGAAAATAAATAATTCAGATATAGAAATTTATAAATTAAAAATAATTAGTGAAACTGAAACTGAAAGCAATAAATCTGAAGAAGAAGAAATATATATATATATATATATATGATGAATAGATTAGAAGATAAACCTGAAAGTAGTAATCAAAATGAATATGATAAATATGAAGAAATTGTAAGTGCAGAAAAAGGAATAGTTTAAAAAAGGATGACATTTAACCAAAAATAATATGAGAATATAAGAAATTCAAAATTAAATTTAAAACCAGAAGAATTAAAAAATGAAAGTTTTATGAATAAAGTAGAAAAACTTGTGAAATCTAAAAAATAAGAGAAATATGCATGTGTAGTATTAGAAAAGAAACACCCTATAGAATCAACATTAACAGAAGGAGTATTAAGAATACCATTAATAAGTAAAGCCTTAATAAATGCAGAGATTAATAAATTACTATTTAAAGATGAAGTAACTGAAATATATATTACTGGAGCACAATTATTAGTAAAAGGTTATTTTCAAGAAGGAAGAAACTTACCAATAGAATTATTAATAACTGATGAAAGAATAATAAGTAATGTTGAAGATAGTATTTTAGGAATATTAACTAGAAACTTAATATATCAAAAATTAAAATTTACAGTAAATACTAACTTTTGTATTTCAAGAGCAGAAGAAAATATGAATAAAACCCTATTAATATATCATAAATTAGGAGGAATAAAATTATTACTAGGATCAAGAATAATAAGTATAACTACTATGATAGGACTAGTATTTACAAATGAACATAAAATATATAAAAGAAATAAAGGAAAATTAATAATAAATAAACATTTTATGCCTGTATTACAAGAAATTGAATTAGATCCAACAAGAATAACAATACTTGAACAATTAAGATTAAAATTAGATAATACTATAGGATATTATGAAAATGAAAACAATTCAAGAAGATTAATAACTAATGATAATATAGGACAAAGAGCATTAAGAATTAGTACACCTACACTAAATATAAATATAAACCAACCTACTACTAGAAGAAGTTTTAGTTTTGAACTAAGACCCTCTACTAGTACAGGTCCAATAAGAGGAATATCTAGAAAAGAAAGATTATTGTTAAGATTAAGAAGTAAAAACCTTATAACTTCAAACCTAGAATCATTAAGACTTAAAACACTAATAGAAAATGATAATTATATATTAATAGAAGTTAAACAAGAAGCAAATTGGATAGAAGTAATGGCCTTAGTAGATCCAAGAAAAGAAAAAAGTACAATACAATTAAATTTGACAAATAATAATTTAGAAGTAACAAATGAAGGAAATAGAACAATTTTATCCATAAGAATAAATCAGAGAGATGTTATAATTGTAAAATTTTGGGTAATAGATAATAATAATGATCAATGTAAAATAATTTTAGGCAATGACTTCTTAGAACAAGTAAAACCATGGAGAATACAAAAAGAAAGAATAATGATAAATATTAATCACCAGACAATAGTAATTCAAAAAATAAAATTGATATGACAAAACTATATTACATATTGATAAAATTTAATTATCAAAAATATAGACCACGAAAATATCATGCTTTAGTAGATACAGGAGCAAATTTTTTAGTAGCAAAAGTAAATGTATTACCAGATGAATTATAAAAAAAATATTAAGAATGTAAGGAGTAGGACAAGAAATTAATTGTATTGAATTAGAAGCAAGAAATATTATGGTACAAATAGGAGAATATGAATTAAAAATAAAAAAATTAAATCAATATAATGACAATTCATGTGATGTGAATTAGGAATAGATTTTATTAAATAATATTATCCTTTACATATGTTTGAAAAGGCGATAATACTAACAACACCTTATAAACACCAAGCTTGGGGAGTAAGAGTAATTAAATCTTATAATAAAAGAGATGAAAAATTTCAAAAGAAAACAAAAAAATATGAAGTACAATTCCTACCAAATAAAAAACCTTTGTATAATAATGAAATTATAAATTTAATAAAAATTTTAAATAATGCAAAAGAAATTAAAACTATTGAACAAAGATTATTAAAAAATTATAGTGATAATCTTTTAGTTCATTGAAAAGAATCTAAACCATTAGCAAAAATAGAATTAAGAGATTATAGTAAAGAAATAAACTGTAAACCTTATCCATAAACAGAAAATGATAAAAAAGAATTCATAATACATATTAATGAAATAAAATAATATGATTTAATAAGAGAAAATAGATCTAAATATTCTTCACCTGCAATGATTGTAGTAAAATATAGTGAAGAAAAAAGAGAAAAATCAAGATTAGTTATAAACTATTAAAAAACTAAATGAATGAGCAATAAGAAATAGATATCCAATACCAAAAATAGATTTGTTGTTTAATTTAAAAAGGGGAAAAATTATATCCAGTAAGTTTGATTGCAAATCTGAGTTTTTCTAAATAAAATTAGAAGAACAAAGCAAAAAATATACTACCTTTAGTACATCAGAAGGACTGTATGAATGGAATGTATTACCTATAAAATTTTATAATAGTCCTAGTATATTTCAAGAATATGTGACCAAATTATTATTACCAATTAAAGATTTTGCTGTAATATATATTGATGATATTTTAATATTCTCAAAAGATAAAGAAGAACATGAAAAACACTTAGAACAATTTATAGATCTTATAGAAGAAAAGGATTAAATATATCACCTAAAAAAGCTGAATTAAGAAAAGAAAAAATAGGATTTTTAGGGCAATACATAACTAATAATGGAGTAGAGTTACAAGAACATATTAGTAAGAAAATATTAGAATTTGATGAAATTAAAAATAAAAAAGAACTTCAATCATTTTTAGGATTAGCAAATCAAGCCAAAAATTATATTCCAAACTTATCTAAATTAATAGCAAAAGTAAGTAAATTAGCTGGAGAAAAAACAGTATGGATATGGAATAAAGAAAAGGAAAAAATAGTAAGTTAGATAAAAACTTTATGTCAAAATCTATCTAAATTAACTATCCCAGTAAATAATGATGTAATATGGATAATTTACATAGATGCTAGTAAAAATTATTAAGGAGTAGCTTTATATCACATTAATGAAAAAGAAGAAGAAGTAATAACTAGGTATACTAGTGGAAAGTTTAATGATTCTCAAACTAAATATCACTTTAAATGGAAAGAGTTCTTAACAATAATAAAAGCTGTATAAAAATTTGAATTATTTATTGTTAATACTAGATTCATTATAAGAACTGATAATACCCAAGTAAAACATTGGTTAAATAAAGGAATAAAGACAACTCAATTATGTCATAAAATGCTAATTAAATGGCAATCTGATATGTCTTATTATAATTATGAAATTAAATATATCAAAGGAAAAAATAATCTTGTTGCTTATTATTTGTCCAGATGGAGCCAAATAGAAGAGCGACCAATATGATGACAAGTAGTAGTTGTGGTGGTTCACCTACAGGACCAATAATGACCCCACTAGACCAAGTAATTATGAAGGTAAATATTCTAGAGATGAATATGAGCCTTCTTGTGGGACAACTAAACAACAATATGCAATCATTATTTGAAAACAGTAGCTCATCTCAGAGATGAGGTGAATGAACTGCAAGTAAACTGGAGGCCTTAGAGAAATATAAGGAATCATTATCCCAATCCCCTGAAAGACAACTAAAACAAGTAATTGAGTCATCTACTCAAACTCCTGAGTCATTATTCCAGCCTCATAGTCCAACTAGACCTAGCCCAATAGTTCCATTCACTGAAATAGTAAAAGAAGCCCAAAAGTCTAAAGCCCAAATAGTGACAAGAACACCTCAAAATAGTACATCTACTTCTACCTCTTCTAGGAGAAGAGGTCCAAGCCCAGTAACTTCACCATCTTTTAAAACTCTTGACCAGTATAATTATTTTAAACTCTTGATCAATAAGACCAACCATTTTGCCCTTCCTAATACCAGTAATATTAAATATGTTTCTCATTATTCTTTCAATAAAGTCATTGTTTATCCAAACACTAACCCTGATCTTGTAAAAACTTTGTATAGTTATGGCCTTATTCACTCAATATATCCTTCTAATGATATGTCAAAAATATCAAAACTTCCAGAGTCAATTAAAGAAGCTGCCAAACATTGTTTTAGAATAGTAACCTAATACCGAGTCTTTATTCGGTGTTACTCAACAATAGCAAAAATAACTCCTGATAAATTCTATCCTCCAATCAATCTGATTAAATTTAGGACAACAAGAAGACCATTTGAGTATGACCAAGAAGAGAAAGAAGACATTATGGAAGATGAAAATCTCAAATATAAAATCTCTATTATTAGAGCTCAAGAAATACATATAATCTTCCGGGAACTCAATAGGACAACTACAGCAGAAGAAGAACAGTGGACATATTTCACTGGTCCTATAACATATATTTTCTTAGTAGGAAAAAATAGCAAAAATTCAAGAAGCTTTAATAATTGGTACCAAAGACTAAGAAATAATTTGATGGATAATGATGAAGGGACAAAGAAGAAAATAGGTCAAGTATTGTCAGAATATGCTATCCATAAATGTAGATATTGTGATGTGAAAAGAGAAGCTGACAAAGACTATGAAGACCCTTCTATCAACATGAATATTCTAGATTAATCTGCCGACAAGTAAAGAAGAAGATTGAAGAAGGTGAAAGAAAAAGTCAAAAATTCTAAGAGTTAAAAAGAAGCCTAAACCTATATTGTCTCTTGTAAAGGATTCCTTTAACTTTTCATTTTGTCAAAAAGCCTAAGAAGTCTAAATCTATATTGTATTCTTACTTTTTTTATTTTGTCAAAAGTAGTTTTGTTTTCTTGTAATTATTAGGGTTAAATTAACTAAGGTTATGTAACTAGGGTTGGAATGCTAACTCTATATAAAGCTATGTAATCTCTGAGCCGACACACATCTATGAGAACCTTGGAGCTTTCCTAAGCACTTGAGTTCTCTGCCTCCATCCTTATAACCCTGCCTCATCAATATCAATAAAAGTATTTGCTTCAATTATTTATACCTTTGCAAGTATTGAAGATTAACAAGTATGGCTGAGTAATTTCTTTTTAGGGGTTAAGGGGGGATTATTATTTGGTGCTTAACAAAAGTTTTAGATTTTCGCAATGATCCTGTAAGGAGAATTACTGGTTATGTGTTGTTATGGCTACACCTCCAATAGGAAATGAAGGAAGGCTGTGCTGTACTGGTCTGAAGGAAGTGGTTCTGTGAAAGGTCTATAGCCAGGCTTTGGAGACTGCCGACTTGTTAATCTCAGTATGAAAGAGGACTAAGAACCTTTCATGTTCTGCTATGACCCGAATCAATGTCAGTCAAACCCTGTAGCAATACATAGCCAGCTGTTGTTGTTATGGTATCAGAGCTACTATGGTTATAAGTCCTCATCCTATAAAAGTAGAGGCATCCAGATCCATGGGGAGTTCTCACTGTGTGAGATAGCGACAAAGCATGGACTCTTATCCCCAGGATAGCCAAGCGGGTAGGATCTACGGTGGTTGTAGTTGTCGAGAAGCAACATGCGTAAAAAGTAGCCCTGAGGTATCTAGCGATGTCGCACCTCTGCTGGTCGAACCTTTGACGGTAGAGGTCTATCGTCATTATGGTATATATACATTTTATATTATATATATACGAATATATATACATATATATTTTGAAAATATCTATATATATTATCTATATTTAATTTTATATATCATATTCATATATCATATATATATACATATCTGATATATACATATATGATTATGTATATTTCAAATATATATATAATTATATTTTAAATTTTATATTTCATATAAATATATATATATATTTATCAAATAAATATTCAAATATATATATATATATATATATATAAATTCATTCACCCTATATTACATTCATTGAATCTAGACATATTCCAGATTCAATGAATTTAGACATCATAGCTTGAGTTGGGTTGTTCTTGTGTGCGACCCTGTAGGCCCATATGAAATTGGCAGTAGGCTAATTATGCTATTAGCCTACAAGTCACAAGTGGCCTCTAGCAAGATATTGCAACTACCCAATTCACATGGGGATCGATAATCTAATGTAACCTATCATGCAATCATATCACATCCCTTTTATCACATGATATTTCGGTCAAGTACAAGACATGAAATTGTCATTCTCCTTTACCTGACCGTTACTTTCTTAATCTCTGAGTAGACTGACAGTAGCAATGGAAAAACCCTTTCCATTGTAGTATGGCCATATATTTTCTCAGTCTTACTCATCGAAGGGCCCAGTAATATCTCTCACTTAATGTGAGGGACAAATTCCATCTTGACCACTCATATTCCTCTGCATGAATATCACTAAACTTAATCATAGCCTTTATGATCACCCGGTTAAAGGTGACATTTGACTAGGTCAAAGTTCAGTGGTCATCATGTAGGAATCCATGATGATTTCAGGTCAAAGGGCTTAATGATATAGTTACATATGAGATAAGCTTATGACTTGTGCCATGCAACTTTCTCATAATAGGTCGGTCCAACACCTTATACTCTTTCAAGTGCTTATGATTTTAATGTGTATCTTTATAATTAATCAAAGTCATACTAGTCTTATTTCATTTATGATCCCTCAAAAATGACCAACCAAGGATATTTAGGACAATCACTATAGTTTGTCTAGAGATACAGTTATCATATTGAACATGCAATTGTTATGATAACAAAAGAGAAATTCATTAAATAACAATATGCATAGTATAATGATTGGCCCTAGGGCACAATTTCCAGCAAAAAGAACATACAATTCATAATAAATCTCATAATGCAATAAAGTTGAATTAAATTAAAATAAAACTAAAATGTAGATCCTAAGTATGGCAACAGGGTCTATCTTTTTATTCAAAAAGATAGACCCTGTTGCCTGGTCAAGGCTCAGCTCACTATTCCTACAACAATTAAATAAAAGGGGGGTGAGATAAAGTCTTAGTAACCTCTTAGATGTTACAGTGTATCCATGACTGGTAAGTAATTTGGTCCAATGAGTTTTCACAAATAATCACTTCAACATAATTCTCATAACGTAGAACAAAAGAAATCATTACCCTTTAAGTCAACAATTAATATAATTGACATGCTTGACAAGGAAGAATCTAATATATTCAATATTAGAGTTGTACAAGCATGCTAGAATATATTTAACCATAATCTTAGAATTCATACAACAAAAAATGATAACCAAAATCATCATATGATCTATTTTCCATTTATAAGTAATTATAAAAACTCATCAAAAACAATAAGATAGTCAGAATGTTCATTATTATCCTCTATTTCCTTCCTCATCTTCTCCTTATTTTCTCATGTTGAGATTTTAGGTGATGGGGATGATATCGGGCAAAGACCCCATTACTCCATACTAAGCCTTAATCTCCCTTTTCCAATTATAAGGCGTGTCTAAATGGTACCAAGCTTAACCAAATCCTAGTCAAAAGGCTTGGGGTAGCTCAAGTACAACTATGAGCCTCCTAGTGCATGATCACAGTCCAACTTTATTTCCTTAGTTTAACCTATCACCTGCAGCCACCTCATGATAGTTTATTTCCTGTACATACACATGTAACATAGTAGTTATGTATTAGTCATTATAAACAAAATTTAATGTCACAAATAAGAGTTAACACATGCCAATCAATCATGAGCTAGCTTATATCACAAGTAGTATCATCTATCCAGTCCTAACTTTCATACAATTCAAATCAAGTAGCACTCCTATAAAGGGTTATACTAAGCAGCATATCATTCCCAGTTCCAAGTTCTTTCTATCATCACTAAATCGAGTTTTCACAAATATGTTATAATAGACATGCTCATATTAGATTCAATTTATTATAAGTATTATAAAAATAGCTGCCTACCAAATCATACATATAGAGTGACCTAAAAGAAGTTATTTAGACTCAAATTCACCCAAAGAACCCAATGTCTCTTTATAAGAGATCTTTCAACTAACTCAACGTGAGCAGTTCTACAAATAATAATTTAACAAATTAGAGTCACATAAAATTTATATTTAATTATTTATTACTCTTAAGTTACCTCAAAGTAAAGTACTCATTGAAGTTTTGTGTAACTCTAAAACTAATTTATTAAACTCTATTCATTTTATTTTATCTATTTCTCACCTTAGAGTTCCTAAAGATTCCCCAAAGCATCTCTAAATCTTATTAATTATTAGAGTTAGTAATTCGAACCAACCTGAACTCGCTAGAAAAAAAATTAGGGTCGAATTTGACTATATGAATTTTTTTAAAGGGGTACAAACTTTAAGCTTGATTTGAATAAGCTCGACCTGTCTGAATTATCAATTCTATTAATCATTACCTTTTTAACTTTAAAGTGCTCATGAGCACGTTTTAATAATCTTAAGTATCTAATAAGTTAAATTCCCATCCCCAAATAATAAAATAAATTCCAATTAGTAATAAACTTGTTTACTAAAGTTGCAAAAAAAAAAATTATTCAAAGTTATCTAAAGTTTTCTAAAGCTTTTTCTGTCAATTCAAAATAGATCTAGACTCACCATTCAACATCTTTATTCAATCTCTAGGATATCTCTCTAATTTTAAATCTACATAAATGTAGTGAAAGTAGTTAGAATAAAAATTTTAGAACACTTGCTCATAGGAAACTTCAATCCAGTCTAGAAATATCTGGATAGGACTGCTCTCCAATCTCTCGTCTGCGCATCGCTCTGTCCGCTGGAGCTTGCCCAGGCAATGCCGCCGCAAGGCGAAAAAGAAATTGCCCAGGACTCGCAGTTCAAAACCAATGGTGCCCACCGTTGGTTTTCAATATAATTTTTCTTTTTTTTCCTTTATGCTCTCCTCCTCCTGCTTCTTCTTTAAAAAAAAAAAAAAACTATCCTTACTTTTTATTTATTTATTTATCTTTTTCTCTTTTTTCGGTCCTAATCTTATTTGTCTCTTCTTCTTATTTTTTTTTTTTTTGAGTTTTCACGTTTTATATATATATATATATAAAGAGTTTTTACTTCCTACCAGTAGATACTTTAAATCTTCCAGTATAATATATTTATTATTAATCAAGATTCTTTTTAAAAATTAAAGAGGAAATCTTAACTGTATTTAGTTTCAATATAATTTAAATAATATTTAAATAAATAAAATTTATTAAATTAAGAAAAGTTAAGTTCCTACTTATATAATCACTCAATTTCATAATTTTTTTCCTTCCTTAAAAATATGTCTTGTAATTTAATCCTCAAAATTTGTTTCATTTTTAGTAAATTCTTCTCAAACAATTATATGGTAAATTCAAATTTTCATAGAATAATTTTTTCCTCACATTAATTAAGTCACAAAACTTAAATGTCACAATTTTTCCTCAATTCCAAACTATTTAAAACTATCTTAAACACGAGCTATATTATCTTTCAATCCAAAAATAATTCTAAACACCGGAGAGAGGATGTTACATAGTATACACACACACCTATAGTCTTTTTTTTTAAGTTGTTTTTTTTTTTAACCAAAAAAGAGGACAAAGCACCACAACTCTATTCTCAAAACCATACACTTCCCCATATTTCTCTATTTTCTTCACCACTTTCATGCGTTCAAAGTTTAGCAGATGACACAGTCACTATTAGGATACTCATCCACAGTTCCAACATAACGGGGTGGCGGATAATAAACATGGCTGTAGCAGAGGAGCTGGCACAATCGCTTTAGCTATATTCTCTATCTTCTTTCTGCTTTCTTGTCAGACTCTTTGGCTGGTCCCACTGACACTATCTCTGTACGACACAACTTCCTTAGCTTTCCCACCACGTTAACTGGGTCGATGTCTCCCATGACGGTTAATTTCTTGTCCTTCGTGTCCACGTTCACTGACTCAACCCCTGTAAAACCGAACCAGAACAGTCAATTTTTCCCCTTAGTTTTCTGAGAGGCATGCAATTATGTAATCTAAACTTGAGTGAAGTTTGGTTTTAAAACTCTTGCAGCGTAATTTTTTTACTCTAAAGACTTAATGAAACACAAGATTCTATTAGCTTAATCTAGTTAGTTTTTGATGCTTTACATGATCTGGGTTTTGCTCTGTTTCTTGATTTGAACTTCACGAGAGTTTGGCTTGATTGAATATATATATATATATATACCTGAAATGCCTGAGGTTGTTTTCGTGGCCTTTTGCTTGATTCTCTCAGCGTGAAAGTCCACCTTCAACACTATTTTCTGCCAGGAGATAAATCATCAAGCAGCTATCAAATGTAAAGGGAATCAAATATTCATTCAGGCTTGGAAGTTTGAATGAGCAGGGTCTAGTTCTTACCTTCATTTGCGTGTTACTGTAATGTTGGAAGTTAAATAGTTTCAGAGTCGTGAAAGACAGAAATGAAGGTAAGTTGTGAAGAGAAGAGATTAGAAGATGATTCAGTACTGTGGTGAATTGAAGATAGATGACACGGAAATTATAGAAGCTTGGGAAACTCCGAGTCCGTGTGACCGCGTCGACCAAAGTCAAGTCTTTAGCAGCAATTATGGACTTCACGTGACAAGCGAAAGGACATGGAACTTTAAGAGGTCTTGTACTTTTTTGAAATGTGTTGTGTAGTTTGAAAAAATGAAAAATTTTAGAAATAAAATATACACTAAAATTTCTGAATTGAAATATATTAAAAATTAAAAACATATTCAAGATAATATAATTTTTTTAAAATATAGTCAGTTAAATGTATATAGTTTTTAAATAATTTATTTAGTCAATGTCAAGAAAATGACATTTAATATTATTTATATATTATTGTTTTTATTAATAAGTTATATATATAATTATAGTTCATTATCTGATGTAGAATAACACAGTTTTGTTTTGGCATAAAAAAAATTGAGTTTTGTTGAATTTTTTAGTGTAGATTTAAAAAAAATGAAAAAGTAATACTCCCTCCATTCAAAAATATAAGGCATTTTTAACAGAATTTTACCTCCAAATAAAGTAGTTACCTACTTTTAAATTAACTTTATTTTTTTATATTTACCCTTATTAAACATCCTACAATAAATATAAAGTTATTTATCAATAAGGATATTTTTGAAAAAAAAATAATGATTACACCTCAAAAAATTAAAAATATCTTATATTTTTTAATATTCAATTTATTAAAAAATATCTTATATTTTTAAATAAAGAGAGTATATATTTATATAAATATATAATTCGGTTTGGTAGGAGAGTGTCATTTATTTTGGAGTAAAAAGCCAAATTAGATTAAGGCGGTAAGAGTGAGGTTGGAGAATGCAAAACGGTAAAATCCGTTTATTGCATTGAGAGTTCATAATCTCAAAAAAAAAAAAAAACTAAGGGAAGGTTAAAAAACGGGTGCAAAAAATATTACAAAATAAAAGCTAGGGAAAAAAAGAAGGGAAAATAGTATTGAAGGATTGTTGAGGAATATTAATATCAGTCAAGAATCAATTGACTTCAAAATTGCACTGCAGCTCCTTGGTCTTTGATTGATATTAATTTTTAAAATTAAAAGTCCAAATTGCCCCTCAAGTAAAAAAGAAACAAAGAAACCCTCACTGTCACTGGTTCCGGTCACTGGACCCCTGCTGGTTGCAAGGTCGCCAAAGACCCTGCCGGTAACCAATCATTGAAGCTCCGGTGCCAGCAATATTTTTATTTAAAGACTAATTAATTTAGGTGGCCAAGGGAGGATTTGAACCCTTAGCTACCTAAAAAGCTTGGCCACCAAGCCCTTTAATTGCATATAGCAATATATATATATATATATATATAAATAGTAAATTAAGTTTCTAATCACTTTCATGTCATAACATAATGGTGCTTTGTTAATTTTATGAACGGAATTTGTTATTTTACAAATATTACTTGTTGATCTGACATGGACAATTACAAATTTAGAGCTTTAAAACTTTATGCATTTTATTTGTTAAAAGTCCGAATGTGTTGTTGTTAATTACAAATAGGTTGTGTTAAAACACGAATGGATACTTGTTAATAAATGACCAAAACATACAATTAAGCTAATCTTATTAGTTTTTCTAACTTGTTAAAACCAAAATCGATTACTGTTAATTTTAAATGAATTGTTTGTTGAAAATTGTGCCCTAGGGCCAATTATTATACTATAAACATTGTTATTTAATGAATTTTTCTTTTATTATCATATTAATTGCTTGTTTACTATGATAACTGTATCCTTGGACCAACTATAGTGATTGTCCTAAATGTCCCTGGTTGGTCATCTATAAGAGACCATAAATGAAATAAGACTGGTATGACTTTGATTAATTATAGAGATATAACTCAAAAGTCATAGGCACTTGAAAGTGTATAAAGTGTTAGGCTAACTTGCTATGAGAAAGCTGTTGGATTAGGAGGCACAATGAAAAATTAAAATTTGAAACCTCAACTGCGATCGCAGATCGATCAAACTCGTTTAAGTCAAGATTGATAAAAGAGTTACCTTTATTTTTGAACACCTCATGTGTTTTCTTCAAGTATTTAGATATCAGGAGTTGATAACGTAAATCTACTCCCTTTACTAGTATATACACGAACAGCGTGCTAGCACTCTCCATATCTAATGTATGTCCGTCCATTTATCAATCAGACGCTCCTTTTATTTTCTAGGGTATTTTTATGGCTCTCAAAGTTTTGTTGTCAAGAGACTTACTCACTTAAAAAATCGTCCCTATCTATCTTATGTAGATTAGGGTTTTTGTTTTCCCTTATGAGCCCATGAAAAATTAATTGAATTTATCTCATAAATTTAATCTATGATATCATATCTTATTCAAATTTATCTCATAAATTTAAATTATAAAATTGATATGATATCTGTAATGTCTGCCTTGACATTACTAGGACAATACTCTAACACTGTCGTGATAACTAGGATTAATCATCATCCTTAAGAAAAGTCAACACAACCTAAGGGTTTAAAAGTAAGTAATCTAAAAAATTAGAATCTCAAGAAAACCCTTTTAAAAAGCCGTTTGAACTCAAACTATAGTTTAAAATATGTTAAACAAAGTCACATAAGCATGAAAATCAAGCAGCACTTGAAAACAATCAATATTCTAGAAATTTTCCAAAAACTGACCTGTCCACCATAGCACAAGCCTTACCCGCCTTGACGGATGGCACAAAGAGCTGAGACTCTCACTTGTATTTGCGCCATGGTACGATTGCAATGCATTACAGTGCACACTTGTTATCATGACAGCACTCTAAACCAAATTTTGAAGTGCACTATTTTGCCATGCAATGTTCAATTTGAGCATTTCAAGTGTCCACACGAAGCTCTTCGAGCCCTCTAACTATTGACATGGGTCTCATACCTAAATTCTTAATTATTAAAAAGTTAGACTCCCAAACCCAAAATAGTTTGTTTTCAACACATAACATACTCATGAGTGTCCAAATCACACAACATTATGCCAATAGCCTTGGAATCACTTAGACCAACCTAAATGGACCATACACAACATAATAGGTCTATCATATAACAATAATAGCAGCCCAACCACAAAATGACCACTAAAACCCAAATTCACAACAATATAAAGGGATGGATAACATTCATCATAAAAGTCATTTTAACCATTACTACAACACATAATTAACACAAGTATATCACTTGCACTAGTATCTTAGCCATTCCCAATCATTTAACCACAAGCACATCAATTAGGCCAAGATACACACACATTCCATGAATTTTCATGCAAGTGATAGCAAAACAATGAAATGCTCCTAAGTTGGCATAATAACATAACATATTTATTACAAAACTAGAATATGAAAAGGGAAGAGCTATACAAATGAAGCTCTTCACTTTTTACTCATTCCTTCCTTCCCTTTATCCCTACCAGAGCCCTCACCTATAAAAAATAACTATAGGGTGAGATAAATATCTCAGTAATAGAATAATTCACTACTATTAATTAACATGCACAACTAGAAGCGATTAAAACTTATATACATAAAAAATACTCAGTTAACATATTCAAACATATCCTTTTCAAAAAACATAAGTCATTTCCACTCAAGCATAATTATTCTACGATCCGAGCCTTTATATCACCCCGACTTAAACCATAGGCTCTTAGACTAAGTACACATTTACAATAGTTCAAGCTCACCTTTTGTGGTAGGATTACTCAACAAAAGGTGTCCTATTTAACTTTCAGACTATAGTTTCCCCCTATCACACACGAATTGGGGTGTCATTACTCCAACACTACATTAATGATGCTAAGCAGTGTCAATCTCCAATGCCGTATCCCACTTAGATACTAAGGTGATAATCTCCAACACCATACCTTTCTAGGCACTAAGGAGGTACATGCCATATAGGCTTTTACTACTCCTTTCTATGGGTGAACTCTCATCCCTTATCATGATCATGCTCACACATCTCATACATATCAGATATTTGTATCCATTTCACATTTAACTCATATAAGGAACTTTCACAAGTTTTCATCATTTGGAAATCATTTCTAATGCACAAAAATCTTATTTCATAACATGCAATGCTTTCAAATAACATGTAGAAAATTTACATATCTATTCACAAATAGTTAAGCATTTTAATCAAATAGTATAAATTATTCTGTTACATCAATCCTTTTGTCACAAAAAAGGTTACCATGGTCTAATGTTCACTCCACACGTTCCACACACATAATAACACTCAAGTAACACTTAATCTACATAATTAAGCGATAATTATCAATTATCACTCCAATTTAGACCCTAAAATTACTAATTTTTGGGTACCTATTATATCCAAAATCCTTATTCAACAACATCAACCCTTCCAACACACTCCAACATTCCTATTTAACATCCAAACACACTAATATCATCAGCCATTTACTAACATTGTACCAAAACTTCTAAATTATACTTGGGGTTCGTTCAAATCCTTAACTAAAAATTTTAAATCCATACAAAACCTATAAACCTAGGGTTAGAGGCTTCATTTAACTCCCCAAGACCTTAACTAAGTCAATGGCTTCAGTCTACACCTAAAGGAACCAAAATCACAAGCCTTATTACCCTAAAAGTTAGAAATTTTGCACAAAAGGGGAAGGAGAGGGAATATGTGTAACATCCAAAGTTTTAATCTAGAATTTATTGATAATTAAATGAAAAATTAGTTAAAAATAATGTTTAATTAATTTGATCATGTTTTCAGGTTGTTAATTAATGTTTTAGATCATTAGATAGCTCCAAAGTTGAGCTAGGGTTGAAATTGGATCGAATCAGAACAAGATAGCATGATACAAGTAAGATTGGTCTTACTATGTATTATGCCATGGCATAATGCCCATTTCTGAAAATAAAAGGTGCATGATTTAAATTAGAATTTCATATGGTATTATTGTGAGAGTAGGGAGCATGAATAGGGACCTCGAGAAGCTATGCTAAGGCTTCCGTATAGGCAAGATTGAAAGTTGATTTAGGTTCTCAATTATCGGGTAAACTTGCTAACTCCCTCTCCTCCTTCTCTAATCCATTTTTAAAAGGGTGGAAGATTTGGAGGTTTTAGGTTTGAGTTGGGGGAAGATTATACTCAAACCCTAATATTTGTATGGGATGATTGGAGCTTAATTAGAGTTTCTTTAAGTTGAATAATTGTCAATATGAAGCTTAAGGGTTGTTTAGAATGAAGTGGATCAAGCCCTAGTTGTTTTAGGTTTTTGAACTATGACAAGTTGAGATATCAAGTGTTATGTTGTGATAGAGTTAGAGGGAAGCTTAAGGGGATTGTGTGCACTAGTTGTAACCTTGACTAGCATCTTTGTTGAGAATAGGAGTGAAAAGTGAGAGAATTGGGGTGATATTGATAGCTAATAGTGCTTGTGTTAATTGAAAATCAATAAATAGTACTTATTATTATAGATTAAGGTGTGAGGAAACTTGCTTTCACCTAAGAGGAGATTTAGTACCACGAGTAACCCTATTTGTAACAAAAGGGTTGAGGTAACTATATAATTTACATTATTTATTTTCTTGTATAAGTTATTCACAAGTTGTTTTGTATGATTGGTGATATATACATATATAAATTTTGTAAAAGTTAAGTATTTTAGAAAATATATGGAATACTAATATGTGAAATTTCATGTTTTTAAAGTAAGTGATAAGATCCATTATGTTTTTTTAAAAGTGGTTATGCATGGTCAGGTGGAGATATGTAGTCAAGTCAAATGTGTCATGTTAGAGAGTGGGAGGTCACCTTAATGGAGTTAGTAGAGAATAAGTCCATATGGCACTGTTGGTACCTTATGTAAAGAAATTTAATCATGGTTAATTAACTTAATGAGTGTGATTAGTGAGATGATGACGTATGTGGCTAGAGGGGTCAATGGTACCTTGACCTCAAGTCTATCTTAGAAAAGACTAAGACACCAGTCAACTGATCTAAAATATCATCAACCCTTGGCAAATGATATTTGTTCTTCACAGTCACCTTGTTCAATTGCCAGTAATCAATACAAAGGCATAAACTACCATCCTTCTTCCCCACAAACAATACTAGTGACCCCCAAGGTGATACACTCATTCTGATAAATCCCTTGTCCAGTAAGTCCTCAATCTGTTTCTTTAGTTTTACCAATTCTGATGGCGACATTTTATATGGGGCCTTTGATATTAGTTCAGTTCTAGGAACCAAATCAATTGATAATTCCACTTCCCTTTCAAGAGGTAATCTAGTTACTTTATCTGAAAATACCTTAAGAAACTTACTCACTACCCCGATCTTCTCAATTCCACCATCATATACTATATTAGAGGAAAAGAATATCATATACACCTCACAACCTTGCTTGATTAACTTTTCTGCACTAACCATCGATAAGAACTTAGCTACTCAGAAGAATCCACTACTGCAAACCATACTAGCAATGACACTATCTTTCTAGCACAATCAAGCGTAGCATTGTTTACTGCTAGCCAATCTATGCAAATAATTACACTATTCCCTTCATAGAAATACATATCAAATCGATCTTTGAAACTTTATCCTCAAATTGAATTTCCACACCTTGACATGCTTTACTCATAATACTAGACAATCTAGAAGGGATCGTCACTCTAATAATGACAAGTAACTTTTGCAAAGACACTCCTTAGATATAAAGGAATGTGTGGCACTAGAATCAAATAGTGCCTCAACTTGGTTACCACAAACAAAAATCATACCTCGAATCAAGTTTAGAGATGCTCTAGCCTCTTTCTATGTGACTACAAACACTCGGCCAGGAACTATAGATCTTTACTCAGCCCCCTCAACTCTACCCTTTGAGTACTGCCTCGCTATGTCCTAACTTGCCACACTTAAAGCAAGCCTAACATCTTCCTAGATGAGATCAGCCATAAATGTTACACTGAGGTGATCTTCTAGTACTTAGAGTCGGTGCTGGAATATTTAATACTTGCCTCGAAGATTGTGCATGCCTAATTCTCACACCCCCACTTCTCTACATTGATCCTCTCTGTACAGATCGATACCAAGATCCTTTACTAAAACCTCTCCTTCCTAAAGAACTAGAACTACTAGCACTGTATCCAGGCCTTTTTGAAACTCCAACTATCAAACCCAAAGGGGATGAGAATCTCCCCATACTATCTCATCTTCTTTCAGCATCTGCCTCTCTACCACGCCTGGCTGCTACTCTCAACTTATGGCACATCTCCTCATATGTTGTCACATTAAACAGTGCTATCTGTTAGCGATACTTGAGTATTATCTTGTCTAACAACTGCTCTGCTTTCTACTTAGTATCACTACTATGCTAAAGGTAAGTAGAATAAACTAACAAGTCATTAAACCTCTGAATAAATTCCTTCTCATCCAAGTCTCCTTGCTTGAACACATGAAATTCTTCTTCCTTTTCAATTCTAAATGAGACTGGGAAGTACTAATTGAAGAATATCTTCTTGAACTCATCCTAACTCAGACGAAAACCACCAATCAGCATTACAAACTCCCACCACCTCTTGGCAGCTCCAACTAACTACACTATGACCAGGATAACTTTCTACTTAGGGGTGTAGACCACAACTTTAAAGATAGTCTCTAACTTCTCAATCCACAACTCTGCTTTCCCCTCTCTCATACTTTCATCAAAAGTTGGCAGGTTGAATCAAATGAAAGTCTTCCAAGCACGATCAATTGATGGATCAGTGTCAAGAGCTTCTTGCTTGCTACCTAAACCCTGAGATGGTCCAGGACTCCTCTGTGCTTCCTCTTACACCAAAATGCCTTGAGTCTCAACTCTCTCCTCTTACTCTCTCCTTCTTAAGATCGTATCTGTTGGATAGGGAGGCATGGCGGAAGATTAAAATTTTTAAAATTCCTATCCAGATATGGACTGAAGAACTCATTTAAGGCAAGGTGGATAGAAGAGTTACCTTTTAATCATTCAAACTTGACATAGTTTGAATCTCAGGAGCTGATAACGTAGATCTATTCCCTCTACTGGTATTCACACGAACAGCTCTTTAACTCAAACAGCGTGGTAGTACTCCTAGCGTTCGTTCTTCCTGAACGTTAGTTTTTCTTTCTATAGGATGTTTCGTGCCTCCCAAAGTATTTTTGCCATCAGAATATTTTTAATTGTCTCATCCTTCATAAAGGACGTCCCTATCTATATATAGTATATAGATCAAGTTTTTATCTTCCACTTAAAAGCCCATAAAAATTTAATTAAATTTATCTCATAAATTTAATCTATGATATCATATCTAATTTGAATTTATCTTATAAATTCAAATTATAAAACTGACATGATATTCTCTCATATCATGTTCGTTATTAAATTTAATCTATCATATAAAACTAAATTTAAAATTAACACAATATAATATAATATAATATAATATAATAGATATCACATATACATACTGTATTATATATAGACATGAATATATATATACATATATATATATATATTTCAAATATATATATAATTATATTTTGAATTTTATATTTCATATAAATATATGTATAAATATTTATCAAATAAATATTCAAATATATATATGTATATTATATATATAATTCATTCACCCTATATTACATTCATTGAATCTAGACATATTCTAGATTCAATGAACTTGGACATTATAGCTCAAGTTTGGCTATTCTTGTGTGCGACCCTATAGGCCCATATGAAATTGGCAGTAGGCTAATTACGCTATTAGCCCACAAGTCACAAGTAGCCTCTAGCAAGACATTGTAACTACCCAATTCACATAAGGATTGATAATCCGATATAACCTATCATGCAATCATATCACATCCTTTTTATCACACAATATTTCAGTCAAGTGGGAGATATGGAATTGTCATTCTCTTTTACCTGACCATTACTTTCTCGATCTCTAAGTGAACTGATTGTAGCAATGGAAAAACCCTTTCTATTGCAGTATAGCCATACATTTTCTTAGTCTTACTCATCGAGGGGCCCAATAATATCTCTCACTTAATGTGAGGGATAAATTCCATCTTCACCACTCATATTCCTCTGCATAAATATCACTAAACTCAATTATAGCCTTTATGGTCACCCGATCAAAGGTGACTTTTGACTAGGTCAAAGTTCAATGGTCATCATGTAGGAATCCATGATGATTTGAGGTCAAAGGGCTTAGTGATATAGTTACATATGAGATAAGCTTATGACTTGTACCATGCAACTTTCTCATAACGAGTCAGTCCAGCACCTTGTACTCTTTCAAGTGCCTATGACTTCAATTTATATCTCTATAATTAATCAAAGTCATACTAATCTTGTTTCATCTATGAAACCTCATAGATGACCAACCAGGGACATTTAGGACAATCACTATAGTTTGTCTAAGGATATAGTTATCATAACGAACATGTAGTTGACATGATAACAAAAGAAAAATTCATTAAATAACAATGTGTATGGTATAATGATTGGCTCTAGGGCACAATTTTCAATAGTATCATGATCCCCCTTATATCGACTACCATATCTCTTAGCTCTTCTAGCAGATCATCCCTTCTATCTCTTTGTGGATGAATCAGTTGAACTTCTAGCTCCTGATCCTCCCTAATTACTCGACTAGAAATAACCATTCTAGCACAAGTGCCTATCCTTATAATGTACTATTTTCTCCCTTCTTAAGGATAAAAATAAGAAGGATAAGTGAGCATAAGGGAAAGAGTTGTGTAATGAACAAGAATAAGTTGTCATATCTCTAAAATAAATGTATCAAACAATCACCACAATCAATCTCAAAACTTAAGAAACTGAAACCAAAATGTAACCTTTCCTAATATCCACTCGATATTAAGAAGGGTTAACTAAATCACCATACTAATTACACCAAACAGTAATCAAATACTTTGTTTGAAAAGCTTGGGCCCAAGACTTGTTTTGCAAAATTATCAAAATCACAACACACATTTAAGCAATACACAACAGAAACAAGTTATATGCACTCATAACAATCATTGCATGCATTGACAACCACCAAATCAGCAAATTATGGGTCATGTACTACAGCATATGGCACAGAGCCACACGCCTGATCCTCTCTGTGATTTACGTGCCATACACCATGGCATATTAGTTCAATTTTGCTACTGTCATTTGACAGCATGGAGGATGAACTTCAGACGTGTGCCATTTTCACATACAATGTCCAATCGAAGTGATTCAAGTACCCACATGAAGCTTATCTCATAAGCTAACTAGTAAGATAGGTTTAGACATGATCTAATAATCTAATTAAAATTTAGACACCCATGTGTAAAAAGTTACTTTTTTAAAGAATTTCATGCACCCAAACACTTAAATCGATCCATTTGTCTCATTAGACCATTCTAAGCCTTGAACCAAGTCTAAAAGAACCTATTACAACTAATTGACCACATTTCATCACATATATACTCATATATCAAAATTTGGCTATTAAACAACTAATTCTTATAAATCACAACTTTTCACAATTTGTCATAATTTAGCCCACTTGGCCTTTTTCACCACAAAATCACATATATACATATTCACCATATGGTCACCATTAAATCTTATCTCTATGATGTGGTATTCAATATGTTCAGTGACTATAAGAACTTGAAATGCTTGGTGAATCAAAAGGAGCTGAACATAAGTTAAAGGAGATGGATAAAGCTTCTTAAGGATTGTAATTTTGAGTTGAAGTACCATTCGGGTAAAGTAAACATGGTTATAAATGCATTAAGCCAAAAGACATTACATGTGGTGAGTCTGATGCTACAAGAGCACAAATTAATGGAATCTTTCCTGAAGTCATAGCAAGATGTGCCATTAAAGGCATTACTAAGTGCTTACTCCACAATAATCAACGGTGACTTCTGGAGGGAACTAAGAATGATACAATTAGAAGATGAGTATCTTCTCAGGTCTAAGAAGAAGTTGAATCGAATCAAACCAAATATTTTAGTTTTAATGATGATAGGTTCGTAGTCTATTGGGATAGAATTTGTATACCTAATGATGCAGATCTCATGAAGGTAATTTTGAGTGAAGCTCACTACAGCAAATATACGATTCATCCAGGAGCTATGAAGATATACCAAGATTTAAGCCGTATTGGTGGTGGTCAGGTATGAAGAGAGAAGTGATAGAGTTCATATCTCGATATTTGACCTGTTAGAAGGTTAAAATAGAGCATCAATGGCCAACGGGAATGTTACAACCATTGGATATCCCTAACTGGAAATGGGATAGTATCTCAATGAATTTCATATCTGGGTTATCGAGGACTCAAGCAAGACACGATGCCATTTGGGTAATTGTGGATTGCTCACCAAGTTAGCTTATTTTTTGGCTATTTATGTAACATCCTGAGTTTTAATTCCCTGATTAATTAAACCTAATTAGGCTAATTAAGTAAGTTGAAGTGGTGTGTGGCCAGAGAGGTCTAATAATTATATTTGATGATATTTCAACCCTAATTGTGGGTCCGGTATTGAGGCGAGCCACCCGGGCATCAAAAGGAGAAGAAAAGAAAGAGTTGATGTTGCTGTGCCACACGCTGTGGCGCGTAGATCATTCATCGTGGCACACAGCCATTTCTGAGTAAAGGAAGACCTCTTTGTGCCATGTGCCACAGTGCATTGTGTGTCCGCCATGGCACATGGCCATTTTTTGTAGTTTATCAGACGTAAAATGAGACAGAAATAGAGAAAAGAGAAAAGAGAGAAAGAAGAGACAGCTAATGCTCTGCAAGGTTTACTTAGGGACGACTTTGGGAGTATTTTGAAGGCTACAAACACCCAATGTAAGTATTGCACTCATTAATCTCCCTATTTCTTCCATATTTATGAGTTTATAGTTAGGGTTTGATAATGGAAGTAGAATTTCGGTCCATATAGGTTATGGGTCCAAATTTGTTGACTCAAATGGAGTTAATAGGGGTAGATTAGAGTATCTAAACCTAGGTATATTAATTTTTGGTGTCTTGGGTTGTTGGGCACCATTAATATCCAAAAATCTCATTTATTATGGGTGGTTGGAAGTTTGTGATGCCATTAATAGGGATTTAATAGCCCATTAATGCTATTGGGGGCTAAAGGTAACTATTAAACCCAATGGTTAAGCTCCACCTCTTGTAGAGTGAATGTTAGGCAATTTAGAAGTAGAGATTGAGGGTTCAAATGTTTGAGTTTGTTTTATTGATGGAATTCAACTTGGTTGATTGTAGTTTTGGCTCTTGGTCACCTATTTGATTGGAATTTCAAGCTTGGAAGCTAGTTGATTGAGGGGTAAACCTTTAACCTCTCAAAGGTTTGAGGTAATTGAGGGAAAACTCTACTTTGGGTAGTTGTATGTTAATTGATTGTTAATGGATTGTTAATTGGTTATTGAATGTAAATTGTGAATGTTACATGCATGTGATTGATTATTATAGTAAAAACTATATATTAGTTTCATTGAGTGTATGAAAAAGCTATTTTTTGGCTTGAAAATGAAAAATGCAAAGTCAAGAGGATTTTACTATGAAAATGCTTATACTTTTGAAAAATGAATGTGATGATGTGTAAAGGTATTTGTGTGTTAGTGATGAAATGAATTTGAGAAAATAATGAGAATACACACTTGGGTAGTACAAGGTCGTGAGCCCAACGTGGTTGTTATAATAGTGAGTAAATGAAAGCAAAAAAGTAAACACAAGTAAGTATTGATTATGGCATGATCAGTGGTGGGAGTTCACCTAGGAATTTAGGAGTAGAGAAAAATCCATATGGTATTTAGGCTATAGTTTGTTAAGGGACTAGAACCTAGCTATCTCAACTGGTTCAATGAGGAGAATAGCCTAAGGTATGAGACACCCTAGTGATTCGAGAATGGGGGAAGCCGTGGTCCGAGAGTGAGTTTTGTGATCTTTGGCTGGGTCACACCTCACGATTGGTGAGCTTGGATAGTCTAGTCACACGGATGGAGCCCTAATCAATGTTATAACCCACGATTTTAGTTTGAGGAAATAAGGAGGACATAAGGTTGGTTGATCATTGCCTAAGTAAATATATGACGTGTCACACGTATTAAGTAGTAGCAAGTCATATAAGCATGGGTCATATCACATATATGAGAATATGGTAACAATGCACCTAGTTGTGAGAGTTAAAGAATTTATAGAATGATAAATTATGATATATGTGGACTTGTCTTACATATTTGACTTTCGTGTGCATGTATTTGTTTTATGATTGATATATAACTGCATAGGGTAGGTTTAACCTTGGTTACTGAGTGGCTAAACTCACCCATTTCCTTTAACATTTTTCAGGCTCTAGCTCTGGTGTTAAGAGGGAGAAGACTAAAGAGGCGAGGAATTAGCATATTCCTACTGTATGGCTCTAGTTTAGATTTAATTGTGTAATAGTATATGATTTGCCAATTCTAAGATGCATATCACCACACTTGCACTATTTTGGTTATTGGAAATGTTAGAATTGTATTTTTAGCCCTTAGCCTTTGGGTATGTTGATATATATATATGTTTATAGGGCCAAAATACTAGTACAAGTGTATAAATGAAGATTTGAGCATTTTTTGAATGATTTGAGTGAAATGCAATGACAAATTACCTCCCCCTTTATTTTTGATAAAATGGGGTTGAGGAGTGAATTTTAGTTATACTGATGTTTCAATGCTTATGATGTGTTATACTGGTAGTCCTAGGTCCATTGGACATGGTCCAGGTGTTAGGAAAAGCTTTTAGCACTTGTTGAGGGTTTTGGATACCCATTTTGTGTAAAAGTTTTGAAAAGTGGTTAAAATGTGTTTGGGTGTCCGACTTTCTAGTGTGACTTATTTTGGAAGTGAAACCCATGCCATTAGCTAGTTTATGTAAAGAGCTTTCCGTAGATACCTAAATCACATCATTTGGACATTGGACGAACAATCGAGGCGAGTCGGAAGTTCCCCAATTTTTGTTGTCAAATGATAGCAGAATCAGCAGAAATTTCGTGCAACATGCCGCGACGCATGGCGCTTAAGCCACGGTGTGTGGCACAAAGAGCAACACGCTGCGGTGAGTATGCATGAGCCACGGTGTATTGCCTTGAATCACAGCATATGTTTTGTTTTTTTCAACGGTTTTCAACTCCTTTCACTCCTCTAAGGTATCCTATACTTCTGAAACTTATTTTTACTCTAATATGAAGGATTTTGATTAATTTAAACTTATTATTATTTAGAAAACTTGGGATCCCTTACTTTTAGATTAAATCCTAGTAATCACTTTTTGAGCTAATCTCTTGATTACCACGAGTTTTATTTGTTAATTGTGTTTTAGTGGAGTGAGAACGTTTCAATTTAGATTAGCGATTCTCTAAAAAAGTTAGCAAAGATTTATATTAGAGATGTGGCAAGGCTGCATGACATGTCAAATGAAATAGTTTCTGATCGGGATTCGAGGTTTACATCTAAGTTTTAGGCAGCTTTGCAATGAGCTATGGGTACTGAGATTCAGTATAGCTTATGATCCTCAAACAGACGATTAGACATAGCAGACTATACAGACTCTGGAAGACATGTTGAAATCTTGTGTACTAGAGTTAAAGGGTAATTGGGATAGCCATCTTCCTTTAGCTGAGATTGCTTACAATAATAGTTACTACTCTAGTATCCAAATGGCACCGTATGAGGTGTTGTATGAGACAAAGTGTAAATCACCTCTATGCCAGATAGAATTGAGTAAAAGGAGTATGTTGGGCGTTATATGGATTAGATGACTCAGAAGATTGAATTGATAAGGCGAAAATTGTTAATGGCTCAAAGTAGATAAAAGAGTTATGCAGGCAGGCGTAGACAGATGTTAGAATTTTTGGTAGGTGACTATATGTTTCTAAGGGCTATACTAATGATAGGAATCAAGAGGTTAATTAGAGCTAAGAGATTGACTCTTAAATTCATTGGAGATTCTAGAGAGAATTGGGCCAGTTGCTTCCAGAGTTGCCTTACCACTATAATTGTCAAGTGTGCATGATGTTTTTCACATATCACAGCTTAATAAGTACTAATCAAACCCCTTTTATGTCATAAAACCAGAAGAGATTAAACTCCAGGAGAATTTGACTTATAAGGCCATGCCAGAGCGAATAGTGGATGTGAAAGACAAGCAGCTGAAGAATAAAACTATTCACTCAATGTAAGTGTTCTGACGAGGCATAGCTCCTGGTGATGCTACCTAGGAGACAGAGGATAAGAAGAGGCAACAATATCCGTACCTATTTCTATAGGTATGTATATAAGTGTTTTGTGAATTTTGGGGATAAAATTCTTAAAAGGAGGGCAGAATTATAACATCCTAATTTCCTAATTCTGGAACTAATTTCTAAATGAGGTTAAATTAGTACATTAATGAGTGATTAGGATTTTGGATGTTGAATTGATGTTTTAACTCTTTGGAATGTTAGATGAACAAAAATGGGTGGAACGATCGCATTTTGGAATGAAGTGTGTGCATGCGATGAGGATTTTCCTTACTGTGCCACACTTTGCGACACACGCTGCATGCGCTATAGCATATAGCCAAGAAACTTGGTTGATAAGTAAATGGAAGCTTGTGAGTTTCAGAGAGAAAAGAAAGAAAACATGAAAGGGAGAGGAAAATAAGAGGTTTGGCTACTAGGGCATCGATTCTTTAGAGTTTGGGAGACATTTTCGACCAATAGCTTATCAGGTAAGTTTTGTGCTACCCTTAGCTTCTATTCTATACTAATTTCTCTTAATTTAAATAATAGATAAATTGAATTGGGAAATTTTAAGGGATTTATTTCTTACCCTTTGGTAATATAAAGGTTTTTCGAAACTAAATTAAGGCTTTGCGACTAATTTAGGGTTAAAGGATAAAGCTTTGAATCTATAAGTTTAAATTAACCCTAAACAAGAAGAGAAAAAGAGTGGAAATTTAAGTAAAGATGTGATTAGGTCCATAGAAGTGATCGAATGGGATAATTGGATTATGAGGAACCTAACTTGACTAAGTGAAAGAGAATAAATGGCTAAATTTGGTTTTAAGTAATAATTAGTACGGGAGTCAATTTAATTAATTAACTAATAGTGCTAATTATGTGTAGATTGGCATGTTAAGCATGAAGATTGAGAGAGAAAGTGTGTAGGGAAACATTAGGTATTGAGAAATCCTTGGGTAACCTTTCTTGCAATAGAAGGGTTGAGGTAACTAAACAACTTACTCTATTCAATTGCCTAATGTAACTGTTTGAGAGTATTATAGGTATTGCATTAAATTATTTTAAATTGTGCATGTTTTGATGCTGCATGATGATTGCATGAAAAGAATTTCAATTAAACAAGTTTGTGGAAATATACAATTATATTATATATATATATATATATATGGATTTAAATACAAACAAGTGATTTGTATGAGAGCATGATCATATGAGAGTAGTTGTTCACCCGTAGGGAAAAGTAGTGAGAAGTCCATATGGCATTATTCTCCTTAGTGCCTGATGGGATGTAGTATTAGAGAATTTCATCTCCTCAAGTGTGGTATTAGAGATTATCTCCTTAGTGCCCATGTTGTAATGCCCTTAATGACATTACCATACACTCCGCTATAATCTTACTAATAAAAAAAATCATTTACTTTAAAAACATTGAAAACCTTAGGATCCTAGATAAAAGAATTTTCAAAAATTATTTTATAACTCACTCAAGTATAAATCTTATTACACACAGCAAAAGCAATAAACCTATGTGCATCAAGGATCTAAAAAAAATATGTGCATCACTGAAAAATAAAGTAACAATCAGCACCGTGTGCCGCAGCATGTGGCACAAGGGCCATAATAGCTCACTCTGTGCCGTGCACCGTAACATACGAGTACATGCATAGCGGTGCACATCCTTGAATTTGCTGTCAAATGACAGTTTTTGATACAAAATTCAGATATGCGCCATTTTCACATACGATGCCTGATCGGGATGGTTCAAGCGCCTACATGAAGCTTGTTTCAAAATCTAACTAATGACACTAGTTTCATCCGAATCCAATATTTCTATCAAAAAATGGACACTAAAGTGCACTTTGACCATTTTTTGTCAAATTTTTGTAACTTAAGCGTCTCAATTTGAAACCAAATATCATTAGCCACTTTTTAGGCCTTGACCACATCTAAATAGACATAACACACCTAATTGACCATATACATGCACAATATAACATACATACACAAATTTGGCTTGCAAATCGCCCATTTTTCCCTTTCGGCCAAATTCACATTTTCATTTCTTTAATCTCATATATGGCCAAATCATTACAAATAATCTCCACCCATCTCATATTCACACATAATTACATCCATACACTAGCCCACCTAGTCATTTCATCTTTCACACATGTACTAGGGCTAGGGAGTTCAAAAATCACAAAACACAACATTTTCTACAATGCACATGCTCAAGTTCTAAGGCAACTTATACATACTTTTGGCTAATAATTTACAAATAATTACACCATATCTTATAAAGATTTAAGTGAGAGAAGTCAATTCAGCCTATATCCTTTCCCTTTGACCTACTAGTATCATAACCTGAAAAATGTAAATAACCACGGGTAAGATAAAAATCTTAGTAACCAAATATAACTCATTAAATGTCTATTACCATAAATAACCATGCCAAATTAATTGAAATCATCATATAGCACAAATATACAGTATACCATAACTAAATTATCACTTTCGCATATAAATCATGTTTCAAATACTTTTACACATTAACATGATCAACTATCCACCAATCCTCCAAAGCTCCTCGACACGAAACTATAGACTCTTCTGGATCAACCACTTGTTGACCTGAGCTCACTTTCAGTGGTAGAAATACCTGACCAAAGGTAATCTAACTCACCTACAGACTATAGTTTCCCTCTTCACACACTTGTGATAGAGGTGTTGTTGACTCCTAACCGCACCTTAATGGGCACTAAGAGTTGCCAGATTGCCCAGATGTCCCATGGTAATAGTCCCATAATATGCTGTACCGGATTACTCATGGTAATAGCCCATATAATACTGCATCAGATGTCTTATAGTGCCAGCCCAACTATATGGATTTTTCACTCACATATCTCCACACACACACAAAACCCCACATATATTTTGGGTGAACTCTCACTCCCTATGATCATGCTCTTTCATAATTTTCACTACTTATACACCTTTCCACAACATATATACTTCCATATCATATATGTATATATCCATTAAAATCAATAACTTTTTAAATTCATTTCATAATGTAAAGTTCATGCTAAAAATTATTTCAATAACAATCATGCATAAAACTCATAAATTCACAATTTATCATTTGATATTCACTTTTACACAATTATAACAGTTAATAAACATAATAAATTATATAGTTACCTCAACCCTTCTATTTAATAGAAAGGGTTACCCATGTAACTTCAACCCTATTCAAGCTCCTCTCTCATAATTCATGCGTCACACACTATAATCTACACAAAATTAGCATTTAGAGTCAATTCCTCTATTGACCAAAAGTGCCAATTATTGCATTTAAACACTTAATTGCTATCAAATCCACATTTCACACTCGATTATGTACATTACCACTTATCACCCCTCATTTCAAGCTTTAACATTTTCTAGTAATTTTCTCTCACTACTCTCTCTCTAGATTAGGGTAATTCTTGCCTACTACTTCAAAACTTTATCGTTTCGACTTAAACTAGTTACAAAGCACTAGTTTAACTCTAAGGAACCTTTTTATTACTATTGGGTAAGAAATTAACTTCTTAAAACTCCTGAATTCATTTTCTCATTGGTTAAAACTAAGAGAAAATAGGGTAGATTTGGAGGTTAAGGAAGTACATGACTTACCCGATAAGTAATGAGTCGGAGATACCGTTCTTACTCCTGACTTAGCTTGCCCTAGCAGATCCCTTACACTTCTCCATGTCTGATCTCTTCTCTCATGTTCTCCCTTCTGTTTTCCACGAGCTGGACACATCCTATTAATCTAATTTCTGCTCCATACATCGCGGCGCATCTACCACCCGCTGCGACGTGTGGCACAGTAAGGGAAATCTTTACTATGCTCACACGCTCTGCTCCAGGACTCTGCTCTTTACTCATATCTATTCATATAACATCCCAATGAGTCAATATAACACTTCACCACTCAGAACCCTAATCTCACATTAAATCACTAATTCATCCCTAATCAGTTATTAACGCAGGATTAGAAATTCAGAATGTTACACATATGGGGTATGATATTGGAGATTAGAGCTCTTTAGCATCTTTATGATACGGTGTTGGAGTAACAACACCCTGATCAATGTGTGATAGGGGGAAACCTAGTTTGAAAGTGTGACAAAACACCTTTGGTCGGGTGATTTTATCACTAAGGGTGTGCTTAGGTCAATGAGTTTGTATTGGCCTATTAAGAGCCTATGGTTTTAGTTGGGGTGATATGGGCGTTCGAATGGTAGTTGATCATGCTAGTGGTGATGAATTGTTGTGAAAATGGTTTTATGAAGTGAAATTTATGTCATATACTATGTTCTAATATATATATATATATATATATGTAATACTTGATTATAGCTACCTATGACAGTTTGTAATAGCAAGTTATTCTGTTATTGAGATTTTTATCTCACCCCGTGGTTAAATTTTTACAGGTTAGAGTAGTGAACTGGGGAAAGGGAAAGACATTGGACCGGCATAGTAAAGCTATCACTGTGAGATCTCAAAGTTTATGTAATAAGCTTAATCTATTATGTATATTATAAATGAAAAGTTGCCATAGGATGCCATATGCATGTTTTGAACTATAACTTGTAGTGATTTTGAGAATCTTAGCCCAATGTGTGTGAAAATGTGGTGTATGTAGTATGATATGTAATATGGGCTAAGTTTCAGCTCAAACTATTTTGTGAATGTCTATATGCAGTGAATATGTGGTAACATGTGAATTCTAACCTAATCATGGTGAAAAGTGATTTAAGGTTAGGATTGTGTTATGTGGTGATGTGTGTAAGTATGAGTGCGTGTGTAGTGATTAGTTTATGGTGAATATATGAAGAAATGGCCAACATTGTATATTGTGGTGTAATAACTCACATTTATTACATACTTTTCCTTATTATTATTGACATAAAAATCATGTTATATTTACCTAAATTGCACACTTATTGCATTAATTGTGAGAAATTACCTAAGTGTAGGATTTTGTACATTAGGGGCATTTTGGTTATAAAATTAAACTTTTGAGAAAATGTTTGAGAAAATTAGTCAAGATGAATGTTTAGTCCAGAAAAACAATGGTCTAATTAAATTTCTCAAACTCTTTTTAGATTAAGAATAATTAATTTTACAAGTTGACAATTTTGAAAAGTCAAAGTTTCGATTTAACTTATTTTCTTGCACTTAGGCTACGTTATTTTTGTTTATGTGTGGGCTTACAATTTTTAGGCTATTTGGCATGCCCCAAAGGCTCTTTTATGATGTCATAATTAGCTTTTATTATTTAATTGCATTATGCCACATATTTGAAAATTAATTTTAATTGGAAATGCAATTATTATTCATATGCTTTAAACTTTGATCTTGTGTGTCACATTTATTTGTGTAGGATTACACACCTTGGATTTGGCATATGAGGACCATTGGATTGGAATAATAGATGAGTCAAGAGGTAAAACACTTGAGTTTTGGGGTGAAAGTACAAGTCTTGCATGATCTTGCACACATTGTACCATACTTTGAATCCACTTACTCTCTCTCTCTCTCTCTTAATTTCCCATTATCTTTAGTTTATTTAATTCAATTTTCAGACCATTTTCATCTGAATTTTCATCCATTTTACCATGGTAAATAATAAAGTTACCCTAACTCATTTTTCACTCATTTTTTTAATACTAGAGTTAGGCTCATTCACCCTAGACTTGAATCAAATTACCCTAATTTTATTTTCAGCATTCATTCTTTCATTCACTCTCATTTTTTAGTCTCCACCCTTCTCCATTCTCTCTCCATTGTTCTTCATATTCTTCATCTCCATCTCATCTTCTCTCCTCCATATCTCATGATCCAACAATTAAAATCCTAATCCAACTCCATCATTCTTCTTCTTCCACCTCACTCTTCAAACCCTAAGTTTTATTTTTTTAGTTTGGCTTCAAAATCCTCAAGGTGTTCATGAGTATGGCTTAGGCATGGTGGAAGGATTGTGCTCAAATAGGTTCCAAGATGACTAGAGGCTAAATCTACAAGAAGTACTAGCAGGAAAGGATGCTAGAGGAGTTTTGAAGTGCCTCAAAGAAGGTTAAGGGTTATGGCCACTCTCCATTAAACTTAAGTTGATGTAATCTTGTTGTTAAAATTAGGAGCATTATTATATCTTGTTTTTATTGACCAAAATTGGTATTGAACTTGTTGGTTTAGTGTTTTTTCACTTGATTCCCCTTTATGTAGCTGCTGGAAATTTTCTCTAATACATTATAATTCATATAAATATACATTTTATGTGTGTTGAGTGTGTCTTACATTGGCTATGCATAAATATGTCTGGTTGGTGTTTGATAAATGTCTTGTGTGTAAAATTATGCATTAGACTTATCATAGGCCGAGCTATACATAAAGGGAACCTAAGGAGAATTTTGATCACTTTGCACTTAACTAAGGAATTGATTAGGGACTTATACAAAATTGTGTGAGGACTTGGTTAATTGAATTGGTTAAGAATGCAGACTTATACAAAATTGTGTAAGGGGTTTAATTTGATCAAGAGAGTGAAAATTAACTTAAGCCTAATTAAAAAGAGTAGACAAGGAATCTAGCATCCCACAACTCTTAAGACTCTACTTTAAAAAAGATTAAAACACTCCCATTTTCATTTCACTAGTTAATTAGGTTTTTAATTAAATCTGTCTACTTAGTTTAATTATCTAAAATCAATCAACTCATGGTTAGTTTAGCTTACTAGTTTAGCCTTAATTAATCTTAGTTAGCCTCCTTAGTGAAGAATGACCTAGGTTGCCACTAGTACTATAGTGTTGACTTAGCTATTTTAGAGTATAAGCGGCATACGCTCTCATGGTGCTAATGTGGAAACACCCCTTTATTGTGTAAATTTTAATTTATGTGTACATATGTTGTGAATATTGGTCAATTAGGTGTGAATAGTTCTTTTAGATTTAATTCTAGGCCCAGAATGACCTAATTAGATAAAGTGTGTGATTTGAACACTTTTGTGCATGAATTTTTTTAGAAAAGTATCTTTTTTCACCCTAGTATCCAAATTTAATTGGACCATTAGATTATGTCCAAACTTATTTCAATAGTTAGCTTATGAAGTAAGCTTCATGTGGGTGCTTGAATCACTCCGATCGGACGTCATATGATTAAATGGCGCACGTTGGAAGTTCGTATCAACAAACTGTCATATTATAGTAAAATTCTGTCATATGCTCCACGATGCATGTTGTCACATGCCACAGCACATGACACAGAATGGGAACTCGTGGCTCTATGCTACATGCAGTGGCACATGTGGTGCACACCACAGTGTACTACCTACTTTTTGACCTTGTTTTAGAACGTATGTTTGAAGTGATGAATGCAAGTATATATCTTCCACTGTACATTATTTAATATGCATTTGATTTTAAATGATTTTAATAAAGAAGTCTTGGTTTCCAAGCATTTCAAATGAATTTCCCTAGGTACAGTTTGGTAGTTTGGTGTGGTGATTGTGTTAACCCTTTTTTATACTAGACAGAATCCCTATACATCTTTTGGCATGCACAACTTATCTCATCCAACAGCATGCACCTTCCTTCTTTTAGAAGAGGAACTCTAAATAAAGTTGTATTGCATCTTTTCTATTTCCTTACAAACTCCTAAAGGAATGTCTTCATGTAACATAGTAAATACAGGCATTGTTGTGTTACTAATTGCACTAGTGTTAATCTTCTCACAAGAGATAGACTTTCAGCCTTTCAACTACTCAATTTTCTTTGAATTTTATCCAACAAAAGCTAGAACTTTCCTCTAGACCTTCTACCCTGCATTGCATGTGATCCTAAATAATGACCCGACTCCTCCTCCTGCTTAAAACCACAAATGCTCAAAATATGTTTTCTATAATTCTCATCAAGATTTTTTGAAAAAATGACACTGGTCTTAACAAAATTCAACTTTTGCCCTAAAATTTCACTAAAGATTCTCAAAATTTCCAAAACATTTCCCATTTGAGCCATACTAGCTTCACAAAATAATAAAAGATCATCTACAAATATCAAATGAGAAATTTCCACGGCTCTCCTACCTAACCTTAAAGGCTACCAAAAACCAGCATCAATAGAATCTGCAATTAAATGAGAAAGTTTCTCTATACCTAACACGAAAAGATAAGGCGACAATGGATCTCCTTGCCATACTCCTCTACAAGGCGTAAATTCCTCTATCTTAGCACCATTCCAACTCAAACACATTGTCATGGTACTGACACAAGCATACACTAAATTCACAATATCATTTAGAATTCCAATTTCACCCAAAACATTCCTTAAAAAATTCCAATTCATTCTATCATAAGTCCTTTCAAGGTCAATCTTAATCATCATAACCCCTTTCCTACTACTCATCTTAGACATTATATGAGCAATCTTTCTAGCAATCACAATATTCTCTTGAATGCATCCCAGAATAAAACTTGCCTAAAAAGGAGAGACTACCTTCCTCATAATAGGCTTAAGTCTTTCAACAAGAATCTTAGATAAAGCCTTGTAAACTACCCTGCACAAAGAAATAGGTCTTAATTGCCCCACCAACTCAGGCTTTTCAACTTTAGGAATCAACACAATTAATGTTTGATTAATTTCTCCCACCCTCTTTGGATTCTTCCATAACTCCTCAATCAATCTATAGACAGCACTACCTACAATCTTCCATTCTTTACGATAGAAAGCTTTTGGAAACCCATCAATTCCCTGTGCTTTAAATCCACCAATATTAAACACAGCCTATTTAATCTCTTTATTCATGATAACTCTTTGCATACGATACAAACTATCTTCATCCACATTACCCCATTTATGTCTTATCACATACCAATCCCTAATTACTTTTTCCTCTATAAACAACTTTACATAAGCACTTCTCACCATCATTTTCAACTTCTCCTCATCATCAATCCATCCTCCATTCTTATTTTTCAACATACAATTTTATTCCTCCTTCTTCTAGTTATAGTTTTCAAATGATAATATCTAGTATTTCTATCTCCACTCCTTCTCCACTCCCCTTGTGATATTTTAAATCAAAAAATTTCCTCTTCTTGCTAAACCTGCAATAACTCCTCCTCCAGCTTCACATTTAAATCTTCAAGAAATGGATTTTCCTCCCTAGCCAAACTCCTCCAAATACCCTCTATTTTGCTTAACAACCTTCTTTTTCTTCTCTCAATCTCACCAAAAACTTCATAATTCCAATTTTTTAATGGTTCAACTAGTAATTCACATGCCACATACGTCTCTTGTAACCTCCTCCTATATTCATTCAATACAGGAGAAGATTACCTGAATCACCACATCTTATACACCAATCCATAATTAAATATTTTGTTTGAAAAGCTTTGGCCAAAGACTTATTTCACAAAATTATCAAAAATCATAATACATCAAAGAATACATAGCGAAAGCAAATCACACATTTGTATAATGCATAGTGGACATAACCCATAAGCATTCCCATTTTAATTGTATGCATTTACAATCACAAAATCATGTTAGAAATTGGTCCGTGCATTACGGTGTGTAGTACGTGTGCCGCAGCATGTGGAGTAGAGCCACAAGCTCAATCTTTCTGTGCCTTGCGCTATGACATGTGACACCATACATCACAGCGTGCCTATCCAAAAATTCTACAGTCATTTTGACAATAAAATGATGAGCTTTCAGCATACACTATTTTCACATACGATGTCTGATTGGAGTAATTCAAGCACCCATACAAAGCTTATCTCATAAGCTAGCTAATGAGATAGTTTAAACACAATCTAATAGTCTGATCAAAATTTAGACACCTAGGTGCAAAAATTCACTTTTTTTGAAAAATTAGTGCACCTAAATGCTCAAATCGATCCCTTTCGCTCATTAGACCACACAAGCCCTTAAATCAAGTCTAAAGGACCTATTACACCTCATTGACCACAATACATTACAATCATACACATATACCAAAATTTGACCCTTCTACGGCCAATTTTCACATTTCACAAATTCACATAATTTGCCCACACTTGGCACAACTTGACAGACTTGGCACAATTTCCACATGTGGCATAGAGCCACACGCTCATTCTTTATGTGCCATGCGCTATGACATATGACACCATGTGTCGCAATGTGCCTATCTAAAAATTTTACTATCATTTCAACAGTAAAATGACCAGCTTCCGGCATGCGCTGTTTTCACATACGATGTCCGATTGGAGTAATTCAAGCGCCCATACAAAGCTTAGCTCATAAGCTAGATAATGAGACAGTTTAAACACGATCTAATAGTCTAATCAAAATTTAGATACCTAGGTGCAAAAAGTCACTTTTTTTGAAAAATTAGCGCACCTAAGCGCTCAAATCGATCCCTTTCTCTCATTGTACCACACAAGCCCTTAAATCAAGTCTAAAGGACCTATTACACCTCATTGACCATAATACATCACAATCATACACATATAGTAAAATTTGACCCTTCTACGGCCAATTTTCACATTTCACAAATTCACATAGTTTGCCTACACTTGGCACAACTTGGCCGACTTGGCCCTTTTCTCGACACATTCATATATTCACATCTTTAACATTTTCACAATTCAATCTTAGCCCCAAATTATCATTTCATCATAATTTCTCACTTGGACTTAAGATTCACCAATATCCACAATAAATCAACACATATACACTCAAATCATAGCCCTTGATTCATTTCATCAAAAAAAATATATAAATGGGCTCTGATTTCACAAAAACTACTCAAAACATACATGCAATCCTATGGCAACTTATAGGGACATGTATACATAAGATCTTGGTTCAATACACAAAATCCAAGTTTACACGGCTTCAACAACTCAAGCCTGTCCAGACTTTCTTCTCTTGCCTTGATCACTACCCAGTCTTGTAAAAATGTAACTACAGGGGTGAGATAAAAATTTTAGTAACAAAATAACTCGCTACTAATGACTATCACATCAACTATGTAAAAGTAAAGCATAATATACCATTTAAACCTCATTAACATAGCATATATCACAAGTTTCATTTTTCAATTCACAACTACATATATCCATTCCCCATTTTTCACCTATAACATCGAAAAAATTTTAACCCTGATTTGTTAACTTAATTAAGGTAGTTAGTGAGTTAATGAGGTATGTCCAGAAGGGCTTAACTTGGCATAATTGTTATGATTTCAGCCCTATAAGTGGGTTCGGATCGATGGCAGGCTACCCGAGCAAGGAAAGAAGATGAACAAGTGAAGAGTTGTGTTCTGTGCCACACGCTGCGGTGCGTGATTGGTCCGCCACAGTGCACAAACACAATTTAAACGTAACGAGCTCCTCTATGTCATACGCCGTGGTGGAGGACATTATGGGCCGCGGCACACGGCCAAAAATCTGATAAATCTAGTTCGTGAGTTGCGTGAAAATAGAAGAGGAAGAGAGGAGGAAAACGAAGAGCTTGGTTTTGGCTCTGCTAGGGCATGATATTTAGCCCCATTGAGGATAGATTGAAGCTCCCAAATACCCAAGGTAAGATTATGATGCTTTCTTCTTCCCTTCCCTCTCTCATTTTTTATTATTTATTGTAGGGTTTGAGTTAGGAGATGGATTTTCAGTCCATAGGAGTATGGGTCTAATTTCATTAGTTAAAATGAGATTAATGGGAGTGATTTAATGTACTGGAATACTATATTGATGATTTTAGAAGTGGTTGGTCCATAGGAGCATTTAATATCCGAAAATTGGTATTTATGAGGTAGTTGGGAGAGGCTAATGTGCATTAATGATGGTTTGAGGTATTATTAATGATAATGTGCATTAGTGGAATCTAATGAGCCCATTGGGTATGAATGGGTAGTGGTTATGAGTTGGTAAAATAGTGTATAAGGAGTTTTATATTGATAGAGCTTAAAGAACTAGATGATAATGATATCCTTGTGATTTGGTTGTAGAGAGGTTCATCTTGGCACCTTTCGAGCTTGTTAAAGCTTTAGAAAGTTGATATAGTAAGGGGTAAACCTTTGACCTCTCAAAGGTTTCAGGTAACCAGGGGAAACTTAATTTTTATATTTAAATGTTAATTGTGTTGTAAAAGATGATTTGTGAGTTAATTGATTATGCATATTGGCAAATACTTGAGTATGAAATGGTTTTGAGAAAGAAAACTTTGGTTCTACCACCCTTGATGTTTTATGAAATTAATTGTGATTTATTACCATAGGTAGAGAATTGTGATGAATTATGTGTTAAAATATGGAGCATATATGTTATGTGAATTCATGTGTTGGGGAATGATTGTTAAAATGCATATTATGTGTGAAATGTGCATAGCATGATCATTGGCGAGAGTTTGCCTAAGGAGAGGAGTAGATTGGTTGAAATCCATGTGGTATTGGCAATGACTGTTGGAATCGGGAACTAGCCTTGGCACCGACCATTAGAATTAGGAGGTAGTCTTGTCCCATGGTTGATTTGGGACTATCCCACTTATTCTACGAGGGACTCAAACCTAACTAGTCTCCATAGGTTCATGAGAAGGCTAGATTAGGGGTACAACACCCCATAGTTGTTAGTATTGGGGGAAACTAGATTACATAAGTGAGTGAGTTAACGCTGGCCCGATAGCTCCTCACAAGTGAAAGGCTAGGTTAGTCCGTGAAGGACGTAGCCTCATGATAGCCACCGATTTTGTGTCAGAGGTAATAGGAGGATATAAGGTTGGCATATGATCATGCATATAAGTCTGGCCATATGGTTGTTAGTTTTATGGTCCAACACGTGTTAAGGGCACATGATTGTTATTTTTGTGACCCTATGTTATATTTGTGTGAAATAACATGATATGGTGTTTTGGGGCAAGTCTGGTCACATGGTTATTAGTTTTGTGAACCGTGGCCCCATACTATGTGATATATGTGTTATGTGCCTTTTTGCATCTATTTACAATTAATATGTAACTGTAACGGTTAAGTGAAACTTGGTTATTGAGTGGTTGTACTCATCCCTCAATTCTCAATATTTTCAGGGACTGGCTTATTGGATTCGAGTCGGGGAAAACACACAGAGACTTAGGATTTGTGGAGTAAATCCTCTTTATGTCTCTCTTTAGTAGTTTACATGTGTAATTGTCAATGTATTTGCCAACTAGGAGCAATTGTCATGATTGGTGTACTACTTGCATGATTTTGTGTTTGACTAGTGCATTTTGTGCCCTGGGTTAATGAGTTTTTGTTGTGAACCCGAAGACAGGGCCAAAATACTTGTGCAAGTAGGAACATATGTATTTTTGAGAAATATGAATGAAATGGTTGATTTTGTGTGACTTTTCCTCCCCCTCTATGTTTTGTAAAAATTGGGGCTGAGTGGTGATTTTGTGAAACAAGTGTTTTTGATTGTGTATGGTGTGTTGCACGAGTCCGCAAGAGTTTATTGAGTGTGGTCAGAGGGTTGGTGTAGGCTATTGGCACGTGTGATTGAGTTGGGACACCCCATTTGGGAAATTTTGTGAAAATGTGTCAAAATGGATTTTAGTGTCCAACTTTTGATAGAAAATGAATTTGAGTATGAAACTGGTGCCATTAGCTAGAGCTAAGAGAAAGCTCCATATAGACACTGAAACCACCTCAATTAGACATTGGATGGAGATTTAGGATGTATCGGAAGTTCGCTCCCTGTGCTGTCAAATGACAATACTAATCTGTCAAATTTCGTGCAATGCACCGCGACATAAGGTGCCTCACACCGTGGGCATGGTACAGAGGAGACACGCTATGGTGCACAAGCTGTAAGCCTTGGTGCACGTGTCATTTTCTATACAAAAATGATTTTTGAGTTCTAATGCTCATTATATGGGTCCCAATTGATTTTCAAGCTTTCGCTTTGTTTTCAAAACTCTAATTTGGAGTCTTTAAAACATGTTTGAGATTTGAACGGTTGAAAATTGGGATTCCTTAAAATAGATTTTGAGAAATTCATTTATAAATCCTACCACTTGGTAATTCTTGTGAGTTAAGCTCTGGATTACTATAATTTGGAGTTAAGTATGATTTAACCTTAGGGAGCTTACATCACCACTTTCTCACATATATAACATATTGCATCATATAACATTCCATAGCATTTCATAGCATGATTACTACTGACCAAATCTCCAAATCACCCCGACACAAAATCATAGGCTCGCCATAGACCAATGTACACTCTCATTAGCCCTAAGCTCACCTTTAGTAGTAGAATCACCTAGTTAAAAGTATTATATCTCACTTTCAGACTATAGTTTCCCATAATACACATAATGGGGTGTCGTTGACTCCAACACCATATCACACAGATATTAAGAAGTCTCATATCTCTAACACCATACCTTAATAGGTACTAAGAAGATCTTCTCCAACACCGCACCTTAAAAGGCACTAAGAAGGTATAATTTTCTAACACCGCACCCCATTAGGCACTTAAGGAGAATATGTCATATGGTCTTATCACTACCTCTCCACTTGAGTGAACTCCCACTACTATAATCATGCTATCCAAACCATTTAAGGTTCCTTATTATCACTTTACACGTTCTTCTCATGCATAACACACACACACATATATACAAACCATGTAAAATCACATTTTTCAATCTTTTTATCCAGTCAAAAGTCATTTGATGCAACATTCGCAAAATGCCATAAATCATGCTTAGTTGAAAATCATTTTTATGCTCTACATAGCATACTCACACACAATTATAATAAATAGTCAAACAAAGGAAGTTATTTGGTTACCTTAATCCTTCTATAACTAGAAAGGTTACTCGTAAATTTCAACTACCATAACAACTTATCACAAGCTTCCTTTCTCAACTCACATGTCCAATATGCCAATCTGAACACATTTGGCACATTTTAGTCATTTGGTCCATTTTAACCAAAAATACATTTTCACTACTTATAGTTATATTCATCCGTAAACTCTTTTTTATTTATCCATTCTAGGTCCATTACTACTCAATTACTACTTTACATCATTTCAACCGGTCTTATTTTACTCAAACAAGATTTCCACCTTAAAATCTCTCTCTCTTAGGGCCAAATTAAGCCTACGAATTCAAAGCTTTATCATTCAGCTTTAAACCAGTCGGAAAACTCTAATTTAACTTTTGAGAACCTTTTTATTACTATTGGTCAGGAATCAGACCCCTTAAATTCCACCAATTCAATTTTCCTATAACTCATTTTCAGAGAAATTTGTGTAAAATGAAAAGTAAGAGTTATATGTAGCTTACCTGATAAGTAATCGATCAAAAGAACCTTTTAATGGCCTGAAATGGCTTGCCCTAGCTCCTCAACCCTTCTTCTCTCTTCCCTCTCGTGTGTTCTAAAACTCTTTCCTCTGAAATTTTTGAAATTTCATGATTTAAGAAGTCATTTTCTGGTCTATGCGCTGTAGCACATACAGCACAAGTCGTGGCACGTGGCATAGTGAGATTAATTCTCACCATGCGTGCTTGCTTCGACTCGAAACGCACTCCTTCCACCTGTACCTAGTCATGCAACATCCCAACAAGTCAAACTATCGAGTAATCATCTGAATCTTTAATCCCACACTAATTACCACTTTACCCTCGATTAACAACTAATTAGGAGATTAAGAAATTCAGGATATTACATCTCTTCATTTATACACCATTTCTTCTTCAAAAACCCATTAAAATCTTTAAGCAACAGCCACATAGCCTCAAATCTGAAATGCCTATTCTGAAAATTACCCCTCTTAGGGGTAAAATCAAATAATAATGGATGATGATCAGAAATATTCTATAGTATTTATTATATTCCTAGTAACTTCAACATGTATTTTTAATTCATGATAACGTGAGATAAACTATCCTATAGAAAAAGTCTAATTAGAATATTTGCTCTACTCTACAAAATAATCATATCATTAGAAAGCTATTATTATTTAGGAAATATTTATGGAATCAATTTTGTAAATAAATAATTTTTTAATGCTAATATAAATTGAAAAGTTGGAGCATACCTGAAGAAAAAGAAAATGAACACTCCTTCCGTGTGAGAAGATGAAGCAATGTGACAAGGGAAGGAAAATAATATAAAAATGAGATGTGGGTCTCACAATTATGTTAAAAAAAACTAGGGATTTAAATGAATTATTCAAATTCTTGGGCCGTGAGCTGTAATTTTTACAATTTGCATCTCAAATATATATATATATATATATATATATAGTTAATTTTTAAATTATGCCTTAACTAAACTAATAAATATCTCTTATATGACTTCAAGCCTAGATTTAATCCATAATTAAATCCCTAACTATATTATTAATCCCAAATAACCTAAAATACAAATTAATTGCTCAATATAAACCTCAAAATAATATAAATTTTTATTTTTTTAGCCTCAATAAGACTCAAATTTCATACTTTATTTATTATCTAAAGATCAGGATGTTACACATAGGCCAACAAATTCTGAAAGAAAAGTAGTTAGTTATATTTTAATTTGCAAGAGATGTGAAATTTTTAAGCAATACTATTTATATTTTTTAATACACATAATGCCCTAATGTATATTAAAAAATTATCCTCATGATAAAGGTAGCATATTACAAAATAAATACTGTTGCTTAGATTTTAATTTAAATGAGATAATTAATAATAGATTCATGAATATTTTTTGGAGGCAATTTTTTTTTGTTTGATTAATAATGGGGGGACTCAATAAGAAGTATATTTTTTAACTTGATTTCAAAATTTCGTTGCATATTAATCAAATGGAAAGCACAAATATATATTGGAAATAATACACTTTAAGATAAAAAGAAGTAGTTATTTTTTCTTTAATATGTATGGACAAAACAATTTTTACCATAGAATAAATTATTATTTATATAAATTAACAAAATATAATATTTTGAGTACACAAAAATAAATTATTTTTTATTTTTATATTTTAAATATTAAAATATCCTACGTCCGGGGAATAAATCTAATTATATTTTAATAACAAGTTTAGATCATTGAAGATTAGATCCTAAAGCCGCAACATCTTAAAAAGCAAACTTCTTTGTTAAAAATATGTTAGGAAAGAGCTGGCCAGGGATTGAGCTCAACTATATATACTTAAATTTAAAGATTTTTGCGAATAAAATTTTCCTTTCAAATTTTCTCATTAATTTTTTTCCCTTTCCTTCGTGCAGTTTGCCTCCCGTTTCATGTTTCATTTGATCTTTATTATGTTGCATCAAATCTTAATGTGATGTTATATATTTTCAATTTTTAAATTTATGAAATTATTGAATAAAAATAATTTCAAAAGTAAACAAATTAAAATTGGATAAAATAATCATTATTAATTATATGGTAGAGAAATATGTTTTGTTGTATACAAATATTTTCTTAAAAATAGTAAAAATATTATTGTTCATGTGAAATTCACATTTTTCTCACACTCAACCAAATATAAGAGAAAATTACTTGTCTCTAATTTTTTTCTCCATTCTATATTGCTTTCATTTTTCTTCTTAGCCAAGCATGAGGATGGGAATTTTATTAGAGGCATATTTTTTTTTAAAAGAAAATCATTAAACATATAATGCAATATAATTATAATTAATATTTTATTTGTATATGTAATTCAATATTTGAAAAGTATGAAAGAAAGTTTGAATGTTGAAGATGAAAACATTATAATGACAAAAATTAACAATAGACATAATTTGAAAAGTTAACTGTCAAATATGTGAGATGCTGTTAGACAGAAGGAATGTAGGAGATGTGATTTGGGACAATTTTGTAGATTTAGATTTAGATTTTGATATGTTATCCTTTTAAATAATTGCTATTTTAAAGATTTTCTCCAATAAATATCATACTTAGAGCCGAGAATATGGATCGGGTTATGTGGTTTGACATGAATAACCGATCATAAAGGTCAGAGTGGGATAAAAAAAATTAACCCAAATAAAGATGGGTTTTTTCTGACCCAGACCATATAACCCGTGAATCATATGGGTTAACTCTGATGGGTTAGGGTTAGCCTGTTTATCTCATATTATTTTAAAAACATTTAAAAAAGAAAAAAGAGAAAATTTTGTGAATATAAGTCATATTATGTATGGTTTACTTAGCTGTATCAATTTATATATTTTGTACAAGCATTATAAATTAATATTTTGATACATTTAGAATGAATCATGAAAATATATCAAATTAAAACTTATTATTTAAGTGTATTTTTAAAAAAATTCATAAAAAATAAATTAAAAAAATTAAAAAATATGTTGGCAACCCGCCAACCCTTAAGAGTTGGGTTAGGTTGGAATTTTTCCAACCCATATAAAAATAAATTGAATCCAATCCAAATCATATTTCTCTCAACCCATATGGGTTAACCCATATGAGTTGGGTTGGCCCATATTTTCACCTCTAATCATACCCTATAGTTCCTTCACTATAATTTGCCCTATACGCTAACAATTGATTTTAATTTAGAATAATTTTAAGAATATATTTTGTCGATAGTAAAAACTAATCTATCTGAAATATGGAGAGGCAAGGGCAAATCCATCATAATTAAATTTTATTTTTTTTATTTACTCTCTTCATTTAAAAATGTAAGGTATTTTTTAGGAGTTAAATGTTTAAAAATATAAAATATTTTTTTAGTCTTTCGAGGTATAATAATTGTCTTTTCTTCAAAAGTTTTCCTATTGATAAATGACTTTATATTTATTAGAGGATATTTAATAGAGATAAATATAAAAATATAAGATTAGTTTGAAAGTAAGTAACTACTTTATTGAGGGTGAGATTCAGTTAAAAATACCTTATATTTTTTAACAGATAGAATATAGCTTATGCTAGTCTTAGTTAATTCAAAGTGAATTGTAATATATATTTATAACTTAATAACAATACAATATATATTAAAACATTTACTTCCTCTGTTTAAAAATGTAAGGCCTTTTTTAAAGAGTTAGATTTTTAAAAATGTAAAGCATTTGTAGTCTTTTGAGATGTAATCATTGCTTTTTTTTTTTCAAAAATGCCCCTATTGATAATGACTTTATATTTATTGTAGGGTATTTAATAAGAGTAAATATAAAAAGATAGAGTTAATTGAAAAGTATGTAATTACTTTATTAGAGGTGAGATTCAGTTAAAAATACCTTATATTTTTAAACATAGAAAGTATACTATATATATTATTTTAAAAAAATGAATTTTGAATAAAATGATCTAATGAGACTTATATTTAAAAAACATTGGGATAATATTTTAGCCCCTTAATTTTTTCTCAGTTATCAATTTAATTTTTTAAGTTTGACTTTTATCAATTTAGTTCTTTAAATTTATTTTAATTATCAATTTGATTCTTATTGTCTAAAAATGAGGTAATACTATTAAAATTTGCTGACATGTATAACAAAATATTGATGACAATTATATAGATTAATGAAAATAAATATAATTATTTAGCTAAGGAAAAAAAATCTAAAATTTTGAAAAACAAGAAAATAATATATATTGTAAGGAATTATGTTGATAAAAATTAATTAATTTGAGAGTTAATTTATTCTCATTTAACTATATATACATGTCAAGTCATCAATATAATTTTCATATTAGATTATTTTGATAATTAATTTATGTTTTAAAACATTTAAATAACTCATATAATAATTTAAGAAAAAAATAAGATATTAAATTGATAAAAATTAAATTTATGAATTCAAACTGATAATTGAAATGCATTTGAAAGGTTAAAAGTGTTATTATCATAAAAATATTTTTTTAAATTTTATTTATTAATAATTTATAATTACTTTTATAATAGCAAGCAAGCCCCCTCAATTTCTTCTCTCTGAAAACTAAGCAGAGCAAAGCGAAATCCTGGGTCTGAAAAGGTGCACGAAACGGACGGCTAGTGATTAGGCACGGCGAAGCGTGTATGGTACAGATTGACTTAGTCGTCCCTTCATATTTTGAAAGGTCCTTGAACTTCTGATTTTCGTACTTTCACGAGTGAGGATGCCCCTTCCGGAGAAGTTGCCTCTCCTTTTCCCAAAAAGCCAAAACCACTAATGCAGCACATGAGCAAAATGTTAACGTTGGTGTTTCAATTCATATAAATTAAATAAAGTAATGTGTGTATTTAAAAAATTTATGATTGATTGTAATATTTTAATTACCTTAAATATAGATAGATACATAATCTATTAAACTCCTCTAATTTCTTTGTGAGTGCAAAGATAATAGAAAGGATGGAAAAGAATCTCGTGTTTGTGGTCACCGATTGATCAGCTTATACAAACCAGATCAGTAATTATTTTAATAAATTAATTAATTAATTATATTTCATTATTTCTGACTCAGTCAATTAAGAGATAGGAAATAACTGACCGCTACAAAGTTATAAGTTGGCCTTTATTCATTGGACTCACTTGTATGATCCACCTATCACAATCCACACAAAATTATGAAGACTAATTTATTTAGACTTATTAATTAATATAAATATATAAATAAATATTTTAACACAAAATAAATATCATCACCGGTCCCATTCATTAACCATGTGTATATAGTTCGCACTACAAAAAGTTTGGATCCACAACAAATATTTTCAACATCCTGCAACACGTGGTAAGTGAAAAGCAAAAAATAAGAAATTTTCGTTTTCTTTTAAAACTCCTCGCTGATGGAACAAATCCACGATATCAAAACAGTGTGGACTACAGTGTTTTTAAATAGTGTGCTCTATTTTTTTTTTTTTACTTTTGTTTAAATTTGGTTAAAAATAATTAATGGATACTTTGTTAAGAAAATAGATGAAGGACCTACAATAAAGAATTAAGATCCAATTTTACTCATGTACTTACTTTTTAAGAGTCCTTAGCACTCCATATTCTTAAGTAAAATAATTTTATTTTTAAACTTTTTTTTTAGAAGCTAAAAACCTCTTCTGTTAGTCAATAGTTAATTTTTTTTATTTTTTACTAATATGGCATGTACATGAGACTCACGCATAGTAACATGTAAGATTTTGACTATGCTTTTTGGTGTTAATTTTTATCTAAACTCTTTTTCAGAAACACTAAGTGCCCTATAATCTTTTTTAGGTGCGCTGACACCTTAAAATCTTATCAAAATAACATTTAATAAATATTGTTGAAATATTCAGTATTTTAATATTTAATAATTTAAATATTATTATTTAAAATGTTATACCACTTAATTTAATATTTTTGATATTTTGCAATTTTATATTAAAATGAAGGGAATGAACTTTCAAACTAATGAAGGAATTTTTTTCTCATTTATCAATTTTTATCTTGTTAAATAATTTTTTTATAGCATATTAATGAAACAAGCGATTTCTTTTAAATAAACATTTTTGTTGGCATATTGGTGGTCCTGTTTTATTATGTTTATGGTTTTACTCCAGATATTATAATGTATAGAGAGTATTAAATTTGGATAATGTAATATTTTGAAAGAAGATCATTAGTTGACCAAAAAATTACAATAAATGACCTAAAAGTTAAAGAACTTAACTAATATTAAAAATATAAGTAAGTTTTGACATGCACAAAAGGCATAACAATTTAGGCATTGTCTCAAAGAGAACATCGAATATTGATATATAAAAATAAGAATTTATCTACAAATTTATAAAATGTTAGTTTAAGTTGTTAACATTTACAAAGTAATTTATAAATTTTGAATGAATATTTATAAATAATAATATTTAAATTATTAAATATGAAAATATTTAATATTTTGGTAATATTTATTAAATTTTATTTTAATAAAACTTCAAGATACTTAGTACTCCTAAAAAACACTTTAGGATGCCTAGCGCTCTTGGAAAAAGAGTTTAGGAGCAAATTAACACTAAAAGATATTGTCAAAGTTTAGGACCCCACACACAAGCAGTGTTGGCAAAAAACAACAAAGTTAATGGCCTCCTAACAGAAGGACATTTTTGGACCTCGAAAAAATAATTCAGGGAGAAAATTACCCTACTTAAGAGTATAGGGTGTCCAATACTTCTAAAAAATAAATATAGGGGCAAAAGTGTCCTTATTGAAAAATTAATCCGGATTAGAAATTTCAGGATGTTACACATTTTATTTGCATGCAAGCCTTTATATAGGCTACAATCTGGACATGAACATTGGACACTTAAAGATGATGGATTAAAGACCATACAATGTAATTATGCACCGGTTATAAGAGCATAAACCACCATTAAACATTTGTCTAGAAATGTTAGAAAATAATAAGCTTTGATGACATTCATTTAAGAATATAAACTGTTCACAGTTAAAATATTGATAACATTCAAATTTGAATTTCAAACAGCTAAATTTTAAGGTTTTTAGATAAGCTATTTTAAATGTATTATTATTTATTGTTTTGCAAAAATAAATTTGGTAAAAAATGCTTAGTACTGCATGAGCTCACGCGTAAGGGGCGAATCAGTTGCTTTCAACTGTGACCGCCCTGTATTAGCTTGTCTCGTGTGTATGAGTTCACTTATCCTTCAAGCCCATGTACTAGCCCACTTTCACTTCTTAGTACTTGTACATTTAAAGCTCCTCTTGTGTGATCAATGTGAAACTTCTCATTTTAACACATTATTCAATTATTACAATAGTTAGACAAAAGGAATGTAGGAAATTAGATTTAGAACAATTTTGTATATTTAATTTTATATTTTGGCATTTTATCCTTTTAAATAATTACTATTTTAAAAAATTTTTCCAATAAATATTATACTCTTTAGATCCTTAGCTATAATTTTCCCTACACACTAACAATTTATTTTGATTTAGGATAATTTCAAGAAGGGTCAATAAATATTATAAACTCTAAACTATCACATGAATATTATTCTGGATCCTAAACTCCTTAAATATGTAAAACAATTTCTTAACTTCCAAATTTCAAGCATCTGAAACCTTTCCGTTAAGTTAAAAAAAAGTCATTACTTTTGTAGTTATATGGTTCAATCATACGTTAATGTGACATTCATCTTGATTCTTAAAAATAATTGTTGCTCTCTCCAACTTAACAACGGGAGTTTCAAGTATTTGAAATTTAGAAATTGATGAGAATTTTTGCACATGTTAAAAGTTTAGAGTCTAAGATACTATTTAGGCAATAATTTAGAATTTATGATACCCATTAACCTTTTTAAGAATATATTTTATCAATAGTAAAAACTAATCTATCTAAAATATGGAGAGCCGAGGACAAATCCATCGTAATTAAATTTTATATTTGTTTTCTTATTTATAACTTATGCTATTCTCTCAATTAATTTAAAATGAATTGTAATATATATTATAACTAAATAATAATATAATTCATGTTAAAATATTTATATATATTACACACACACATATTATTTTAAAAATTAAATTTTGAATAAAAATTAATCTATTGAGACTTATATTTTAAAAAAAAATGTTGGGATGATGTAATTTTCAATCTTTCAAGTTTTTTTCAGCTACCAATTTGATTCTTTAAATCATTATTTTCTAAAAAAGAGATTATGTTATTAAAATTTTCTGACATGGATAATAAAATTTTGATGATAACCAAATAGACTAATGAAAATAAATATAATGATTTAGATAAGGAAAAAAATTGAATATAAAAATTTGAAAAACAAGAGAAAAAAACATATTGTAAGTGATTATATTAATAAAAAATAATTGATTTGAGGATTAATTTATTGTCATTTATATAATTTATATACATATACATTTCAAGTAATCAATATACTTTTTATATTACATTATATTGAGAGTTAATTTATGTTTTAAAACATTTGAAGCACTCATATGATAATTTAAAAATATAAGAAATAAAATTGATAAAAATTAAATTTGAGGGATCAAATTAATAACTGAAGTAAATTTGAGAAACTAAAAATTTTATTATTTCAAAAATATTTTTTTAAAATTTTATCCATCAATAATTTATAATTACTTTTATAATCACAAAAGCCCCCAATTTTTTCATTATAAAATCTAATAAGAGCCTGATAAAAAAAAAAATCTAAAAAGAGCAACGCCTAATGATGGGTCAGAAAAGGCACGCGGAACAGACGGCTAGTGTTATTAGGCAAGGCGAAGCGTGCAGGTTACTCGTACGTTACGATATGTGGGGTCAACATTAGTAGTTGTTGGCTTCTAAATGTAAAGATTGACTTAGTCGACCCTTTATAGTTTGAAAGGTTCAAGTGAGGATGCAACCCAGAACGAAGAAGATGCCTTCCCGGGAAGTTGCTTTTTCCAAAAAGCCAAAACCATTAAACAGCAAACCAGCAAAATAAATATCATCTAGTTCGTACTACCCAAAAAAAAGTATCCATTATTAATATTTTCAAATTATTTTTATTTTATTTTTCTTTTCATTTTTTGATTGTGAATGTGTATATCTTTTATTAAATGCAATTATACTCCTGATATGATGAAACATTAATATTCTATTTAATTATAAAAAAGAAATAAAATAAAATGAATTAAAAAATTAATATAAAAATAAATTAAATTTTTATTTCTCCATGATAAACATAATAAAACTCATTAATATATATTACAAATATATTAATTATCACACCATCTAAAAATCTTACTCCCTCTATTAAAAAATGTTAGGCATTTTTTGAGGAGTTGGATATTCAAAAATATAAGGCATTTTTAGTCTCTTGAGGTGTAATCATTGCCTTTTTTTTAAAAGCGACCCTATTGATATGGCTTTATATTTATTTTAGGGTATTTTATAGGGGTAAATATGAAAAGATAGAGTTAGTTGAAGAGTAGATAACTACTTTATAGGAGGTGAGATTCGGTTAAAAATGCATTATATTTTTTAACGGAGAAAGTATGAATCATGATTTACAATTTTATAAATTAAATTATTTATTTTCTTTATGAATATTATTCATTATTTCTTTTAATCATTTTATTTTTATTTTATTTTTTTAATATATTTTATTTTATTTTTTTAAATAATCAAAGGGGACGTAAATATGGGCACCTTGATTCAAACTTTGATTGGATATATTGTGAGATATTAATTTCTTCCACTTCATCTCATGCTGATTGATTTCATTTCATTTTATTTCACGTGTCAAACAACAAGACGTGGCAACATTCTGCAACGCTTGGTACGAGAAAAGCAGAAAAGAAGAAATTTTCGTTTTCTTATAAAACTCCTTTCCGAAGGGACAAGTATAATTGCTGATGATGATATATACTTAACTCGACGACTTTTGTTGCGTTGACTCTGCCAAATGCGTACAGATCTCCCAAGGAAAAAAAAATGAAATGATAATATGATAATATGATAAATTAAAATATTATAATTTCATTGAAGCTTAAAAAAAAAAACTGACGTATATCGTTACACCTTCACTTTTTGCACGCGTTGTTGCAGTTATAAAAGTGCATGCAATATAAATTGCATTTATACTATGATGTTATTTTTTAATTTATCAACATCTTTTAAGCTCAAGTCTCACATTATACATAGTATTTGAACCATAGTTCCAAGAATCACTCACGACATTCTTATATAAGAATTCTTCGCTTGGTTATAAGTATTATGGATCATGGATATTCATGATTCAATCTAAATTTTAAGTTTCAAATCTCATCTTAATATCACTTTTTAAGGCCACAATTGTTGTGTGATTCTTCTAAGCCATTTCACCAGTTTCTCTAAAAAAAAAATGACGATAAAATCCCTTTAAATTATATAAATAATATTTTAGTCTCTCAAAATGCTATAATAGTAATGAAGTCCTTAAAGGTTTTTCTGTCATTAAGCAATTAATATAAATGATAAAATTGTCTTTGATTCAAGATTTTAAATGCAAACTTACAAATTGCTATTGTATTTTTGTGATTTAAAAAAAAAAGTTGTGAATTTTAAATTAACAGTAATAGGCAAGGGAATTAGATTCCAACATCACTATAAACCCCCTTTGGTAATTTTATATAATATGGGTATTATACATTTCGTTTCCCTTAACTTATTTTGACAAAGATGACCGCAAATTGATATACATGATATGAATATGATCAATGGAAAAAAATTGCATACTTATAAAAATAATATTGTTTATTAGATTTGGGACATATACAGAATATTTAGTCTAGTTACTTTCTAGAATTAATAAGATTAGAGTAGATGCATGATTAGATAGATATTTGTATTGGACATGTAGAAATTCAATGGACATGCATGAACTTGTCTTTGGAGTTGCTGTTTATGTGCTATAAATGCAAATTTTTGCAAGGAAGGGATGTATAGCATACCAAATCTTCATTTTTTTTAAAGAACACATATGGCGACAGTTGTGGTCACAACTGTCATTATAAGGTAACACTTACAATGACAATTAATATAGTGTGATTGTTGTTGTAAGTTATGGCTTTTCTCAACAATTAATATAGAAACTGTCGTTGTAAGTTGTAGCTTTTCACGATAGTGAATTAGTGAACTATCACAAAAAGTTTTCTCTTATGACTACACTCATTTCCACTACATTGCTTCTTGTATTGTGAATATAGCTTTTTAACTGTCGCAAAAAATGCTTTTCGCATTGGTGAATAAAACTTGTGAATGGTAATTGATATTTGTAACATTTGGAGAATATCAATATTTCAAATGTGAACTCACAAAATGCTATTGAATTCTTGTCATTTCAAGAAGAAAAGTTGTGAATCTTGGAACAAAACTTGTTAATGGTAATTGATATTTGAATTAACGATAATTTGGTCATTTATATTAATTCTTTAATGACAGAAAAGTCCCTAGGGACTTCATTGGTATTATGGCATTTCGACGGACCAACTTGTCATTTACATAATTTGAAGGGATTTTATTGTCATTTTTCCTTCTCTAAATGGGTGGTTATTACATTATGTCTCATCTCCTTTGCTTTTTTTGAGCATTGAAGGCTTGTGTGAGAGAACCAACCTTTCTAATCTGTATTGACACACTTGAATATTGCATACCATTGCACACATGTTACTAAGAAATGCATAATTTTATTTATGAGAAAATTTCAATATTTTACAACATATGCATGCTAAAACCCTTCACATGTTTCACAAATAAATCCTTGGCTATGGCTTTGGTAAGGGCCTAAGGGGATTAGCTAACATTTTATTATTAGATAAGTAACTAGTATGTAACCCATGTGATTCATGTGATGTGAAAAAAGTATAATTTTTCAAGTATAATTTAAAAACTTTTAAAAATATAAAAAGAGTGAAGAACTAAAGAGTGAATGAAGAAGATAAGACACATGAGATTTATATTAGTTCAAAAACAAACTTGGCCTATGTCCAGTTCTCAAGATTACACTTGAGATTTTCAACTAATATTACAAGCTTCAATGGGACTCTCAAGACTAAACTTGTTTTGATTCACTTAACAAACCTTGCTATAATCCAGCAAGTTGTTAAAAATACTTGAAAAATTCCTTTTCAAGATTTCTGAGAAAATAAGATAAGCTTTTGCAGAAAACTCTCTTAAAGAGTAGATGAGAATACAATTGAAAGCTTATAAATTTATGAGAGCTTTTCACAATTCTTTTCAAGCATAATGAATGAATGCAAGATGTAAACCATAATATGAAAGCTCTTTAAATGCACAAATGATAATTTGTTTGCTCAAAGATCATTAGTTCTTGTTCTGATTCAAAATAAATCATTTATATAGTTTTTGAAAGTTGATAGACCATTGGAACAGTGATTCTATCTATTTGTGCATTTTCTTGTGAGTGACTTGTATAATCATGCGTGAATTTGCACTGGAGTTGTTCTAGAAAACTGAATGTGACAAATCACGCGTGAACATCTTAACCTCTCACGCATGGTTTGGCACTTCTGAATAATCATCCAGTTCTATGTGATAAATCATGCGTGGTACCTTATTTCTCTCTTGCGTGGTTTTACACTTATGAATATAAATTCAGTTTTGTGTGCTAAAACTCGCATGGTACCTCATTGCTCTCTCGTGTGGAACTAAAATGTTATCATGCGTGAAATTACAAGCATTAATGCATAAACTTGTTTGGAGCATTTTCACACATGGAACTACACATAACTCAAGCAAGATTTTATATGATCAAGAGATATAGATTTATGAATCAATGATCATACATGTGAACAATTTTAGCTTGGCTTGACAAGACTTAAAACTCAACAAAACAAAATGTAATTATGCAATAAGTGACAAATCACACGTGACTATCATCAGTCTCACATATGGTTTTGCACTTTGACACAATGCAATAAAGTATAGTTGCTAAAATTTGCGTGGACAGTAAAGGCTTTCACATGTGATTTTGCATGCAGAACCAAAGCTTAAGGCATCACATAACACAAATGCTTAATGACGTATGAATTACTTCTTCACACTGGCGTGATCTAGTAGTCAGTGTGCCTAACATGCAAAAACTCATGAGTAACCTGCAGAATCACATGTGATTCTACCTCTCACAATGGAAACAACTTTTATGAAATACAACATGCAAGAGAGACATTGTTTTCAAGCTATAACATACTTAGATGAGTCTTAATGCATATATATGTGACAAATGATGCATTTATTTAATGAATATAAAAAGTGATTAAGCTCTCTAAGTTTTCACATTGAATTTATGAGAATTTAAATAACTTATCCTGCACTTCTTCATCTTCTCTTGATTCTTCATTCTCTTGAGGTTTTGTCTTCATTCATGATTCTTTATATCTGCACACATAACAAATACCTCTTCCCTTAGTTTTGTAATCATCAAAACACATGATTTAACAATCTCCCCCTTTTTGATGACGACAAAACCTTAAGATCAAAGTTCTTAGTTTTGTTTAATATAAAACTCTCCCTTAAATTGATATGGGAGAATTAAAAGATAAAAGTGCAACATTATTTAACTTTAAGTAAAGAAATTGAACACATGAATGACAACCATGAAAATTTCATTGATAATAAATATATTACATTTCACATCATAACATATCATCAATGAAAAAGAACTAAATAGAAAGATTTCTTTCGAAGGCTTAATTCATACAGCTCCCCCTTAAGTCTAGCCTATCTCTCTACATATCTTCTCCCCCTTTGGCATTATTAAAAAGATGCAGGCCTTCCCAAGAGAGAGGAAACATGATATCTAAGATGGGCTTTTAAGATTTCTTTATTAGGTAGAGAATTTGGGTTAAAGGCAGGAGTTGACAGAACCATTGCCCATGTGGAAGAATCATTTAGATCCATAGGTGGAATGGGATCCAATGCTTTAGTTGAGCTATCAGTAGCTTGAGGAGAGGATGGAGATGACTCTTGATCAGCATCTTCAACTTGTCTTTTAGGAGGTAGAGGAGCTTGATATTGCTAAGGCTAATCTTCAAGTCCTTGATCCTCAAGTTCTTTAATAATGAGTTCCTTAACAGTTTGGCGAAGGGAAGGTTTGGTTTGATTGTGTTTGGGGATGGATTTCTTCCTCTGAAAAGTTTTAGTTATAGATTGAGCAGAGGAGATGGTAGGTGAAGTCATAGGCATTGGCATAGATGAGGGTGTGGCAGGCTCTCCAACATTTTGAGTAAGTTTACCAATAAGTTTGGTAAGACTCATATCATCAATGTTTTCAAAGAGTTCCTCAAATGATGGTGTTTCTACAGTTTTTGTTGTGTTTGAGGATTTTGGTAGAGAGGAAGTATGAAGGAGTGGCATGCCATTAAAAGGATGAATGGATTTTGAGGTATCTTGATAGTTTTGATATTCAGGCTGGGAATCAGTGGGTTAAGCTGAATCTACAAGTTGGTTTTCTGGGTGAAGAAGGATGGATGACCCTTGGTCCTTTTAAGAAAGAAGATTTTCTTGCTCTTAAGAAGAAGGATCAACAGGCGTGGGCATATGGAATGGAGAGTAAGGTAGGTCAGAGTAGGTTTTGGAGGTTGAGGATGAGTCCACTGTGTGAACCGAACCTTCTCTGAATCTTGAAGGACTAGCCTCATCTTCTTGTCTGACAGTCTCTCCTTGTGCCTCAAAAATTTCAAGGTGATCCATGATTCTATCCAACTTGCCATTTAAGTATAGCATCATGCCACCAAGGCCTTTGATGTTAGGTGGAGTAGGCATATAAGGAAAAGGCTGAGATGAAGAAGCTCCAGCAGCTTCAGGTGTTCTAGTAGCAGGTTTCTTTGGTAATTTCCTTTTCTTCCTTGCTCTAACAGGATCAGCGAGCTCTTCTTCCTCTTTTAGAACAAAATTGTTCCTTTCCATCTTGAATTTCATCTTATAGAAGGCAGTATCCTTAAATTCTTTTGGCTCTAGCACTGCTCCTTTAGTGTATTTGACATGAAATCATTTTGGAATGGTAGATGCAAATGATGCAAAGTAAAGAATTCTGTCCTTCTTTTGTTCCTTCTTCTGTTCCTTCTTCCCCTTGATGTCAACCTTAGAGGCATGCAGCATTTTAGTCAATATGTAGTGACACATATTGATCTTTTTCTTCTTGATCAATCTAGTTTGGAACTCAGTCTCAAACTTAGTTCAAGCATCAAAAGTAGTTCTTTTGCTAACAAAGAATCTTGCCACAACATATGCTAGCATCTGGTGCTTGAATGGGAATGAAGTTGGTTTGAAGATGAATCTAGGCTTCAAAGCTTCTTTTGGCACATCTTCTGTCATCATGATTGCTATGTATTTTTCTTCATTTGTGTGTTGTCTGAGAGCATTACTTTGATTGGCTCGATCAAACTCTTAAAGCTCCAGACCCTTTGCTTCAAGACCAAGTATGTGTCATAAGCTTTTTGGAGTGAAGTACATTGGACACCCTTGGACATTAGCCTTGTATGTCTTTTTGTGTTTATCCCATCCAAAGCTAACATAGAAGGCCTACACTACTTCAGTTGAGTAACAGAGATCAAGCTCCAACAAGCCTTTATAGTCACTCAAATATTTATCTATATTAAAGTTATGAGCTTTGATAAAAGAATCATATTTGGTGTAGTGACTTGTGACCACCACAATAGAGGAGAAGTGTAGATTGAGTCTAGACTGATGCTCGGAGCTTAGAAGCTTTCCTTCTCTGATACTTGCCTCTAAATCACTTCGAGGCACGTTGCTATGATCTTGAGACAATTCTTAGCCAATTCTAATCAGAGCTTCTTCTCGTTGATCAGTTGTTGTAGGCTCTGATATTAAAGCAGGCTCCTTGCATTTTCTTGAAGTTCTGAGCCTCTTGGATGATCGAGAAGGTGATTTACTTCCTTCTTTGATCAGAGCTTTAGTGAATTTCCTCTTTCTTGTTACTTCCTCACTGGCTCTCTTTCCAGTCCCTTTTGTTCTTTCCATCGCAAAGATTTTGAGAGAAGGGATGATGAATTTAGGTCGAAGAAAGAGATGAATTAGAGTGAAGTGAGGGACGAGAAGTAGATTAGAAGAGATGGGTAAATCAATTCAAGTGCTAAAATGGCCAGAGAAGAATCAGGGAGGTAGTTAAGAAAGAAAGATAGAGTAACTGCTAGAAAAAGGAATGTTGGTTCACACATGAAAATGAAAGGCAAATAAGGAAGGTATATAGAGATAGTGTAGGATCACACGTGAGAAGAAAATGGTTTCACACATAATTTAGCACTTATAACTAACTAAGTGCCATTTCTCGCCTGTGACAAGGTAGTTTCACGCATGATCTGGTAGCAAGTATAACGTTCAAATTTTGCATATTCAATACAAGTAGAATCACACATGGTAACAAATGGTCTTCAGTGTGAAATGACCAAGCTAGAATACCATGCTCTCAGGAAGACATTTCACATAAATGAGACTTCTTTCATCACACATGATTTAGCACAACATAGGAAGAATAATTCACTATGTGCTATTTCACGCAAGCAGAACTAATAATGTCTTCATGTGTGTTTTATGTAACCTCCTCCCATATCTTCCAGATATAGGAGAAGATTAACAAAATCACCATGTCAAACACACTAATCAGTAAAATATTTTGTTTGAAAAGCTTGGGCCCAAGACTCATTTTGCAAAATCAATAAAATCACAACATGTTTAAGCAATAAACAATAGAAGCAATTCACATGCACTCATAATGCTAATTGCTTGCATCTCATATTATAGAATCAAATTGAAAAAATGGGCTATGTGCCACATGCTTTCCTTTATATGTCGTGCACCATGGCATGAGATGACATGTATCGCGGCGGGCCAATCTAAATTTTTTGTTGTCATTTGATAGCAAAAATGATGAACTTCTGGCGTCCATCATTTCGACATATAATATCTAATCGGAGTGATTCAAATGCCTATATGAAACATATCTCATAAGCTAGCTAACGATATAGGTTTGGACACAATCTAATAGTCCAATCAAAATTTAGACACCCAGGTGAAAAAAGTCATTTTTTCTAAAAATTTTGCCTACCCAAGTGCTCAAATCAATCTCTTTCTCTCATTAGACCACACAAAACCTTGAACTAAGTCCAAAAGGACTTATTACACCTAATTAACTACAATATATCATATATATACACTTATACTGAAATTGGACCCTCAATAGCCAATTTTCACATCTCTCAACTTTTCACAATTTGTTACAATTTGGCCCACTTAGCCTTTTCTCAATACATATTCACATATAACCACATCCACAACATATTCACAATTCAATCTTAGCCCCTAATTATTCATTTCATTATAATTTCATATATGGGTTAAGATTCACCAAAATTCACATTATTTACCAGAAATCTCAACATTTTCTCTATTTTACTACTCAAAACATGCATGTAATCCCTATGGTAACTCATATACACAAGATTCACACTAAATTAGTTCATTGTACAAACTTTGAGTTTATGCGGCTTCAACAGCTCTAAGTTGGTTCTAACTCTTTTCCTTTACCCTGATCACTGCTTGGTCTTGTAAAATGTAACCATAAGGATGAGATAAAAATCTCAATAATAGAATAACTCACTCCTATTGATTATCATAAGCAACTATATGAAAGTAAAGCATAAATACTGTTAAACATAACATATATCACCAATTTCACTTAAATCACATCATGTTTCACATTTCACTTCTATACCAGTTTTTACCACTTTACTAGCACAAGCAACACATGGCATGATCACTATCAACCGATCCTTCAAATCACCTTGACATGAAATTATAGGCTTGCTTTAGACCAATATATACTCTCATTGGCCCTGAGCTCACATTTAGTGGTAGAATCACTTGGTCAAAGTTATTCTATCTCACTTTCGGACTATGGTTTCTCCCAATACACACAATGGGGTGTCGTTGACTACAACACCATATCATACAGACATTAAGGAGTCTAAATCTCCAACACCACCCCTCAATAGATAGTAAAGAGATCATCTCCACCACCTCACCTTAAAAGGCATTAAAGAGGTATAATTCTCCAACATCGCACCCTGTCAGGCACTAAGGAGAACATGCCATATGGTTTTATCACAACCTCTCCCCTCGGATGAACTCCCACCTATATGATCATACTTTCCAAACCATTCATAGGTTCCCAATCACCACTTTACTCACATATATACATGCACACATTTTCACATCAAATTACACAAATTTCATTACTTGTTTAACCAAAATCTCTTTTTATGCAATAAACATTCAATGCTACAAAACATGCTCAGTTTCAGAATATTTCATGTAATGCATAGCAAACTCACACACAATTATAATAAATAGTCAAACAAAGGAAGATATTCAGTTACCTCAACCTTTTTATAACTAGAAAGGTTACCCATGAATTCTACTACCACAATAGCTTGTTACAGGCTTCCTTTCTCAACTCACACATACAATATGCCAATCTGAACACATTTGGCACAATTTAGTCATTTAGTCCAATTTGACTAAAAGCACATAATTACTACTTATGGCTATATCTAGCTATCTATTCTTTTCCACTTATCCATTCTAGATCCCTTACTACTTGATTATTACTTTACATCACCTCAACTGGTCTCATTTCACTCAAACATGATTTTCACCCTAAAATCTCAATGAATTAGGGCCAAATTGAGCCTACAGGTTCAAAGCTCTATTGTTTAGCTCTAAACCATTCATAAAGCTTTAATTTGACTATCAAGAACCTTTTTATTACTATTGGGCAAAAATCAAACCCCTTAAATTTCACCGATTGAATTTCTCTATAACTCATATTTAGAGACATTTGGGTAGAATGGAAGGTAAGAGTTATATGTAGCTTACCCGTTAAGTTACTAATCAAAAGCACCTTCCATCACTCCGAAATAGCTTGCCTTAGCACACTAGCCTTCTTGTCCTTTCCTTCTGTGTGTTTCAACTTTTTTCCTTCTAAAATTTCTAAAATTTCATGACTTAAGAAGTCATTTTTTGGTCTATGCGTCGTGGCGCACACAACATAAGCCATGGCGTGTGGCATAGTGAGAATAATTCTCACCACATATACTTGCTTCGACTTAAAATACAATCCTTTAAATCGTACCTATTCATACAACATCCCAATAAGTCAAACTACCAAGTAATCACCCAAATGTCTAATCCTACACTAATTACCACTATACCCCTGATCAATAGATAATTACAAGATTAAGAAATTCAAAATGTTATAGTTTAACACAATTCTAAAGTGAAGATATCCTAAGTGCTATTTCACGTAAGTGTGTAAGCATGTTTCACACATGAATATGCAGCCACATAGAGAATATCACAGAATCATGCAATTTCATGCAAGATATGGCAAATACACTTACAAGAAACATTTTCTAACAGTAATAACCAATCTCTTAAACACATTATACTTGATCTTCTGACTTTTTTCATTAAGATTTGCCTTGATTCATCCCAATGAAGTTAAGATTCATAGATTTATCCTTGCAAAAACAACTTAAAACAACTCCAAAGCTTAAATTAGTAAAAGATTCAAAATGTAATTCAATTAAATTTAAGAATTTTACAACTTATTGGGATTTACCATTCCCAATTCCCTTTTTTTATAAATGTAAATTACTCTTCAACTAGAGGTTTGGTGAAAATATCTGCTAGTTGCCCAGTGGTAGGCACAAATTCAAGTATGATATCCTTCTTTTGTACATGATCTCTTAAGAAATGATGTTTTATATCAATGTTCTTAGTTCTTGAGTGTTGGACAGGATTTTTGGCTAAGTTTATAGTGCTGGTATTGTCACATCTGATTGGAATTTCTTTAAGATAAACTCCCAAATCTTCTAAATGCTGTTTTAGCCACAGAATTTGTACACAACAGCTTCCAACTGCTAAGTATTCAGCTTCACATGATGGTAAGAACATGCTATTTTATTTCTTACTAAACCATGATATTAATGAGCCACTAAAGAACTGACAAGTTTTACTTGTGCTCTTCCTATCTGTCTTGTATCCTCCATTATCAGTATTTGAATAAGTGATCAATTTAGGTTTTCCTCCTTTTGGAAACTAAAGTTCTAGCTGTGTAGTTTCATTCAAATACTTGAAGATTCTTTTCACAGCTTTTAGATGAGATTCTCTTATATTAGCTTGAAATCTTGCACACATACAGACACTAAACATGATATTAGGTCTGTTGGCAGTCAAGTAGAGCAGTGATTCAATCATTTGCCTAAATTTTGATTGATCCTCCTTCTTCCCTTTTTCATCCTTATCCATCTTGATTGATGTACTCATAGGTATATTGCTTGGATTTGAATTTTCAAATCCAAACTTCTTCAATAATTCATGAGTGTACTTGGTTTGGCTTATAAAGATCCCATCCCTCATTTGCTTGATTTACAACCTGAGAAAGAAGTTCAGCTCTCCTATTATAGACATCTCAAATTCACCTTGCATAATCTTAGCAAATTTCTCACAAAGAACCTCATTAGTAACTTCAAAAATAATATCATCAATATAAATCTGACCTGTAAGGATATCACTACCTTCAGTTTGATAAAATAGTATTTTATCCACCATTTCTCTTTTGAAGTTATTGTTTAATAGAAAAGTACTTAACCTATCATACCAAGCTCTTGGTGCTTACTTCAGTCTATACAATGCTTTTTTGAATTTGTAGACATGATTTGGTATTGATGGATCCTCAAATCCTGGAGGTTGCTCTACATAAACTTCTTTATTGATTAATCCATTCAAAAATGCACTTTTAACAGCCATTTGATAAAGTTTGAAATCTTTAATGCAAGTAAAAGCAAGTAAAAGTCTAATAGCCTCGAGTTTAGCGACAGGAGCAAAGGTTTCATCATAATTAATACCTTCTTCTTGATTATAACCTTTAGCTACTATCTTGGCCTTATTCCTTATCACAATACCAGTTTCATCAAGTTTGTTTCCAAAGATCCATTTCATCTTAAATACAGGATGATCATTTGGTCCAGGCATTAAGTTCCAAACTTGACTTCTCTCAAACTGGTTTAACTCTTGCATTGCTATGAGCCAATATTCATTAGACAAGGCTTCTTTAATATCAGAGGGTTTAATATTAGAAAGAAATGCACTGAAATGGTATACTTCTTTAAGTAATCCTCTTATCTTAACTCTATCACCAACTTCTCCAATGACTTGATCAATATGATGTGACTTGCTATATCTCCAACTTTTTAGAAGATTATTTGTCTCTCTACTTTGATTATTAGTCATGGTATCATTATTGATTTGATTTTCTTCCTTTTCTTTTAGTGAGAGATCATCAAGAGGAATATTTATAGTTTCCTCTTCTTTGTTCTCATTTGGTAAGTATTCATCAAATCTAACATGAATTGACTCTTCAATAGATAAGGTTATTTTGTTAAAGACTCTAAAAGCTTTGCTTCCATTAGAATAACTAAGAAATACAGCTTCATCACTTTTAGAATCAAACTTATCTAGATTATCCTTACTATTATTGAGTACAAAATACTTATAGCTAAATACATGCAGATGAGAGATGTTAAGCTTTCTTCCCTTGTAGAGCTCATATGGAGTTTTGTTCAGAATAGGTTGAATATGTGCTCTGTTTGTGATGTAACATGTTGTACTCATGGCATCTACCCAGAAATACTTAGGAAGTTTCTTCTCATTCAGCATGGTCCTTGCCATTTCCTTTAAGGTTTTATTATTTCTCTCCACAACTCCATTTTGTTAGGGTGTTCTAGGAGCTGAGAATTCATGACTAACTCCCTGTTCTTTATAAAACTTAATGAAGTTGAAATTTTCAAATTCTCCACCATGGTCACTTCTTATCTTTACAATTTTCAAACCCTTTTCATTTTATACTTTGGCTACAAATGCCACAAAATATTCAAAGGTTTGATCCTTGTGAGATATGAAGATAGTTCATATGAACCTAGAATAATCATCAACTATAACAAAGGTGTAGAGATTACCCTTTAGACTTTTTATCCTTGAAAGACTGATTAAATCCATATGAAGCAATTTGAGAGGCTTTGATGTAGATACTACATTTTTGTTTTAAAATATAGTCTTGGTTTGTTTGCCTTTCATACAAGCATCACAAAGTTTGTTAGTTTTGAATTTTATCTGTGGCAGCCTAATGACAAGTTCCTTCTCTACAAGCTTGTCCAATTGCTTCATGTTGACATGAGCTAATCTCTTTGCCACAGCTGGCTCTCAACATTCACAGAGATGAGACATTTCGTATTTAGTAAGTCATCATCATAGAGATTAATTGAATATACTTTTTAAACTCTCTTTCCTTCTAAGATTGTTTTTCCTGTTTGTTCATCTCTCACAATGCAATGCATAGCATTAAAAATAACCTCATAACCCTTATCACATAATTGACATATGCTCAAGAGGTTATGTCCTACGTCATCAACCAAATAAACATTATCAATACAAGGAGAGTTGGATGAATTCTTACCAACCTTATCTATATCAAGAATTCTTCCCTTCTCATTGTTTCTAAAGGTGACAGTTCCACCATCTTTGGTTTCTACCATATATAGAAACATAAAGCTATCACCAGTCATGTGCTTGGAGCAGCCACTGTCTAGATACCACTTTTCATTTGTGACTCTCCTTAACACTTACACAAATGTCATATTTTCTTAGGTACCCAAATCTGTTTGGGTCCTAGTAGGTTAGTAGACTCTTTTGGAATTTACTTCATATTTTCGCTCAACCCTTGCTTCCTATAGATACATGACTTAGTCATGTGCCCTTTCTTATTGCAGTAATAACAAGTGAATTTGGGTGAGTTAGTCATAATAGCAGGAACAAAGAAATTCTTATAATATTTTTGTTTCTTATTCAGTTTATAGCCTATGCCAGCTTTATTAAAAACAGTTCTTTGTTGATTCAAAACTTTGCATTGAATCCTGGAGGCCTATTAATTTCAGCACCTTTAGGAAGAACATTGTCACCAAAACCAGCTGTGGGATCCTCTTAGACTATTAAGTCTTTTATCAAGAGTTCAAGCTCTAATACCAAATGTTAGGATAGGCTGGCGCCTAAAAAGGATGAATTAGGTGACACTTAAAAACTTTTGAAAACTTAAAAAGAGTGGAGAACTAAAGAGTGAAGGAAGAAGATAAGGCACACGAGATTTATATTGGTTCAACCACAAACTTGGCCTACGTCCAGTCCTCAAGATCATACTTGAGATTTTCAACTAAGATTATAAACTTTAATGGGACTTTCAAGACTAAACTTGTCTTGATTCACTTAACAAACCTTGCTATAATCGAGCAAGTTATTGCAAACACTTGAAAAATTCCTTTTCAAGATTTTTGAGAAAATAAAATAAGCTTTTGTAGAAAATTCTCTTAAAGAGTAAATGAGAATATAATTGAAAGTTTATAAACTTATGAGAGCTTTTCACAATTTTTTTCAAGAATAATGAATGAATGCAAGATGTAAATATGAAGCTCTTTAAATGCACAAATGATAATTTGTTCGCTCAAGGAATATTAGTTCTTGTTCTAGTTTAAAATGAATCACTTATATAGTTTTTGAAAGTTGATAGACCATTGGAACAATGATTCTATCTGTTGATGCATTTTCTTGTGAGTGACTGGTATAATCACTTATGAATTTGCATTGGAGTTGTTCCAGAAAACTGAATGTGATAAATCACACGTGACCACCTTGACCTCTCACGTGTGGTTTTGCACTTTTAAATAATTAGCCAGTTCTGTGTGATAAATCATGTGTGGTACCTTATTGCTTTCTTGCGTGGTTTTGCACTTATAAATATAAATTCAATTCTATGTGCTAAAACTTGAGTGGTACCACATTGCTCTCTCGCATGGTTTTACACTTATGAATATACTCTCACTTCAGAGTGCTAAAACTTGTGAGTGCACCATTAGCTCTCACGTATGGTTTTGCACATAAGAAACTATCATCAATTCTTTGTGACAAATCATGCATGGAACCTCTTCTCTCTCACGTATGAAATGGCTGGTAGAAAGCCAAAGCCATTTTATGTGATCAAAACTCGTGTGGAACCAGAATGTTATCACGCATGAAATGACAAGCATCAATGCATAAACTCATTTAGTTCATTTTGACGCATGAAACTACACATAACTTAAGCAAGATTTTGCATGATCAAGAGATATAGATTTATGAATCAATGATCATACATATAGACAATTTTAGCTTGGCTTGAGAAGACTTAAGACTTAACAAAATAAAATGTGATTGTGCAATAAGTGACAAATCACGCGTGGCTACTATTAGTCTCACCCATGGTTTAGTACTTTGACACAATGCAATGAAGCATAGTTATTAAAACTTACATGGACAACAAAGGCTTTCACATGTAATGCCCTCATTGATATTACCATACGCTCTATTACAATCAATTTAATCACTTTGAAATCATTTAAGTTGTAAACATTTAAAGTATAGGCATCTCAATAAAAGATTTCAAATCATTTTATAAATCACTGGTTAGAAAACCCATAACACAAAACCTATACACAGTGGAAGCAATAAGTATTCGAGTACTGAATATCAAAAGAAACATGTGCAATCTAGAAAATAAAGTAAAACTTTACACTGTGCATCACGGCTCATGCCACATGTGCCACAGCATATGGCATAGAGGCCAGAATTGCTTGCTCTATGCCGTGCACTGTGGCATGTGAGTACATGCGCTGCGGCGCACACACCTGAATTTGCTGTCAAATGACAGTCTCTGATATGAAATTCAAATGCTCGCCATTTTCACATACGATGTCTGATTGAGATGGTTCAAGCACCCACGTGAAGCTTCTTTTGAAATCTAATTAATGACACTAGTTTTAATTCAATCCAATATCTCTATTAAAAATTGGACATTAAAGTACAATTTGACCAATTTTTGGCAAAATTTTGTATCATAAGTGTCTCAATTTGAAACCAATTGTTATTAGCTACTTTTTAGGCCTTGACTAAGTCCAAATGGATAATACACACCTAATTGACCACACACATGCACAACATATCACACATACATATATTTGACCTATAAACTGCCTATTTCACACTTTAGGCCAAAATCATATTTTCACTTCTTTAATCCCATACAAGGCCAAATCACTACATATACTCTTCAACCAACTCATATTCACACACATATGCATTCATCCACTAGTCAACCACTCATTTTGTCTTTTACATATACACGAGGGCTAGGGAATTCCAAATTTATCAAAACATAACATAAATACAACTTCATGTACATGAAGTTATACATTACACCAAATTCATTACAACTACTGATAACTAAATTCATTACACCAATTCTTACAAAGATTTAGGTGAGAGATGCCAATTTAGCCTATATCCTTTCCCTTTGATCTACTAGTACCAGAGCCTGAAAAATGTAAATAACCACAGGTGAGATAAAAATCTCAGTAACCAATATAACTCATTTAATGCTTATTACCATAATATAACCATGCTCAAGTAATGAAAATAAAGTAATATCACATATATATCAAAGTATGAAGAAATATCATCTTTTTAAAAGTATTTCCCATAACACTACATACTAGCTTGATCATTTAGCCACCGAACCTCCAATGATTCCTGATATGAAACCATAGGCTCTCCTAGATCAACCACTTGTTGATCCGAGCATACTTTCATTGGTAGAAACACCAAGCCAAAGGTAATCTAACTCACTTACGGACTATGGTTTTCCTCTTCACACACTTGTGATAGAGGCATCATTAACTCCTAAACAGACCCTATCGGGCACTAGGGAGTTACCAAACTGCTCGAATATCCCATGGTAACAGTCCCATAATATGCTGTACTGGATTACCCATGGTAACAACTCATATAATGCTGTACCAGATGTCCCATAGTGCTAGCCTGACCATATGAATTTTTCACTTACATATTTCCACACACACATCCCCACATATTGTAACATCCTGAATTTCTTAATCCTAAGTTTAGAGGTTAATCAAGGTTAAGTGAAAATTAAAGTGGGAATAGATATCCGGATGATTAATTGGTATTTTGACTTGTTTGTGTGTTGTATGAATAGATATGGGTGGCAGGAGTGCATTTCGGGTCGAAGCAAGTACACATGGTGAGAATAAATCTCATTGTGCCACACACCGTAGCTTGTGTTGCATGCACTATGGCGCATGGACTAGAATTTGCCTTCATAAGTCATGACATTTTAGAAATTTTAGAGGAGAGAGTTTCAGAAACACATGAGATAGAGAGAGGAGAAGGGCTGAGGAGCTAGGTTAAGTTATTTTAGAGCGGTGAAAGGTGATTCGGATCGGTAACTTGCCAGGTAAGCTATGTATAACTCTTACTTTCCATTCTATACAAATTTCTTTGAAAATGAGTTATAGGAAAATTGAATTGGTGGAATTTGAGGGGTTTAATTCTTGCCCAATAGTAATAAAAAGGTTCTCAGAAGTTAAATTAGAGCTTTGTGACTAATTTAGAGCTAAACGATAGAGCTTTGAACCCAAAGGCTCAATTTTAGCCTTTAGAGAGAGAAAGTTAGGGCAAAAATATATCTTGAGTGAAATAAGACTTGTTGAGGTTATGTAAAGTAGTAATTGGGTAGTTATGGACTTAGAATGGATAAATGAAAAATAGTTTACGAATGAATATAGCCTTAAATAGTAAAAAATGAGTTTTTGATCAAAATGGACTAAATGACTAAAATGTGCCAAATGTGTTCAGATTGACATATTGGACGTGTGAGTAGAGAAAGGAAGCTTGAGATAAGCTTGTACGGTAGTAAAAATCCATAGGTAACCTTTGTAGGGACAGAAGGGTTGAGGTAACTGGATAACTTTCTTTGTTTGACTATTTATTATAACTGTATGTTAGTATGCTGTGTAATACATGAAATGGTTTCAAATTAAGCATGTTTTATAGCATTGAGTGATTGTTGTGTGTAAAATGGATTTTGATTGAAATAAGCATGGAAATGTGTTTTGTAATGAAAAGTATTATATATTATGTATAAGAAAGTGTTAAATGATAAAAGAGAACCTTAAATAGTTCGAGAAAGCATGATCTGAGTGGTGGGAGTTCACCCGAGAGTAATCAGAGATAATAAAGACCATATGGCAGGGTTTCCTTAGTACCCTGTTAGGGTACGGTATTGGAAACAATTCTCCTTAGTACCTTGAAAGGTGCGGTGTTGGAGAAGATGTCCTTAGTGTTTATTAAGGTATAACATTGGAGATGAGAGACTCCTTAATGTCTTTGTGATACGGGTTAGAGTCAACGATGCCCCATTGTATGTATTGGGGGAGACCATAGTCCGTATTGTGCGTTAGAACATCTTTGGTTGGGTGATTCTACCACTGCAGGTGAGCTTAAGACTAATGAAAGTGTACATTGGTCTGAGATGAGCTTATGGTTTTATGTCGGGGTAATTTAGAGGTTTGGTTAGTAGAGATCATGCTAGTATTTTATGTGATATGATGAAATATCTTGAGATAACACAGAATCCTTTGGGATTGATGAAAAGTTGAAAATGAAATGTGATATGTGATGTAAATACTACTTTATGAGGTTTTAATAATATATTATGTTTACTTTCATATTGTTGCATGTGATAGTCAATAGGAATGAGTTATTCTGTTATTGAGATTTTTATCTCACCCTCGTGGTTACATGTTTACAAGATCGAAAAGTAGTCAGGCCAAAGGAAGAGAGTTGGGATCGGCTTGAGTAGTAAAACGTGTACTCCGAGGTTGTGTAATGAACTAAATTAAAGGATTATATATAATAGTGTATATGAGTTGCCATAGGGTTGCATACATGTATTGAATTGAGCTTTTGTGAAGTCTAACCTGATTGATTGTATATATATGTTGTTTGAAAGAAAAAGGGGCTATGACTTGAAGTATATGTATGAAATGGTTGTTTATGTTGGTGAATCTTAAGCTAAGGGACAAATTATGATGAAATGAGTAATTTGGGGGCTAAGATTGTATTATGAATATGATTGCATATGTATGAGTTGAGAAATAGCCAAATGGGCTAAGTTATGCCAAGAAATGGCATAGTATGTCAAGTTAGTAAATCGTGTAAATTAACTGTAGAGGGGTCAAATTTCAATATATTTTTGAACTTGGTTCAAGGCCTAGTGTGGTCTAATAAGAGTAAGGGATCGATTTGAGCGCTTGGGTGTGCAAATTTTTTAGAAGAGTGACTTTTTACACCCCGAGTGTTTAAATTTTGATCAGACCATTAAATCGTGTCCAAACCTATCTCATTTATTAGTATGCGGGCTAAGCTTCGTGTGGGCGCTTGAAACACTCCGATTGGATGTTGTATGAGAAATTGGCGCACATCAAAAGTCTGTCATTTTTGCTATGAAAATGATAGCAGAAATCTGGACAAGCACGTCGCGGCATATGGTGACACATGCCGCAATGCACGACACAGACAGGGTGAGCGTGTGGCTCTGTGCCACATGCTGCGACGCACTGACCGTCCGTCATGGCACATGGACAAAAATTTAGTTCTATGTGTGTGCTGAATTGCATGTAATCGAGATAGGAATGCTGGTGGGTTATGTCCACTATATATTTGAGGTATGTATGATTTACTTCCACTGTGTTTTCTCTGATTGTATTGTGATTTAATTGGTTTTATAAAGTAAGTATTCGGTTGAAGCTTTTGAAAATGGAATTTGATTATTGTGAATGACATGAGCTAATGGTAACACCATAGTCTTCTCTTATATTAAGTAGATATATGAGAGGAGGTTACACACATCCTGGGTGAACTCTCATCCCTTATGATCATGCTCTTTCACATTTTCCACTAACTATCCACATTTCCATAACATATATACTTTCATATCATATATGTATATATATATCCATTAAAATCAATGACTTTTCAAATTCCATTTCACAAACCAATATTCATGCTAAAACCATTTTTATAACAATCATGCATAAAACTCATAAATTCATAATATATCATTTGATGTTCACTTCTACAAAGTTATAATAGTTAATAAACATAATAAACTATATGGTTACCTCAACCTTTTTGTTTACTAGAAAGGTTTACTTGTGTTACTTCCTTACTCGAATCTCTTTCCTCTTATCTACTTCATCACTCACTAGAATCTACACAAAACTAGTATTCAGAGTCAATCTCTTTATTGATAAAAGTGCCAATTATCACATTTAAATACTTAATCACTGCCAAATCCACATTTCACATTCGATTACATGCCTTACCATTGATTACCCCGCATTTCAAGCTTTAACATTTCCTAGCAATTTTCTCTTACTACTCTTTCTTTAGATTAGGGCAATTCTGGCCTATAGCTTCAAAGATTTATCATTTCGACTCTAACCAGTCACAAAGCACTAGTTTAGTTCTGAAGAACCTTTCTATTACTATAGGGTAAGAAATCAACTCTTTAAAACTTCTGAATTTAATTTCTCACTAATTATAACTAAGTAAAAACAAGGTAGATTCGGAGGTTAAGCAGTGCGTGACTTACCTGATAAGAAACAGGTCAAAAACACCATCTTTACACCTGCTTTTGCTTACCCTAGCAGATCCCTTACACTTCTCCATGTCCGATCTCTTCTCTCATGTTCTCCCTTCTATTTTCCATGAGTTTGACATGTCTTATTAATCAAAGTTCTGCACCATGTGCCGCGACGCATCCATCTCCTGCTATGGTATGTAGCACAGTAAGGAAAAATCCTCACCATGCTCACACATTTGCTTCGAGATTCCACTCTTTCGCTCATTTCTATTCACATAATACCCTAATGAGTCAATATAACACTTCACTACCCAAAATCCAAATTCCATATTGAATCACTAATCCATTCTTAATCAGTCATTAATATAGGATCAGCAATTTAGGATGTTACATCACGCGTGGTTTTGCATACAGAACTAAAGCTTAAGGCATCACATAACACAAGTGCTTAATCATGCTGAATTACTTCTTCGCACTTGCGTGATCTAGCAGTTAGTGTACCTAACATGCAAAAACTCATGAGTAACTTGCAGAATCACGTGTGATTTTACCTCTCACAATGCAAACAGCTTCTATGAAATACAACATGCAAGAAAGACATTATTTGTAAGATTTAGCATACTTAGATGAGTCTCTTGAATATGTATAAGTTGCCATAGGATTCAATACATGTGCATAAAGTGGTATGTTTGATAATTTTGACTTCCCTAGCCCTTTGTATATGTATGAATGGTGAAATGACTAGATAAGCCAGTGGAAGGATGTATAGATGTGTGAATAGGAGATGTGTAAAGAGTATATGTGATGATTTTGCCTTGTATGAGATTAAAGAAACGAAAAATTGATTTTGGCCCAAAAGAGTGAAAATGGCAGTTTACAAGCCAAATCTATGTATGTGTGTTATATTGTGTGTGTGTGGTCAATCAGGTGTGTATTGTCCATTTAGACGTGGTCAAGACCCTAAAAGTGGCTAATGACATTTGGTTTCGAATTGAGACACTTAAGTGGCAAAATTTTGGCATAAAACAGTCAAAATGCACTTGGGTATCTAATTTTTGATTGAAATATCAAATTGAGATGAAACTAGTGTTATTATTTAGATTTCAAAACAAGTTACGTGTGGGTGCTTGAATCACCCTAATTGGACATCGTATGTAGAAATGGCAAGCATATGAAGTTTCCCTCAGAAACTACAAAAATAACAGCAATTTCAAGTGTGTGCGTCGCGGTGCATGTAGCCGCATGCTATGGTGCATGACACAGAGCGAACAACTTTGGTCTCTATACCACATGTCGTAGCACATGTGGCACAAGCCACGATGCACGGTTCTAAATTTTACTTTATTTTTCAAATTTGCACATGTTTTCTTAGCTCGTGATGCATGTATATATATATATGGTTCTATTGTGTATGGGATTTTATAATGTGAGTGATTTATAAAATAATTTTTGAAAATCTTTTCTTAGGATCCTAAGGCTTTAGATGTTTTCAAATTAAATGTTTTTGAAGTGATTAGTAAGATAGTAGTGGAGCGTATGGTAATGTCGATAAAAGGCATTACAGTGATTACTTCTTGTGGCATGTTTGTCATCTACTTCATCTCTCATGTCCCTTCATGGTGATCATATGCAACAACCTAAGGCCTTATGAAGCTACTAACAGCACTCTCAACAATAATTGATATCAATAACAACTAAATTTAAGTAATTTAGGAGAAAATGAATTTTAAAATTTTTTGGCAGAGTTTCCCCTAAAAATTACACTTCTAACAAAATTTAGAAGCAAAAAATACATAATTTTATATCTAAACAATGTCAAGAACAATAAATTTGATCACATACATCAACCTAAACATTAGATAGCCACTAACAGCACTTCCCAAACAATAATTGTATATCATCATATATATATATATATCAGCCTAACTAACTAGGAGATTTAACAAAAAATAATACAATTAAATTAAACTAGAATTATATTAAATAACTTCATATTTAAAAAAAAAAAGAGACTTGTAACACTTGCCTCGAGTGTTATCTAAAAATCACTCAAATCAAACAAACTAAGTGTAGTTAAATAGTTGATCCTAAAACCAACTTAAGAAACACACTATTTAAAATTCCAAATAATCTACACAATAGCAAAACACACGTTTAAATTAATTTTTTTTAGAGAAGTCTAAAAAATTATGGTATAGCACATGGAAGAAAACTAGGTAAACAGGGGCATTTAATTGCTGTCATGACAGCATTAATCTATTGTCATGACAGCCCTCCCAAGCAAACTTCTGGGAGGTGGCAATTCATTGTCTGGCCCTCAATTGAAGTGATTTTAAAGCTCACACATCACTTCTAATGTGTATTAATAGTATTTCAAATTTTAAAAAGGTCCAACGATCAGATTAAAATTTGAACATGTTACAAATTTGGACATTTTTGCTGCTGTCATGATAGCACCTTTAGACCAACTTTTGAAGTGCACCATTTCATCATCCAACCTCTGATTAGAGTGATTCTAGAGCCCACTTGTCACTTTCAAAGAGTACTATTAGTGTACCAAATTTTAAAAAAATCTAATGGATAAATTAAAATTTGTGCATGTCCCAACATCAATACTATTACTGTCATGACGGCAATTTAATGCTGTCAGGACAGCACCTTTAGACTAAATTTCAAAGTACATTGTTTCTCCGTCCGATGTTTGATCAACATGATTTCAAAGTCCACATGAAGCTTATAAAAATTTTTACTTGTGACCTAAATTTTAGAGAAATCCAATGGTCGGAATGAGATTTGGACACCAGATGCAAAAGTATAGTTTTTTGATAAAAAACCATTTTCAAAATTATTCAAATCTCATCCTAAGAGTCACAAACTTGTGGAACTACTTTAGACACGTCAAATGGGACTAAGAGTACCTAATAAAATATTTAAATGATGAAAAACCCCCATACATCAAAATTTGATCACCCAAGTGTCATTTCCCAAAATGGACCCTAAACCCCCAAATCATACAATAATGGTTAAAACTCAATCTAAATACTATGTATTTATATAAATGAATATGCTAAACATTTTCATTTGGCTCAAGGATCCCCATGGGGCTCACGCACCCACTCTCTCTATCCAAGGTGTATGTTTTCCTTTAGCATACAATTCGTAATGTAATTACTTTATAATTGCGTGTAGAATCACACATATTCATAAATATATATATACACACACACCGAAATAAACATTTTCTTGTAGTGAAAACTTGGTCTATCAAATGAATCTATTAAAACCATATACCATAACCAAGTTTCCTAAACACAAGTCTACAAGCGGTAAAAATTCATACACAAGCACACAATCTACACATATTCACATATATGTATAGTCACATTCTATTAGCACTCTAATCCTAAATACATTACAATATATTTGCGCAAAAGAAAGGGGGATGTTGTTCTTTACAAATGACAAGCAAACCCCTAGCTTGGCTTTTTTCCCTATCTACCACTAAATCCTTTGCTTGGACCTATAAATTTTGTAAAGAAAGGGGTGAGACAACCATAGTCTCAGTAACAAAGAAATCTACATTGATTATTACAAAGTAAGCCATAATCGAATAAATGAATAATAGATTCAACATCGCATAATTTAACCATTTCAAATGCATAAATGCATGACATAAGCCGGTATGGATTTTCCTGACTAATAGAATGCCCCTGGCACTCTTTAACTGGCAGGTAAACTTTATACCCACTTATACCTCCATAAGCACAAGACATAATTTAAGGCATAATCTAATTTATCGAACCGCCTGTGCCCTTTCAATGTGAATCTTGAGCAGTTGAAGCTAACTTCCTCCCAAAGCTAGCCCGACTTACTCTCCATGTGAGGGCTACCTTAGCCTAGGCACTCAACCTCACACTTTATATGTCGGATTCCCTCCCCCACTGAGAGGTGTCAAATACTTAATACACTAACCACTTTAGTGCATTGAGTCCACAATACGAAAGATAACACTGAGTACTAGCAGTATGCCATAGAATATCACAAGTCCACACCTCCACATTGGTGAACTCCCACCGAGATCATGCCTTTCACTCTTATCTACCTTTCTCAAGTATTGACCACTTTAACACTCTAAGGTAGTATAACAAATATCACTTCTCCCTTAAGCGATTCCTTAGCTTATCTAATGTACCTAATCTAATTACACTTTCTTATGTGTAACTTCCATTCTCTATATTTATAATGCATGCAAATAACCTCATTCCTATAAAAACATTATTATTAAATGAATAATAGAAAACATATATGTACTATTATCCAAGTAGTACCCCATAAGTCTTTATAAAACACAATTAATTATATTTAATCATTTAAAACATGTAATGCATGATAGCTAGTAATATTTATCCAAAAATAGCTAAACAAAGCAATAAGAAATATAAATTCCCCTATTACCTCAACCCTTTTATACTAAAAGGATTTTCCTTTGTATAAAATGAAACTTGGATTGTTCTTTATCCTCCAATTAAGTTCCACCAATAATTTCCCACAACATATAAGTGATTCATATCAATTTTCATGGTAAATAGCATTAATAAAGACTATAACTCATATCACACAACTTGGGATCAATGAGCCATAATCCATCCCAATAGTTCATATATTAAATCAACCATTCACATAGTACTGCTTAACCACCAAAATCATTTATTAGCCACCACTAGGTCAATTTTCAATTTATATAATTTTTAATCACTTAGTGTCACCAACTTTCACCATTAGCCCTTATAATGAAAACCAAATCTTAATTTAAATCTTATTATATTCAAATAGCACAATTATAACTAAATCAATAGGCTTAAACTATTGAGGAGTGAAATCTAATCTTAGGGTTTGAATTTGTGCCCAAAACACCTGTTTTCATCCAATTGCCCACTCAAAATATTAGAGCACTATATAAAAACTCAAAACAACCTCCATAAGACCCAAGGAAATCAAAGCTTACAAGAACAAAGCCTTTGGAATCAAAATCAAGAATTTTTATCTTCCAAAAAATCAAGAAAACCAAGAGGGAAGGAAGAGGATTGAAGTAGGGAGTTTACCTATTGTGTAGCCGAGCTCACAATAGTCGCAAAGCCTCCTAGATCTAAGCCTAACTCCCTCTCTTCCTACTATCTTCTTCCTCTCACTCTCTCATTTTCTTGCTCTTTGTTTCTTTGCTTTCTTTGTTTCATTTATGTATGAAATTGGTCTAAAAAAACTGATACAAACACTTTGGGAAAAATTACAAGGAAGGGCCCAACATTTCTTTATTATAGCACAAAAGCTTGGGTCAACTTTGGTAATTTTTCTCATAGTTAAAAATAAAATGAAACCAAACTTTTACTTAGTAAAATTCAAACTCTGGACCTCTATCAAATTATTCTTAATTTTAATTTAATTATAGATATTTTATTTTTTAAAATAAATTTGAGTCTTAGAATTTTCAGAATGTTACAAGACTCACCTGACAAATTCTTCACTGTGGTGGTAGGAGGAGGAGGGGAGGCCATAACAGGAAGATGGGTAGCAAGAGGGGGATGGGTCTCAGGAAGGGGGATGGGTCTCAAGGGGGTTGGGTTGTCGATAAGAGGAGGGTTGCTGGGAGGGGGAGGGGGAGAGGGAGGGTGTCGCCGAGAAAGGGAGAGGGAGGGAGTTGCAGCTAGAGAAGGGGTAAAGGTCACGGCATCAGTGGGGGGATGGGTTGTCGATAAGAGGAGGGTGACGTACGATGCCAAAGGAGACAAGATTAGACGTGGTAGGGAAGGAGAGGTAGGGTCACAGTTGGAGAATGGGGAGGAGAGCTCGAGAGGGAAAAATGAGAGAGAGAGAGAGAGAGAGAACAACTAATAGAAAATAAATTTAAAAAACTTCCTACACTGGGTGTGATACAAACCCGGTGTAGAGAACCTGTTTTTTACACCGAGTCAGTATACTTGGTGTAGAAATTACTTTTCTACATCAGATGGTTTTTACCCGATGTAGAAAAGTAATTTTCTACACCAGCTTCCTTCCACCCTGGTGTAGAAAAATAATTTTCTACATTGAGTGTACTGATCCGATGTAGAAAAATAATTTTCTACACTGGGTTTTTGCCATTCGATGTAGAAAGTCCAAAACCTTACATTTTAATTATGAAAATGCCACCGCCTTGACTTTTTATATCGTTTGCTTTCAACCGATGTAGAAAGACCCCTTAAATTCCATATTTTGTACTAGTGTATTTCTAAATAGACAAGAGAATTGATACTTAGGAATAAGAAATTCACATAGGAATAAGCTATTTCAGGATAAAGAAGCTATTCTAGAATAAGGACCTCAACACAAAAAAGTTACAAAGGCTCTCATATTTTTAATTTTTTATTCTAAGATCAATTGAAATACCTTTCAAGCAATGCAAAAGGTTCTTAAGGAATTAAGATTAAGTCGAATACTTAATCTTTAGGGAGAAACACAATATGAATAGGAATAGGGAAATGATTAAGTGTTTCTTGGCTATTTGGGAATAAGACACATATTTAGGAATAAAGATATCTATATGGGAATAAGACTCGAGAGTTAGAATTTCAAAGCAAAGATAACCAATTTCCTTATAAGCCATTAATTCTAAAATTTTAAAGCTGTAAAGTACAAACTTCTCTTATTTTGTAATCATCAAAACTAGGGTTCAACACTATTGACTCTTTTAGTATCTTTAAAGGGTAAGGTTGCTAGAGACAGGTGCTCTAGAAATATTTTTCCTTGGTCATTATCTTTGTCCTTTCCTTTCTTCTATTTCATTTTCTTCCTTATTTGTGTTCTTTTTTTATTAGTTGTAAGTTCTATCCTCAACTAGCATGATTCCACTTCTACCCTTGTATTAGGAAGGGAGTCTAGCTCTTAAGGCAATGCACTTTTGGCCAAGTATATCCTCAATATAGGCTCCAGTCAATAAGATAGATAGGATGGGCTATGAGGATTGGTTAAGGCTTCCATAACTAGTTTTTGTATTATTTGGTGATTTGAATTAAATTGATTATGTTGTGAATATGGTATTCCCTTATTTGTGAACTCATTTGTGAAATTATGATTGAGAATGATATTATGTATGTAAATATCTGTTGTGAAATAAAATTTTGAGCTAGTTTACTAGTATATTCTGAATATCCATTTGTTATTGAGATGTTAGATCTCACACATTATGTCTTACATAAATGATTTGAGCCTGTAGGCTCCAATCATTCTTTGACTTGATACATGTCACTTGTTGGTTTCATTATTATTCCATGGCCTAGGAAAATTTAATTTGTATATTTTTAGGATTTACAAAAATATGAGCCTTTTGATATCCTTATATTTATTTTATTGAATTTAAGTTGATATATAATTGATTAAGGTTGATTTACTGGGTTCATATTGTAGTAATGGTTTGGGCTTTGATTGTCTTTTGTACAGTGGTTGGAAAAACTTTTGGGATCCCAAATATGATTAAATTAAGGGTTATTGATAAGCTTTAATTTATTTTATAAGAAAAGAGATTGTTAAATTTTAGTAATAGGGCCTCACTATGTATGGCTTTGTGGTTTTATTTTTGTAAAGTTTCCTCTTAGTAGTCATGGCACTGTAATGTAGAGATATGTGCACTTCCCTTGTTGGTTTAGCATTTTGTTATGTTTATTATCTCTGAGCTGCTAACTAACTATTATTTTGTGGTTATATGCAAAGCAGGGAGAAAGGATATTAACCCAAGAATTTCAATATATTAATTTTTCTCAAGTATGGAAAGTATAGGTTCATCATCTAAATTCATTCAGGATAGTATCTCTTGGTTAGAAAAAAATTTCTTTTTTCTCCCAAACATTAAGTTAATATAAAAAAAAACATAATAGAAGTTTATTTAAGCTTTAAAGTTGAATGTGCATCTATAAATTATAAGGAATATAGTATGTCAAATCTAATATCTTTGGTTGCTTGATGATAAGGTCTACAGAGGTAAATGTATTTTTTAAGTAAAATTGCTTGTCGTTATGAGTGATCTCATAAGGATTGAATAGTTTGGTTGGGAAATAGAGCTTGAGTTTGAAAATTAAACATGATTATTAATTAACTGTATTTTTTATTAAGGTTAAGGGTCATTTTTACCCCTGAAATGTATGTGAAAGTTCACAAACAACCCTAAACTCAATTATGGGTCATTTATATCCCTTAACCTCAAATATATTTTTTGTTTTATCACCTCATCATTTCATCCGTTCACTTTTAATTTTTAAATATTTTTATTATAAAATATTACTTGTGGGCCCCACATGACTTTTTTATATTTTTTTCTCCACCTTCTCTCTCTCCACCATGCACATATCTCTAAAAACCAATCTACCATTTCTCTACTCTATCATCTCTCCTCCATGGCTATAAACGTTGAAATCTTCATTTCCTTGCTAGCTTTCATAATTTTGGCCATTGATATTAAAGTCTTCATCTCCTGTCGAAGTATGTCACAATGTAGAACAACAAGGCTAGCATTTTCACTAGCACAACCTTGACAAGCTAGATTATGGCTTTGACAAGGACAATTGCAAATACCTAAAACATCTCATTGAGGAACTTGTGGTTTTTCTTCTGGATTTTGTTGAAGATGACAATCCAATATAAGAGTAACATGAGGCCTAGCCATATACAGTTTTTGATGGTTTTTTTTTTGAGACCATAGATGAAGTATAAGACCTTTTCTAAGCATGAAGTTTCTCTCTATGATGGATATGGACATAGCTACGAGCCAACAGAGACTAAGCATCCACTGAAGGTTACCATCCCTATCAAGAACTATTGCTAAATCCCCAAACCCTATAAATGCTTCATTTTAATAGAGTGAATTGTGAAACAAGAGACTAAGATGGTTAATATGATGAGGAATAATGCCCACTTTATTACATGCTTCCACTGAATTATTTTCTTATGGGACTTACCGTCCTCCTCCACTTGATCTTCTTCCTCTTCTTCTTCTTCATCATCATGCCATTCATCATTGGTGGAAGAATATTGGGTAGGAGTCATTAAACTATGCAGGCCGTCGCTACCTTTAACATATATTACCTTTATTTCTAATAAAATAAATAAAGGGTAACGGAGTGTTTTATAGAATGACCTCTAACAGAACTTGGGACTACAAAGATCCACATCTTGCACCATTTTTTAAGCCTTCTGAGTTATCTTATTTTCCATTCTATTGAGCAAGCATGGCAGAGCTTATGGTCACATTCTTATTTTGATAAATCCATTACTTCCTCTGACATTCCCTCTTCTTCTTCCTCCTCTCAATATTACTACTAGTAGTCTCTATTCTTGAATCCATTTAGCATTCTAGTCCAACAACCTCTCGTTGTAATTGCACCTTACGATCATGCCTTTCCTTTACTAGCACCACTCAACCATGTAACATCCTAGTTTTCAAATCTTGTAACTAGTTTCTCATTAGGGTAAATTAGTAATTAGTAAGTGATTAGAATTTTTAAAGAAAGTTTGATGTTTTGACTTATTCGATTGTTGAATGAACATATACGAGTGTAAGAATTGCATTTCAAAATGAAACGTGTGCGCGCGATGAGGATTTCCCTCACTATGCCACGCGTTGTGGCTAATGCTGCTAAGCCACGGTGATGGCACAAAAAATTGCTAAATAAGTCATGGTCAGATGTTGAAAAACATAGGAAAGAAACAAAGAAATAAAGAAACAAAAGAGGGAGTGGAGAAGAAGCAATCTACTACCAGGGCAAGATTTCTTGGAAACTTAGGAGGCATTTCTAATCGATAACTTATCAGGTAAGCTTCGTGCAACCCTTAGCTTTAAATCTACTATAATTTCTCTTAGTATGAGTTATAGAAAAATTGAATCAGGAAAATTTAAGGGGTTTGTTTCTTACCATTCTTGGGAGTTAAACTAAGGCTTTGTGATTAGTTTAGGGTTAAACAAAAAAGCTTTGATCCCCATAAGCTTAATTTGGCCTTAAATCAATAGTAAAAAGGGGTGGAAATTGAGTAGAAGTGAAATGAGGTCGCTAGAAGTGATAGAAAGTGGTGAATAAGTGCTAATGGGCATAAATTGGCTAAGTGGAAGTCAAGGGATGGCTAAAAAGACTTCGAGTAGTAATTAAGTATTTTTGGTCAATTTGATTAATTGACTATTTGTGCCAATTGTGTATAGATTAGTATATTTTGCGTGTAGAGTGAGGAAAGAGAATTAGTGGCTATTGAATCCATAGGTAACCTTTCTAGTGACAGAAGGGTTGAGGTAATCGAATAACTTTCTCTACTCGATTATCTATTGTAATTGTTTGTAAGTATGAATATTATTGCATGAAAATGTTTTAAAGTAAGCATATTTACCAAGTGAATGTTTAGTGCATGAAACTTATTTCTAAAGAAAGGAGTTTATGGAATTACATGTTTTGTGATTATATATATATATATATATATGGTTATATATATATAAACGTGTGGTTTATATGGAAGCATGATTATAGAGATAGGAGTTCACCTGTAAGGAGAAGTACTGAAAGTCCATATGGCATATTCTCCTTATTGCCTGACAGAGTGTGGTGTTGGAGAATTTTCATCTCTTTAGTACCTATTGAGATGCAGTGTTGGAGATTATCTCCTTAATGTCTATTGAGGTACGGTGTTGGAGATTTGGGCCCCTTAGCTTTTGTGATGCAGTGTTAGAGCTAACAACACTCTATTATGTGTGATAGGGAAAACCATAGTCTAAAAGTGAGGCAGAATGCCTTTAGCTAGGTGATTCTACCACTGAAGGTGTGCTCAAGACTAATGAATATATGCATTGGTCTAAAGCCAGCCTATGATTTCAAGTTGGGGTGACTTAAAAGTTTGAATGGTAGTGATTATGCTTGTGGAAGTAGTGATTAGTGGTGAAAAATAATATTAATGAAGTGATTTGAAGTGAAATTTATAATATATGCTATGTTCAAATGTATACTATCCTATACTTGCTTATAGTTACATGTGATAATTAGTAGTAGTGAGTTATTCTGTTACTAAGATTATTATCTCACCCGTAGTTACATTTTTATAGGTCAGTGTAGTGAGTTGGGCAAAGAGAAAGACTCTGGACTGGCTTAATATGGATAAAGCCATGCAAATTTAGAGTTTGTGTAATGAACTGTGTTTCTTCTGAATGTTATAAATAAAAAGTTGCCGCAAGATAACATGTGCATGTTTGAGGCTGTAAATAGTAGTGATTTTGTAAATCTTAACCTATATGTATGGATATGCAGTGAAATGAGTAACATGGGCTAAGATTTAGCTAAGAATGGGTTAAGATTGTATGTGTAGAGAATATGTGATTAAGTTTTGAATCCTAACCTAATCACAAGTGTAAGCGATATGGGATTATGATTATAATGTATATGTGTATGTGTCTTGTGGTGAATATATGTGTTGTTATGATTTTATGGTAAGGGTATAAAAGATTGGCCAAATGTGTGTGTTTGATTAAGACATTGGTATTTGCCCTCCAAAGTATGAATGGGTGATTTAACGACCAAATCTTGATTTGTGTATGCATATGATATAAATTGTGGTCTATCAGGTGTATAAGGTCATTTTGGACTTGCTTCTAGGCCTATAATGGTCTAATGAGACAAAGTGTGATATTTGAACACTTTAGTGCACTAAATTTTTATAAAAAGTGACTTTTTGCACCCAAGTGTCCAAATTTCAATTGGACCATTAGATCATGTCCAAACTTTTCTCATTATTAGCTGATGAAATAAGCTTCGTGTGCACAATTGAATCACTTAGATCGAAAGTTGTATGTGGAAATAGCGAACGTTGGAAGTTTGCCTTTGCAAGCTGTCATATAATAGTAAAAATCTATCATGTGTGCTGCGGCGCATGGTTCAACAAGCCACAGGGCATGGCACAGAGAAAGGGAGCCCGTGGCTCTGTGCCACATGCCATGGCACACGTCCCATAATCTAACCTACTTCTTTAACTTTAAATCATGCCTACAAGGGATGAATGCTTGTGATTACTTTTCTACTATGCCTTGCTCTGAAATATTAAGAGTTTTGATGGTTTAAAAAAAAATCAAGTCTTGGGTCCCAAGCTTTTCAAACTTTATATTGTTTTAGTTTGGTATTAGGATGTGGTGATTGAGTTAACCCCTCCTTATATCAAGTGGATATTGAAAGAGGTCACAAACTACCTTGTCACTGTTGTCTACTTTATTGTCACAATGCACTTAAAAATCAAATTTAATGTCTAAAAATGATGAAAAATTCACATGAACAAATTCTAACAATTAAGAACACAAAGATACACTAAAGAAAACATGCAAAACACACTAGAAAATGTAAAAAATGAAAATTACAGAAAATGATTTGAAAAGTCAACAAAAATTCCAGTAAGTAAAAAAGTTTCAAAAATACAAATTAAATACTAAAATAGCCTTAAAATCAAATCTAGTGCACTCCCCAGCAATGGTGCCAAATTTTGACTGGACTAATCACACATATATCAAAATAATACTAGTTTCAACCCTAATGTAGCAAAAGGTTCAACCTTATATCATCTCCCTAATGAGTGTCTAAATTCAAATGTGAGGTTATTAAGTAGACAAATTACCAAAGTGTTTGAGAATTAAACTACACTAAGCTATCTAAAACACTAGTGTGAAGTAAGCTAAAGAGAATGAGTGAAATACTTTATGTCAATTATGGAGATCCCTAGGAATTTAATGCTAGAGATTTTAGTGCCTACTCAAGTGATTAATTAAGGTTCCCTACCTCACTATGTAACACCCTGAATTTATAATCCTATGTTAATGACTGATTAGCAGGTGAATTGGTGATTTAATGTGGGATTAAGATTTTGAGTAGTAAAGTATTATTTTGACCCATTTGGATGTTATATGAACAAATGTGAGTGGAAGAGCGGAATCCTAAAGTAGAGCGTGTGAGCATAGTAAGGATTTCCCTCACTGTGCCACGCATAGCGGCGAGGGATAAATGCACCATGGCGTATTGTGCAAAACTTTGATTAATAAGATGTGTCCAGCTCATGAAAATAGACAGAGAGAGCATGAAAGAAGAGGTCCAGCATGGAGAAAAGTGGGGCATATGTTAGGGCAAGCATAATCAAGAGCAAGGATGATGTTTCCGACTTGTTACTTATTAGGTAAGTTATGTACTACCTTAACCTCCAATTCTACCCTATTTTTAATTAGTTTTAACTAGTAAAAAATTAAATTTGGGAGTTTTAAAAAGTTTATTTCTCACCCTATAGCAATAGAAAGGTTCTTTGGAACTAAACTAGTGCTTTGTGACTGGTTTAAGTTGAAATGATAAAGCTTTGAAGCTATAGGCAAGATTTGCCCCAATCTAAAGAGAAAGTAGTTAGAGAAATTTGGCTAGAAATGTTAAAGCTTGTAATGAGGGGTAATGAGTGGTGATGCATGTAATCGAGTGTAAATTGTAAAAATGATAGTGATTAGGTGCTTAATTGTGACAATTAGCACTTTTGTCAATAGTGGAATTGACTTTAGATTGCCAATTTTGTGTAGATTCTAGTGTGTAATGCGTGAATTACATGAAAGGAGCTTGAATAGGGTTGTTAGTTTTTAGTAAACAGAAGGGTTGAGGTAACCATATAGTTTATTGTGTTTATTAACTATTATAACTATGTAGAAGTAAATATAAATTGATGAATTTATTGTTTTAAGAGCTTTGTGCATGATTTGTTATTGAAATGGTTTTAACATGCGCAATGGTTTGTGAAATAAGATTATGAAAGGTTATTTGATTTCAAATGATATACATATATATATATATATATATATATTATGACATAATATGTTGTGGAAACATGGAAGAGTAGTGATAATTATGAAAGAGCATGATCATAAGGGGTGGGAGTTCATCTAGGATATGTGGGGATGTGTGTGTGTAGAGATATGTTAGTGAAAAATCCATATTGTCCTGCTAGCACCATGGGACATTTGGTGCAGCATTATACAGGCTAGTACTATATGTAATTCGGTACAGCATATTATGAGACTATTACCATAGGACATCTGGGTAGTCTGGCAACTCCCTAGTGCCCGTTAAGGTGCAATTAGGAGTCAACGACACCTCTATCACAAGTGTGTGAAGAGGGAAAGCATAGTCCTAGGTGGGTTAGATTACCTTTAGCCAGGTGTTTTTACCATCAAAAGTGTGCTTGAGTCAACAAGTAGTTGATTCAGGAGAGCCTATGATTTCGTGTCTGGGAGCTTTGTAAGATCGATGGATAGATGATCATACTAAAGTGTAAAAGTGTATGAAAAGTGATTTCTATGTGAAAACAATGTTTTAGCTATCATATATTACATATATATGCTATAATATTGTTTTTCTTACTTGACATGGTTATTTATGGTAATAGGCATTAAATGAGCTATATTTAGTTATTGAGATTTTTATTTCACCTGTGATTATTTACATTTTTCAAGTTCTGGTGCTAGTGGTTTAAAGGGAAAGGATTTAGGGTGAGTTGGCATCTTTCACCTAAGTCTTTGTAAGAATTGGTGTAATGAAGTTATTGTTATTAGTCTTGAATGTGTATAAGTTGCCATAGGATTTATACATGTGCATAAAGATGTAATTGTGGTATGTTTGTGATTTTGAGTTCCCTAACCCTTGTATATGTGTGAATGGTGAAATGATTAGATGGATTAGTGGTTGACTGTATATGTGTGTGGATATGAGATGTGTGAAGCGTATATGTGATGATTTGGCCATGTGAGAATTAAAGAAGTAAAAATGTGATTTTACCCCAAAAGTGTGAAATGGGCAGTTGACAGGCCAAATATGTGTATGCATGTTAGTACATGTGTATGATCAATTAGGTGTTTATTGTCTATTTGGTTATGGTCAAGGCCTAAAAAGTGGCTAATGACATTTGATTTCGAATTGAGACACTTAAGTGGCAAAATTTTGGCAAAAAAAGGTCATAATGCACTTGGTTGTCTAATTTTTGATAGAAATATCAAATTGAGATGACATTAATGTCATTAGTTAGATTTCAAAATAAGCTTTGTGTGAGCTCTTAAACCTTCCCAATCGGACATCGTATGTAGAAATGGTGTGCATCTAAATTTATATCAGAAACTGTCATTTGACAGCAAATTCAGGTGTATGCACCGCGGCACATATGCCCGCATATCGCAATGCACGACACAGAGCGAGCAACTGTGGCCTCTGTGCCATATGCCGCGGTGCATGTGGCATGAGCCATGATGTACAGTGCCAAATTTAACTTTGTTTGTTTATATTGCACATGTTTTTCTTGGTATTTCATACCCGAATAGTTATTGCTTTCACTATGTATAGGGTTTTATAACCTGGGTAATTTATCATTCCTGGAAAATTTTTATTGGGATCCTAAAGTTTTTCTAAGTAAATGATTTTTATTTGATTAAGATTAATTGTAATGGAGCGTATGGTAATGTCAGTAAAGGGCATTACACACTAGACCAAGTTCCTCCTAGATTCAATTAAACCTAGTTGGATTAGCTAGTTAACCTAATTCAATTCCCTAGATTAAGGTGAAGAAAGCCACGATCAACCATCTAGATTAAGTGTCCTAGTGTGTTTTCCCTAAGCATTGCCATGGCCAAGCAAGATAAAGACATGGAATCATCACAAGATTATGCAACATCCCAATTCAAGTCAATAAACCAACTCACAAGATTATGTAAGGGCTAATTCAAGACAAATCATATCACATTAACTCAAGATTATATAGCAACATGATATGGAGAAATTCAAGCTATTAGGCAAGGCAAATGAATAGACTCGACAAGAATTCCTTCATTATGAAAAATGATGATATCAAATTAGAGTAATAAACCAATCAAATTGCAACCTAAATCTAGCACTATAACTTGAAGTAAAATGAAATTACAAGATCCTTAGCCAAGTGAAGAATGTGTGAACTCCGTCTTCCTCCTCGGAATCCTCCATGATCTCTAGCCTTCCATCACTATAGTTGAAGCCATCAAGTTCTTCCCAATTAAGCCAAACCTCTTGTCTTCTGACACAGTTGATTTGAGCTTTCAATCCTTGTATATTTGAGATTATTTGGACAAAAATGAGAAGAGGATAAGAATGAAGGTGGTTTTGTTTGATTTGGATAGAAATGAGAAAGATATGAGAGATTGATTGGGTCAAAAATTGAAGAACAAGTGAGAAAGTGAGAAAAAATATTTGAATATAGAAAAATGGGTGTGTGATCTGAATGAAAGAGTTCTTGCACGAAATAGGCTAAGAGAAAATGAGAGAAAAGTGATGGAAACTTGCAAAGTGATTATGGTCTTCAACCATAAGGCAATTTGAGAGAAAGGAAGATACATGATAACCATCAGGTCTTGGTGCACTATCTTTTAGTAGGCTAAACACAGCTTGCTTGGTTTCATCAACAGTAGGATATGCAAGATTAAGAGATACATCCTCAACATTGAGAGTCGGTAGCTTGATAGTAGGGATTTGTAAAAGTTTGGTTGTCCTGTTTAACCCAATCCAATCCAATCCAAAAAAGTTTAGTTTGGTTTGGTCTTGTAAAAAAATTGGTCCTAAGAACTAAAGAGACCTAAAAGAATCAAACTAACTTCTCAGGTTGGATTGAACAAGAGACCAACCTCTCAGAGCCCTTAGTCCGATCCGATCTTATAAAATTATTTTAATGTAATTTTAATTATTTTTAATATATCTGAATAGTTTAAAGTTTGAACTCAACATCTCCTCCATTCACATTTTGCCCTTTTATTTAATATAATTTTAATTTAGTTTGCTACTAAATTATTGTTGTAATGTATATTAGACATATTGCTGAGATTTGTTGAATGTTGTTACCACTGCTATTGAAGTTATAAATTTGAATCATTTAGATTGTAACTAAAACATTTTTTTTTATTGCTGTTAGAGATTGTTATTGATTTTTTTTATGATTATAAGTATTTTTATTATTTCAATTAAGTTTATCAATATAAAATGAATTGTTATTATCTCTTATACAGGAAAAAATAAAAAAAAAGTTAAGTGAATATCGAACTACTGAGACTAATCTTAGTCCTATAGACTAAGTCCAATCATATTAATTTTTGGATTATAACTAGACTAAATCAATTTATGAGTTGGTTAACATAATTTTTTCTGTAAAAGAGACTAAATTTTAAATTAAATTATAGTTTAATCTAGTTCAATTCTTTGTATAACCCTGATTGATAAGATAGTGTTGATGAAGGATATGAATAGGATTGAGACCAGGATCACTAGAGAAACTATTGCTGAAGGTCACGCCAATCTTCTGTGACACACATACAACGCAACAACCAATAAATACTGCTGACATATGTATGTATGCATGCATGTATGTAAATTAATAATGTGGAGAGTCCTCAGAGAAGAAAATATAAAAATAAAATGTCAACAAGAACCAAAAAAAACTTGCGGTCGGCGCCATCCCGCTCCCTATTTTTCACACGTCAGCTGTTAAGGAAATTTCTGCGTAATGAAAATTTCAAACCACCCACTTTCCACGTGGGACCCATTGTCATCGTATGGCGGGCCTATGTATATACTCAGCTTTCAAGAGCTAGAAAAAAAAGAAAATCATGCAATTTTCTTTCCGCCAATAAAATGCATAAGATTGAGAAATGGCGTGCTGCAGCGAACGAGAAATATACAAATGTAATTTTAAATATTTGAACTCTAAACTAATCGAATTTCTTCTAATTACCCGAAACGTTCAAACAATCAGAAATCGGACTACTGTTGTACATTATAATAAATCTGATATTTGTGAATATTATATATAGGGCAGTTTGTTTAGGCTTTTTTTTTTTTCCTTTTTAAAAAAATATATTTTTGAAAAATTAATTTAAAATAATCAGATATATGATTATTTGGAAAAGCTATTTGAAGTAGCTATTTGGAATAAGCTGCTGGCTTGAGGTTATTTCAAGAAATTTTTTTTTAATTAAGGGACTAATAGTTTAAGATTATAAGTGAGATAGAACTTGTAATTTTTTACTTACAAGAGAGTTTACATGCTATCAGGCTATAAAGTCATTGCTTTAAGTTCAAAATTTTTATACGCATGACATAAAGTTTGAGGGATTCACTCTCTATATATAACTTAAAAGTCAAGGATTTGTCTAAGAAAAAAAAAATAAAGTTCAAGGAAATATTCGGTCAATAAGATATATCCTCGGTTAGTGGCATGACGTTATAATTGCTGGCATGACGAGAGTTTCCCAAAATTATAAGTTCAGGGGTGTTCCTTATCAAGTCTTGAGGAAAATTTATCTATAAAGGGGAGTAATTACTAGCATTTTTAATTCAAGTATAGTATAATTTTATCAATTAACCCTATAATACAATACAAAAATCTTTAATTCATAATGGAAGCTAAATACCAATTAAGTAAAGATTGTATGTCTCACATTCTATGCCACTTATAAATGATTATAAGCAAAGATATCCATACATGTATTATATTATGGTGCAATTTTGCCCTTAAAACCTAAAAAAATGTTGCGAAAATCCTCAAAAATCTAAAACAATGACATACGTCGACTGTAATATCAAAATAATAAAAATTTTATTTGACATAAAGTGTAAAAAAGGAATATATCCTAATTAGAATATACCTTAAACAAAATATTTTACTTATCACACTTCACAACAAGGATGAGATGAAAGAAGGTTTGAACTACCTTGGGTAATGGAAATAAGAGAGAAGTAGCAGTGTGGGTAGTTTCAAGATAGATTTTGAATCCAATTTTGTTTATGTGGCTGTGATACATCACAAAATCAAATGTTGCACTTCAAGTTAATTGTTGCCAATCAGAACAAATTTGAACATATGTATTTCAATGCTTGCACATCGAGTCAAATGAAACACCATCGTTTCTGACATTCATAGTCAACATTTGAGAACATGTACATTTATTAAAGATTGGAGAGTTTTGTATCATTTTTAGAGTTAATGAACAAAATTACACTATACTATATTATTTTATGGATATTTTTGTACCCATTTACATGTAACATTATAGGAAGGCTTCGCAACTCTTACTTAACAAACATTTGACCTTTATTATGGGTAAAATTCAAAAATTCATGATATTTAAATTTCATGGGTAAAATTACATTATATATATATATATATATACACTTAAGTTAAGGAAGCTAGCAGCTCTTCAAAGAATTTTTTATTGGTAGATTTGCAAGTTAACCCCATTTTAAAACACTATTAAAGTTCAAAGAAAATTTTATACAATTGATCTTATAATAACTTACATGTCTTTTTCAAATGAATTTAATAAAAAATTAACATGTATAGTATAAATTTTAAGTATCATTCTATTTTTATAAGAGTTAATATTGACTAATAATAGAAAAGTATGATTCGCTATATAATTTTACTTAAATACATCCATAAAAAAATATTAAGGTGGCAACTAACAGGAGCAGTCACTGTGTACATTACTAATCATACAAATGGCCAACTCATTATCCACGTCACCCTGTTATGGCCATATTTGTAAAATTTTACTCTAAAATGTCACAAAAACATTTTTCACATAGATAAATCATTAAATAATCTAGATTTTTGTAAAATCAATTTCTACTTTCCTTAAATATCTCTAATATTTTTTTGAATAATTACTACTATTTATCCATTAATGAGTATATATTAATAAAGAGTAAAATAAAAAATAAAGTATTTAATACGTTTTTAAATCTGAAAATAACAGTTACATCAAAATTATAGTGGGAAAAAATATAGTTTTTCTATGATGATTATTACAAGCAGCATAGTAAGTGTCTGTATTACTTTTCTCCCTTCCAAGTTGGACGCCGAAGATATTAAAAAGAAAAGCTTTAAAGTCTAATACGACCGCGTATTGCTGACCGTGGACCACAAGATGGGGACTTGACTTGTCTTGACCTTGCATCTTCCTCTCCCCTTCTTTCACCTCTCACGTTTTTCCACTATAAATGCCTTCAACCATATCCTGACCTCATCGCTCCAATTCTGCATCTCTCTCTCTCTCTCTCTCTCTCTCTCTCTCTCTAAATCCGCCATTAATGATCTTCACAAGTTCAACATCATCATGAAGGTGAGAATTTGCTCCCCCTCATCACCCCTACTTCAATTCCTCTCTCGATCTCTTACTTATCTCCTTCATATTTAATCTCAAGATTTTTCTGATTCAACTTCCTTTCTCTCTCTGTCTATCCACAGAAAGTGATTCTCAAGGTAGAACTACACGACGACTCAATAAAGAAGAAAGCCATGAAGGCTGTGTCTGGGCTTCCAGGTAATCAACGAAATCTCACCTATTCTGATCATCTTAATCCATCATGTTCTGTAGAGAAGAAATAAGTTAATCGTTTAATTTAAAAGATTAACTTACAATAGACTAACTTTATTTTTCTGAATTCTTTTAATTTAAGAAAAAATATAATAACAAACTCTATGGATTAAAAGTATCTCTTAATCCATTTTGTTTATTATCATATTTAATTTTCATAAACAAAATATTTATCCATTAATTTAACAGCTCCAATAAGTTAATCTTTTAAGATAACCTCTTCCTTTGCAGCCCAGTGAACTGTTAATATTAATTAATTTAATAAAATATTTTATTTATAACCGATTTAATTATAATTTGATCATGGGTTTATATTTTGGTTTCCACACCCTCACAAAGTGAAATAGAAACTTATAATTGTGAAGTTTCCCACCAATAGAGTAACTTTTTATGATTAGCTTTTTTTTTTTTTTGGGAATTTGTGTGACATCTTCTTCCTTATTTGGAAGATCAATAATAATTAATAATGAATTTTTGATGGTTTATTGTTGTTGCAGGGGTTGAATCTGTGTCAGTGGACATGAAAGATAAGAAATTAACTCTAACAGGGGACATAGACCCAGTGAGCATCGTGGGAAAGCTGAGGAAACTCTGCCACACAGAGATAGTCTCAGTGGGGCCAGCGAAAGAAGAGAAGAAGGAAGAAAAGAAAGAAGAGAAGAAACCAGAACCAGAACAGAAGAAGAAAGACGAGAAGGAGCAAATGGCCGATCTTCTTAAGGCGTATCAGAACTATCATAATCAGATGAAAGCACAATACTGCTATCAATATCCTTCTTATTATCCTGTTCGGAGTGTGGAAGAAGATCCTAATGCTTGTGTTATCTGCTAAATTAATTAACTAATTTAATTATATACATGTTTGAGTCAGTTTGATGCAGAACAATAAGTGGGAATTTAACAAGTGAATGCTTGTTGATGAGAATGAGAAGCTGGATTTTGGAAACAGAGGAGTCTGCTGTAGATGTACAGTATTACTCTTTCGCAGCCTTGTGAAGGATTAAGTTTTGTTTAAATTATGTAATATTTGTCCATGAGCGGTTAGTAATTATAAATTATTATTTCTTCCCACTTTCAATTTTTGCACCCGGAGACACTCTTGGTATTTTTATTTTTATTTTTAAAATTCCATCTCTTACTATTTTCCGCTCAAACTAATTACAATTGCAATTCTGTGATATCGTTATTGCTAACAATGGCCTCATGATATTTTGATAATGTGACTCTATATTTTTAAAAATTCAAAAATTTAAGATTTTAGAATAAATTTTTTCAACCAGTTGAATCATGCATCACTTCATAGTAATGTAATTTCTTTAAAGAAAAATTTAAAAAATAAAAATTAAATTATACATAAGTTAAAAATTGCGGAATTAAATTATATATAATTATAATAAATAAATTGAGTTGTAAGTAAAATAAAAGTTGAAGAATTAAAAGATTAATTTTAATTTTTAAAAGCTTGATTTGTTAGATTGTTGAATTGCAACAACCACTATTATTCTTCTATTGATGTGTGTTTGTTAGAATTACACGACAAATTTGTTGAGAAATGCCTATATTTAATTTCGGATATTGACTTGAATATAATTGTTTTAGTTGGAGGATCATTGTATATAATAAAAAAAACTACACCACAAATATGTGGCTGTATTTTAATTTAACTAGTTCATTGTAAAAGAAAAATGTCAAAAAAGAGACCACAGATTCTTTTATTTATTTTTTTATTTAAAAAACAGAGTACGACAGACAGCGATTGGGGTTTATAGACGATAGAAGCAAAATTATTGTAGAAGAGCCGTGAACAATAAAACTAGCTATATAGCCGCCATTCAAATATGGATTTAATGTTGCGTTATTTTGTGATGGGAGCAAGAGCAACGCTGTTGATAAATATATATATACTAGATAGATTTTTTTGTTTGTGAAATCAATAAATATAGTATTTACTATAAACAATAACGACGTATTTTCAGATGGCCCTAAAACAAAATCTTATTCTTATATCTCAATGTAAAATATTAAAAAATATTTTGATTTCACAAAAAAAAAACGATCAAAAAAATATGAAATAATAAAGGGGAAATCATACATAAGGGCTGTTGAAGCATGTTATTTGTAAACAATAACCAATAAATTCTGAATTAGCATCATAGGCCAAGATGATTGATATGAAAATAAGATTAAAGTTGAAATGATGAAAATAACCCATATGAATTTAAAAGAAATACATCTAAAGGAATTGCTTATAATGGAATGGGGACTTTTTTTTCCCCCTTGAATAGTGACTTGTTTATCATATTATAACACTTATTTCATTAAAAAATGATTATTTTCTGCAATTGTCAAATTAGGAATTGATTGCTATTAACATGAAAAGGGGACCTTTTTTTTGTCCTAAGTGGTAACTTATTCACCATATTACAACACTTGTTAAATAAGGAATTTATTACTGTTAAAATGAAACATGGACATGTTTCTTCATAAATAGTAACTTTTTTGTTGAATTCTAATTTTGATGATTATAAAATAAAAAAATTATGTTTTACAGGTTAATTAATCACAATTAAATAAGGGTAAGGTAATTGGCCAAGCATTTTAAATGAATCTTACCTAAGTGACTTAGCACTGATAATTTAAATCATGTACTCAATCAATTTTTTGATCCTTGTACCTCAAAAATACTTATTTTTTGTGAAATCCTGACTTATTTAAGTATTTAACTTAACTAAATGTTTTTTGGATCCTTAAATATCCTTTTGAAAGTTTTCCAGCTAAGTCTCTTGTCAAAATTTAATTTCTAGAACTTTTTTTTTGTCTAAGTGTCTTTAGCATTGGTACTGTACTTTTAGCACCAGTGCTATTCATCTATCTCTATCAAAAATCCCTTTTTAGAAGTTTAGAATTTGGCTTAAGTGCTTTTAGCATCGGTATTGATGTGTTAGCACCAGTGTTATTTCGATTTTAGCACCTGTAATATTCGAACACCTATGCTACTTGTGTTCTTTTCTCTTTTGACTTAGTCTTGTTCACTCTTTAAGAATCCCTAACACCTGTGCTGTGTATCAACACTTATCATATTTGTTCTTTTTCAAGGTTTCTTGATATTTTGGCTACAAGCTTTATTGGTTAATACTAGTGCAGTTTGATAGCACCGGTACTGTATTCTAGTTTTGACACTCAAAGAATTCATCTGATTTACTTTAACACTCAAAGATCAATAGTACCACCCTTAAGAAAATGGAGATTATCAAGGAAACAGAGGCTGGAGTAGGAATTCAAACAGAAGCACAATTTATAGTAGCTCTAAGTACTTAAGCTAGACTTAGTTCACATCCTGCTTAGCCAAGTTCATCAATTCCTCCTCCATTTGAGGGACTCTATTTGGATTGTGATGCTGTCAAGTGGTTAGATAAAAGGTTCAAGATTCAAGTTGAGCTCTTCACTTTGTGTTTAGAGAGACAAGCAGATGACTTCAACTTGCAGCTTAAGAAATAGTCTAAGGGATGAGTTCAAATAAGAACTTGGGCTACTGAGAGCTCAAGTGTTGAGTTTGGGAGGAACTCCTAAACCTAGAGATTCATTAGAACATTATTCTACTTTCAGAATGCCTACTCCTCAAGATGACTTTGTATATGAGGATGTTCAAGAAACTCCCTTTGATGATCATGTCTTAGTGCACCCCTCAACAACTTCCCCTACTATTCAGAGAAAGAGGAAAGTAATAGAAGTAGAAGTGGACAGTGATTTGCAAATCCCTTTTAAGTTTGGCAATGTTAGAGTTGGGCTAGCCTCTTTTATTGATTCTAAGCTTAGAGCTATGTTCAAGGATAGTTTAGAAGAAGTCTCTTAACAACCTAAAGATGCTAAGTTTATTGAGGTAGCCAAGATTGTAAGGGAATACATTGAGAACTCAAACAATGAAGAGGAACAACAACATGATAAGTCTTCTCCTCTCTCTACATCCTTCTCTGGTATTATAGGATGATTAGGAATAATCCTAATTTTGTACTTTTTCCTACCTCTCTTACTACCATATTAGAATTTGGAGATATATTCAAGCCTCCCAGGAAGTTTAGTCCAAGACCATTTAGGATGATAGTGGTGCTAGTTCAACTTACACACCATCTCCAAATTTGTTTGTCCTAATAACTTTGTCTACACCCTTTATTGATGACAAAAAGAGGGGAGAAGGATAAAAATGCCAAAAAAGCAATTCAAAAGGGTCAATTAGATCAAAAGGGTAAATTTGAAGTGGCTGGTGATTCAGGAACTAGAAAGCATAAGGGGGAGCCTGTTGTGAGGAAAAGTTCTCTTGTTGTGAGGAAAAAGAGGAGTACCCTTACGAGACCTAGCAAGTTTAGACTGAAGGTTGTGAAGGACACCTCTGAGCCTAAGATTACTAAGCCTAAAACCTTCACCCAAGCTCTCTCACTCTAAGCCTCAGTCTTCTCAATCCTCTTCATTTGAAAAACCTCCTAGACCTTCATCTCCTACTACAAAGAAATTCAATGAGCTAATGAATTTTTTTGGAACTATTTTCAAAGATTGGATAGTGTGCTTGATTAGTCTTAATTCTGTCATTTATGTTCTGTCATTTGAATTGACTTTTGTAAATTTTTTCTATTTATCCAATTGCATATTATAGTAAAATTTTTGTTTACATTGTTATCTTTAATTAATTATTTGTGTTAAGGAGAGACCAAAGTCTCTCCACAACTAATATTTTGCATCTTAGTTTTGTCATCATCAAAAAGGAGGCAAAATGTTGAACCCTAGTTTTGATAATTAGAAAAGATTATGTTTTATAGGTTAATTAATCATGATTAAATAAGGGTAAGGTAATTGACTAAGCATTTTAAATGAATTTGACCTAAGTGACTTAGCACTAGTACTTTAAATCCTACACTCAATCAATTTTTGATCCTTATACCTCAAAAATACTTATTCTTTGTAAAATCCTGATTTATTTAAGTATTTGACTTAACTATATGTCTTTTGGATCCTTAAATGTCCATGTGGGTCTCTTGTCAAAATTCACTTTTTAGAACTTCTTTTTTGTCTAAGTGTCCTTAACATGGGTACTGTGCTTTTAGCACCAGTGCTATCCCTGTCAAAAATCCCTTTTTGAAATTTTAGAATTTGGCTTAAGTGCTTTTAGCACTAGTATTGATGTGTTATCACTGATGCTATTCCGGTTTTAACACCTATTCTACATTCCAGCACATGTGCTACTTGTGTTCTCTTCTCTTTTGACATAGTCTTGTTCACTCTTTAAGAATAAGAATCCCTAACACTTGTGCTATATATTAACACTTGTCCTATTTGTTCTTTATCAAGGTTTCTTGATATTTTAGCTATAAGCTTTATTATTTAACACCTATGCTATCTAATAGCACTGGTACTATATTCTAGTTTTGACACTCAAAGAATTCATTTGATTTACTTCAATACTTGTGCTACCAATCTTCTCTAAAGTAAACACCTTATTTTCATAAAATGAGAAAGATCATTGTAACACTTGCCCTGAGTGTTATCAAAAAATCACACAATTCAAATAAACTAAGTGTGGTTAAGGAGTTGATCCTAAAACCAACTTAGGAAACAAACCATTTAAAAACTTTTTTTAAAAAAATTTATATGTTTTACCTATAGCACGGAGGCAAGCTAGGCAAAAGCGGGGGTAAAAAGACGTTGTCATGACAGCATTAAATTGCTGTCATGATAGCCCTCTCGGGCTAACTTCCGGGAGGCACTATTCTATCATCTAGTCCCCAATCGAAGTAATTTTAAAGTTCACACGTCACATTCAAAGGGTACTATAAATGTACCAAATTTCAAAAAGATCCAACGGTTGGATTAAAAATTAGCCATGTTACAAGTTTGGTTATTTTTGTCGTCATGACAGCTCATGACAACACCTCCAAACTAACTTCCAGAGTGCACCATTTCATCATCCGACCTTCGATTAGAGCGATTTCAAAGCCCACATGTCACTTTTAAAGATTACTATTAGCATACCAAATTTTGAAAATATTCAATAGATGGATTGAATTTCGTGCATTTTGCAACATCATCACTGTTGCTATCATGACAGCACTTTTGCAGTCATGACAGCTCCTCCGAATTAAATTCCAGAGTGCGCCATTTCTCCATCTGGTATTCGATCAATGTGATTCCAAAGCCCATAGGAAGCTTATAAAAGTTTTTACTTGTGACCCAAATTTTAGAAAAATTCAATGGTCGGATTGAGATTTGGACACCCGGATGCAAAAGTGTATTTTTTTTTGTAAAAATAATTTTTAAAATTGTTCAAATCTCATTTTAATGGTCACAAACCTGTGGAAACACTTTGGACACATCAAATAAGACTAAAAACACTTGATAGAACATTTAAACGATAGAAAAACTCTTTATACCAAAATTTGACCATTAGGGTGCCATTTCCCAAAATGAACCTTAAGTCCCCAAAATTCACAAATCAAACAAGAATGGCAAAAAACCATTCTAAATATCATATACACATATGAATACACACGCTAAATATTTTCACTTGGCTCAGAGATCTTCGTGGGGCCCACACAGCCACTCTCTTTATCCAAGGTGTATGTTTGTCCATAGAACACCATTTGTAATGCAACCACTTTACATTTGCTTGTGGAATCACATATATACCAAAATAAATATTTGCTTGTAATGAAAACTTGGTCTACTAAATAAATCCATCAAAACCACACACCATAGCCAAGTTTCCTAGCCACAAGTCTACAAATAAACAAAAATTCATACACAAGCCATACAATCCACACATATTCACACACATATATACATAATCACATCCTACTGGCACCTTAATTCTAAATACATTACAATAGATTTGTTCAAAAGAAAGGGGTTGTAGTTCTTTATAATTCACAAATAACTCCTAGCTCTGCTCATTTCCCCGTCCTCCACTGATTCCTTCGCCTAGACCTGAAAATATTAAAAAGAAAAGGGTGAGACAACCACAGTCTCAATAATAGAGAAATTGATATTCCTTATTACAAGGAAAGCTATAGTCAAGTAAATAAATAATAAATTCAAAATAACATATAATTAACCAATTAAAATGCTTGAATGTATGAGATAGGTCAATATAGCCTTTCTTGACCAATAGAATTCCCTCTTGCACTCTTTAGCTTATAGGTAAATCTTATATCCACTATACCCCCACAGGCACAACATATAAACCAAGGCATGATCTAATCCACCAAATCGCCTGTGCCCCTTTGATGTGAATCCTAAGCAGTTAAAGCTAACTCCCTGCCAAAGCCAGCCCGAATTACTCTCCATGTGAGGGCTACCTTGGCTTAGGCACCCAACCTCACACTTCATATGCTGGATTCCCTCTCCTACTGAGAGGTGTCGAATACTCAATCCACTAACCACTTTAGTGTACTGAGCCCACAATACGAAAGGCAATACTGAGTACTGACAGTGAGCCATAGAATATCACAAGACCACATCTCCCCATTAGTGAACTCCGACCAAGATCATGCCTCCTACCTTTTTTCTACCTTTCTCGAGTATTGACCACTTCAACACTCAAGGTAGTATAACACTCATAATTCATCCCTTAAGTGGTTCCTTTGCCTATCTAAGGTACTAAACCTAATTGCACTTCCCTAAGTGGAACTCCTCATTTTTTTATGATCACAATGCATGCTAATAATCTTATTTCCATATATAACATCATTATTAAACAGATAGTAAATATAGATGCATTATTATTAAAGCAATACCCCATAAACCCTTCTAAAACATATTTTATTTGCATTCAATTATTTAAAATATGTAATGCATGCTAGATAATATTATCTACTCAAAAATAGCTAGATAAAGCAATAAGAAATATAAATTCCCCTGTTACCTCAACCCTTTAGTACCAAAAGGGTTCCTCTTGTATAAAATAGGACTTGGCTTGTTCCTTAACTTCTCAATAAGTTCCACTAATAATTCCTACAACATATAAGTGATCCATATCACTTATCATGACAAATAGTATTAATGAAGACTATAACTCATACCACACAACTTGGGTCAATGAGTTATAATCCATTCTAATGGTCCATATATTAAACCAACTATTCACATAGTATCACTTAACCACCAAAACTATTTATTAGCCATCACTAGGCTAATTTCCAATTCCTATAATTTTTAATCAATTAAAAACTTTCACTTAGTGTCACCAACTTTCACTACTAGCTTTTATAATAAAAATCAAACCTTAATTTAAATCTTATTAGGCTTAAATAGCAAAATTATAACTAAATCAATAGACTTAAACTATTGAGGAGCAAAACCCAACCTCTTGGGGTTTGACTTTTACCCTAAAACTCTATTTTTCATCCAATTACCCGCTCAAAACATTAGGGCATCATGTAGAAACTCAAAACAACCTCCTAAAGACCCAAGAAAACTAAAGCTTACAAGAATAAAGCCTTTTAGATTAAATTCCAAAAATTCCTTCTTACAAAAATTGAAGAAAATTAAGAGGGAAGGAAGATGATTGAAGTAGAAAGTTTACCTATCATATAGCCGAGCTCGCAACGGTTGCAAAGCCTTCCAGATCTGAGCCTAAGTCCCTCTCTTCCATCTTGTTAGTACGTTTCTTTCCTTCTTTCTTTTTTTTTCATTTATGCGGTCTATTTTTCCTCTTAAAACTACTAATCTAACACTTTGGGAAAAATTACAAGAAAGAGCCTAACATTTTTTATTATAGCACAAAAGCTCGGGTCAACTTTCGTAATTTTTCCCATAGTTAAAAATCAAATAAAACCAAAATTTTGCTAAGAAAAATTCAGACTCTGGACCTCTATCAAATTATTCTAATTTTTAATTTAATTATAGATATTTTATTTTATTTTTAAAATAAATTTGAGTCTTAAAATTTTTAGGATGTTACAATTATCATCATTTACGAAGAGCTTTTTTCTAGTACTAACAGAGAGCAACATATGTGCTATTTTAATTGTGTTGTCATTGTTCCTTATCACAACACCAATACTAAATTGATGTTTTATGCTCTATTTTTCATTCTCAATTGTAAACTCTTTGAAACTCATTTCTTTGCTATTCCTTTCATCTGCAATCAATTGTTTCACTCTATAACCTTCCTAGAATCCCTCTAAACATAATTATTACTTGGATCAAACTCTTTGTGATTCTTTCTTGATTTATAACACCTATGCTAAAATGCTACATTGGTATAAACCTTCATATACTTCTGTTAGAGTATTGCTTCATTTACCAGAGAAACTCAGAGAGCTCAGATATCTAGAAAGACTTAAAGAAAAGAAGACAAATGCAACTAACTTTTAATGGGAAGATTTGAGTCTACTAGATCATTTATAACTCTCAATTATAAATAAGCTCATTTATGAAGAAAGGATGCAGAATAAGTAAAGCCAACAAGAACAAAATTCTATCATTATTGTGCATTCAATTTTTAATCTTGCTATTATAGTTGAAAATCTTAGGAGATTCCTGGAGACTAAATGTAGACTTAAGTGGCTAGAATCAAACCAGGATAAATCATTTGTGCAAGTTCTTCTTTCTCATCTCTAAGTTTGATGATATAGTTTCTCTACTTATCTTATTATTTTTGCAAAGTTTATTAAAATTTTAATTAGCTTAATTCATCCCTCCTCTTAGGGTCATTTACATTGTTCACCAAATCTTTTTTTTTTTTTGCCTATTGAAATACTACATCACATTAAACAAAGTACAATACAAAAGGAGAAACAAAATGATAGGGGAATGAAAAGAAAAGCAACTCAGCAATAGCAAAAAAAATATAAACATCATAAACAAGGATACAATTAGGGCACTCATGGATACAATCAAATTCCAAGCTTCCAAATGATCCAAAAGCTCAAGAGAATTTAGTTCTACAATTAGACTATTCAAAATCATCAGTTTCTACCATAAACACAATTTTCCTAATTGCCACTTTAATTCAAAAATTCATTTTATTAGATAACATTGCTATTAATGGTTCCATTAGCATTATTAAACCCCAATGAGCCTTACTAAACCTATTATCCACTAAAATAATTCTCATATTACCCATTCACAACTTAAGATTTGCACAAATAAACAAAAATCAGACATTAATTCCAAATAATTTACACCTACTATTCTAACAACAATTATACACTCCTATTAACTCCATTTCATCCATCCATCCATCCTAGACAAAACCTCCTTCAACCCTAGAACAACTTGAATTTTGAACTCAAGCAAAAAGGGGTTAAACCCTAACTAAAAAATTAGCAAAAATGGAGGAGAAGGAGGTTGTGAACTTAACCCAAGTAATTATTAGCTTTAAATCACTCTAACAAGGCTGGTTGAATCAAACCTTAGTAGAGCAAATTGGCTCACTCTTGATCCTCTCTTTTCTTTCTTTGTCCTTTTTAGTCTTTTGCTATTTAAAAAGCCAATTTGACAATTCAATTGCAGGTGATTGTGCACGTTATAATTCAATTGTTTGCAATTGAACTCACTTAAATGAGTTCTCATATGTTTTTCAATCATGGGAAATTGAGATTACTGAAGGTTTTAACTGCACGTGGTGATAACACATTATGTCTTCAGCCACAAGCAATTAAGACTAGTGATGGAGTTTGTCGCTTAACCCTCAAAATAAACTAAATTAACACTAATGTAGTATAGGGCCAACTTAGATCATATCCCAAGGAATGGTTTGAGTTCAATTAAAAGGCTATCTAATGGAATAAGTGATTCAATGTTGTAAAAGTTTGATTACCCAATCACCTACTAGACAAGTTATTGAAAATGCTAACTAAAGTGAACGGTGTGGACTTCCCTTTTTTAAGAACGTGGAACCCTAGAGATTAGTTGATTTTGAAATCATTATCCTCTTATGATTAAGCTAAATTCAGCTTCCCTTTCCTCTTGACCAAAGCGCTCTTAACCTAAGAATATTATTCTTAGCCAATTAACCTAATTAGCTAACTTCCTTAAGTCTTGGATTAAAGTCCTTAGTTCATCTAACCAATTAGTACAAAGATTAGCCAAGTGAAATAATTAAAATCTTCCCTCAAGTGCCATATGAACTTCTCACTACTTCTCCCTATGGGTGAACTCTTACCCCCTATAATCATGCTTTCACACAAATCGCTTGTTTATATCCAAATTCACATACATAATACATACATACATACATATAAACATATAGGCATATAATCATATAATCTCATAAACTCATTCTCATTTAACATCACTCTCATGCATTAATCATGCCTTTTTCAAATATACATTTTCTAAAACAATTTCATGTAATACTATTTATACTCCTAGACAATTATAAAATATAGTCAAATAAAGGAAGTTATTTGGTTACCTCAACCTTTCTGTCATAAGAAAGGTTTACCTGTAGATTTCATAGTAATCAATACTTCTTTACAAGCTTCCTTCCTCACTTACACGTGTAATATGCCAATCTACACACAATTGACACTATTAGTCAATTAATCAAATTGGCCCAAAGTACTTAATTATTACTTAACATCATATCTAGCCACTTATTTCTTTCTACTTAGCCAAGTTAGGCCTATCACCACTCATTCACCACTTCCCATCACTTTTACCAATCTTAATTCACTTCTCTCACCATTTTCACTCTTGTTCTTCCTTTAATTTAGGATTTGTTCTTCCTTTAATTTAGGACAATATAGGCTTACAGATTCAAAGCTTTATCGTTTAACCCCAAATTAGTCGCAAAGTCTTAGCTTAACTCCCGAGAACTTTTTCATGACTAAAGGGTAAGAAGCAATCCCCTTAAAGTTCCCTGATTCATTTTCTCTAAAACTTATAGTAAGAGAAATTATAGTAGAATTAAAGCTAAGGGCTGTAAGAAACTTACTAGATAAGCTATCGGTAGGAAATATCTTCTAAGCTTTCAAGAATTGATGCCCTAGCAAAGACTCTTCCTCTTCTCCTCTCCTGACTGTGTTTCCCTTCCTTTCCTTTCTGAACTCACGAGCTAATTCACGACTTATGTGACAGCTCGTGGCATAGTGAGGGAAAACCTCATTGCACTCACACGCTTCATCTTGAAATGTGATCACTTTACCATATCTACTCATTCAACATCCTAATAAGTCAAAACATCAATTTGTCATCCAAAATCCTAATCACTTACTAATTACTAATTTGTCATCCCTATGGCTTATATACCTTATTGGAGGGATCAAAGCCTATGTAATTTGAAGTGGTAATTTTGTTTGTTAGTATTTTTATTATTTTTTAGAGAGAAATTAATTGACAGTAACTTATTATTTTGTAAATAAAATAATTTTTAGAAATTTGGATATCTATGTTTTACATTGCAAGAAGTAATTTAATTTCAATTTTTCCTCATTTTTCTTGAAATTTTTAAATAAAACATATTTTATTATAAGATTTCTTTTTGAATTAATGTTAATCATTATACTTGCGGAGTCTTATTGACTCACATAGTAATACAATTATCCTAAATATCTGTTGAAATTCAAAAATATCACATGACAAAAGAATCAAATAATATTTTTTATATTATAACTTTATATACATATATTTTTTTTGATATTGATATGTCTGTCAAAACTTATTGTTTCACATTACAACTCGATCAACTAGGTCAACTGGCAGAGATATATGGATCTTATATGGTATAATACTTTATTTTTGTATGTATTTATTTCTTAAGAGAATTTAAATTGTTTTATTTGCAAAGATTTATTGACTCACACAATTATATGATTATTTTAAATGTTTACAAAGATTTAGAAATCTCACATGTCAAAAAAAAAAAAATCAAATAACATTTAACATACTGCAATTTTTTTTAAAAAAATGTTATTGATTTATACAATATGTGATCATTTTAAATGCATGTAGAGATTTTAAAATCTCAAATAGGAAATGAATAAATACAAATATATCCTCTCTCAGCATTATCATTGTTATTGTTATTATTATTATTATTATATTATTTTAGACTTAATTAACTATTCAAGTGCATTTGAAAAGCAATGTTATCCACAAATATAATCCTTTACCTCTTTTTAGCTTCTTCTTCTATCTTTACCAAATTGCTATTTACAAAAGCCACTCAACACAATATTTAAGTTGATATACTTGCAACAAATTATTATAGGGTGTTATGTTGAATAAACCATGTCCCACTTGTATTAATGTAAGGACCAAAATTGAATTTACACCCATTTGAATTCAAGACAAATAGGATCACAATGAGAATTAAGAGACAAAGTTTGATATGCAACCATGTATGTGTGATGCTACAATTCTGAATTTCACTTTGTTGATCATTTAATTCAAATATAAACATCAATTTATTCCCTTAAAATAACAAACCACTTAGCCACCACTAGGGAAAACACTTTTCATAATTTGAAACACTTTTGACATAAATCATCATATTCATATTTTACAAAACTCACAAATACAATCAAGCATAAGAGGGAATTTAGGTTCTCGGTTAACTCTACCATTTATGTTCACCACAGGATGTGTAATGCCCTCACTGACATTACCAAATGACTCTCTGCTCAATTGCTAATCAATTCAAAATCATTTATTTTTGAAAGTTTTGGGATCCCAAGTAAAACATTTCCAAAACCATTTCACAAATTACTCAAGTTATAAAACATTGCATAGCAAAAGAAATATACAAAAGTGCGTCAAAGAATAAGAAAACAAGTGCATTTCAACCTAATTGAGTCAAATTAGGGGCCACGCATCGCGGCTCGTGCCACATGCGCCGTGGCATGTGGTATAGAGACCTCAGTGTCACTCTCTGTGCTATGTGCCGTAGCATATTGCCCTTCATTGTCACATGCACCGTGGCGCACGTATCAGAATTTGTTGTCAAATTTTAGATTCTGATATAAATTTTAGAAGTGCATCATTTTTACATTTGATGTCCAATTGGGATGGTTCAAGCGTCCACACGAAGTTTATTTTAAAATCTAACCAATGACATTATTTTTGTTTCAATCAAATATTCCATTCAAAAATTGGATACTCAAGTGCATTTTGACCATTTTAAGTGAAAATTTGCCACTTCAACATCACCAATCGAAACTATAAATCATTGGTCAATTTTAGGGCCTTGACCACGTCTAATTGGATTATACACACTTGATTAACCAGTTATATAAACAATATGACCTGCATACACATATTTGGCCTGTAAGTTGCCCATAACAAATAAATTTAGGCAAATTCTCATTTTTTGTTTCATTTTCATTCTCTTACAAGGCCACATTCCACATACACATCTCACATACGACCATGCCATAACCGCACATACTCAATCACTAGCTCGTATGGCCATTCTTAGTATTTATACACATAAACACACAAAGGGCCTAAGATATCAAATTCACACAACATACACGCATTCACAACCTATACACATGTTTATGCAATACACTTGTTCCTATGGCAACTTATACATCACTATTACTATTTACTCAAACTCATTACACTATCTTACAATGGGCTTCGTAGAGAATTCTCTATCCCTAGCCCAAATCCTTTCCTTTTACTCTACTACTACTAGAATCTAAAAAAAAAAAAACCACAGGTGAGATCAAAATCTCAGTAACCAATATAGTTGATATATGTCCATTAACACAAATAACCATGTCCAAGTAATAAAAACCAAAGTATAACTTATATATTTATCATAACATAGTTTAACTCATAATTTTCTCATATAAACCATTTTCACCCATTTTTACACATTAGCATGATCATCTATCCACTGATTCTCCAAAGCTTCTCGACATGAAACTATAGGCTCTATTGGATCAATCACTTATTCACTTGAGCATACTTTCAGTGGTAGAAACACCCAGCCAAAAGTAATGTATCCCACATGCAGACTGTGGTTTTTTTCTTTTCACACACTTGTGATAGAGGCTTTGTTGACTCCTAATTGCATCCTAAGAGGTACAACGGAGTTGCCAGACTGTCCAGATATCCCATGATAGCAGTCCCAATATATACTATACTAGATTAACCAAGGTATTAGCCCATATAATGTTGTATTGAATGTCCTATGGTGCCTGCCCGACCATATGAATTTGCTCTTTCACATCTCCACATACACACACATCCCCACATATCCTGGGTGAACTCTCACCCCCTATGATCGTGCTTTTTCATGTAAATTTCACTGCTCTTTCACATTTACACACCATACACTTTTATTCATAACACACGCGCACACATACAGATATATATGTATATATATTTATTCATTCAAAGCTAGAAATCCTCAAACTTTCATTAATCAATGTCATGTTAAACTTGTTTTCAATACCAAATCGTGCATAAAAACCAACAAAACCATAGTTATACAATTACTTTTACATAGTTACAATAGTTAATAAATATAATAAATTATATAGTTACCTCAAGCTTTCAGTTTAATGAAAGGGTTACCTGTATTCCACAACCTTATTTGAGTTTCCTTTTGCTATTTACATGTCACATGCTAGAGTCCACACAAAATTAGCAACTAAAGTCAATTTTCTTATTGACTAAAAGTGCCGATTATAGCAATTTACCATCTAATTGCTACCACTTCCTCTATTCATACTCGTTCATGTGTATTATGGCAAGTTATCATTCAATACCAACACTAACCTTTATCTAGCCTAATTTCTCTTATTGCTCTCTCTAGATTAGGTTAAATTGAGCTTAAAGCTTTAAAACTTTATCATTCTGACTCAAACCAATCATAAAGCACTAGTTTAGTCCCAAAGGACCTTTCTATTACTATAGGGCAAGAAATCATCTCCTTAAAACATCTGAATTCAATTTATCAATATTTTAAACTAAGAGAAAATAAGGTAGAATCGGAGGTTAAGGCAGTATGAGACTTACCCGATAAATAACAGGTCGGAAATGTCGTCCTTTTTCTTGAAATTGCTTGCCTTAGCTAAGAACTCTTTCTTCTCCATGCCATATCTCTCTTCTCTTGATCTCCCTTCTATTTTTCATGAGCTGGACACATTTCCATTTATTAGAATTCTGCTCTATGCGCCACGGCATGTGGCACATTGAGGGTAATTCTCACTATGCTCACACGCTTTACTTTAGGACTTCATTCTTTCGCTCGTCCGCTCATATAACATCCTAAATGAGTCAATACAACACTTTTCTTTCTAGAATCCTAATTGCACATTAAATGACTAATTCATTCCCTAATTAGTGGTAATGCAAAAATCAAGAATTTGGGATGTTACACAATTGAGGTGATCCAAGTGTCTACAGAGAGCTTTCTCCTAGTTTTAGCTAATGGCATAAGTTTCACAATCAAATAATTTTTCTACAAAAAGTTAGACACCCAATACCTTTAGCGGTAGAATTCTCGACCAAAGGTGTTCTATCACACTTTCAAACTATGGTTTTCCCTAATACACATCATCAGGTATTGTTGACTCCAACATCGCATCACATCGATATTAAGGAGTTTGAATTTCCAACACTGTACCTCAATAGGCATTAAGAAGATAATCTTTAACACCGCACCTTGAAAGGCACTAAAGAGATACAAATTCTCCAACATTACAACCCTTTAGGCCCTAAGGAGAATAATGCAATATAGTCTTTCTCTACCTCTCCACTCGAGTGAACTCCTAATCCTATGATCATACTTTTTGAACCAATCACAGGTTCCCAATCACCACCATATGTAAAGTCCCAACCCAATCCAGACTTTACCATTCCCAACCACAACCATTGATACAATTACAAATCCACATCAGAGTAATAGCCTTTTTGTTTTCAAATCACTGGATCTCGACTTGTTAAAACATATATTCAAATAAGAGGGCTAGCGGAAGTATAAACACAGTTAAACAACTTAGCAAAACACAACTTCTTAGCCCTGAAAAAGGGCCATGTGTGCGGCATGTGGTATAGAGCAACGTGCTTTATTTTTATCTGTGTCATGCACTGTGGTGGGCACACCATGCATCGTGGCGCATGTGACAACAATTTCTGTTATTGTATGATAGCTCGAAAGAAGAACTTCTGCCACTTACTATTTCCACATCAGACGTCCGATTAGAGTAATTCAAGTGCTTACATGAAGCTTTCAACATAAACTAGCTAATGGGATGAGTTTGGACTCGATCTGACAGTTCGATCTAAAATTGGACATCTAAGTGCAAAAAATCACTTCTTTTTTTTCGAAAACTTGTACCATAAGTGCTCAATTCTCATTCCTTATCCTATTAGACCATTTTAGGCCTTAAACAAAGTCTAAAAGGACCATATACACTTGATTGACACCTTACAACACATATATCACATCAATTGCCCATTTTGGCCTCTCAATGCCACATTATACAATTGTGAACTTATATGAGGAATACACATACAACACATATTCACATATATACAAATAGACTTATTTCACTTTCAACCCTCTAACTCTTACATATGGGGCTCTGTTTTACCATATAGTCGGGAATCAGAAATGTACTTGACTCTTTCAAATGGGGCTTCGTCTCATCATTTGTGTCAAGTTCTCACATACAAACATAATTCACAATCAATTCACATTTAACACATAATATGAGTGGAACAAGTTACATAACATCGTACACTTACTTATTTAGCGTCTAGGCCTACTTATATACCCTCTCATTAGGGCACACTCAATGAGATGCAATATCATATACACATACAAGCAAGGTTTTCACATCACAATTCATATTCACACTCACATATGCATCTTAGTTGGAAACTCTACTATCGCAACTCATTATACATCCATTTATACAAATGGTGGTCATACCACTACAAAGTGAGGCTACTCTTTCTTCGATTCCTTTCTCGACCTTCTCGTGCTTTCTTCACTTGTGTTCAAAAGTAACAGAGTGAGACATACATCCTAGTAACTCAAAGGTAACCCCAATTATCGATTAGTAAGCAAAATCATAAATAAGTGATAAAGTAGCATGTGTTTCAGTAAAAGTAATATCAAATGCATATATATATGAATTCATTCTTATCAATCTCATCATGTTCATGCAATGCATTCCTAGTTCCACCTAGCAGAGTAATCTCTATGCTTAGACCAGGACTTCCAGTCACATGGAACAAGGCCTACTATACCACTGCTTAGACTAGGTAATCCTCTTCGCGTATGGCCACCTCCTAGGTCTACCATGGCGGAGTTAAACTCTATACTCTAGATCATCAAGACTTCCTAGCCTTATACAGAGTAAGACCACGACCCCCTACCCTAGTTTAGGGTAACCTCGTGGACCATTCCATATCCTAGGTTCGTCATGGTGGAGTCAAGCTCTACGCTTTGGGTCATCAGGATTCTTCTCTTAGGTCCATCTTAGTGGAGTCGAGCCCTATGCTCTAGATTATCATGACTTCTTAGACCTTCTTGTGGTAGAGCCACGTCCCCTAACCATAATCTAGGATATTTTCATGGATGCGATGCATGGCAATGCATAGGCTACCTCAAATTCATTTCAATCAATACTCACACACCTGCATGCATATTCTTTCATAATTCTGCTACTCTTATCAGTTTACAACACAATGCACATAGCTATATAAAAATACTTGTAAACAATTTTACAAACAAACAAGTAAAGGGGTTACTCTAGTTACCTTTAACCCTTGCTACTAAGGCTTACCAATCATACTAAGCTCCTAAGGGTGTAGATTCTCACGAGTAATGCCACAGGTGCTCAATCTACATAACACAGTGCCTCTCAATTAATTCTCAGCATTCCATATAAGAATTGATTTGGCTAAACTGAATCCCTTACTACACAAAATGGTCCAATTAATGCCTTTTGAATTTATACGTCCATTATCTATAGTCATTAGCCTTATAGGCTATTCAAATGATCATAACAACCTCATACTCATTATTCCACCAAAATTTTGCCATTAACCTAACTTTTTGACTATTTTGAGCTAAAATCCTCAAAGCTCAACCATTCAACTCCATATTAGTCACAAAACCTTAATTCTATATTTGATATTCAGTTTTAACCCTTTCTTTTAGATTACAACACTTTAGAACTTCATGATTTGATTTCTCAATTAATGAAATTCAATAAAAATGGGGTAGAAATGAAGCTTGGAATTGTGCAATACTTACCTAATAAGTTACTAATCGAAGCAAACTCCAAACCTCTAGATATAGCTTGCCCTAGCAGATGGGAACCTCTTCTCTTCTCTAGCTATATTTCCTAGTACCTCATCCTATGATTTCACAAGTTGTTCACATCAACTTTAAGTGATCCCTAGACAATGGACATGGCATATGTAGCTTCTGCCGCAGCATGTGGCATAGTGAGGTCAATCTCACTTGTGCTCATGCATTACGTCTTGGATTGTCGTTCTACCCATCAATCCTATCAATACAATATCAAATTAACACAAATTATCAACTCAACATCCAAACCACAATCAATCCACTAATTACTAATTCATCTCTAATTATCAACTAGTTCCTGAGATTGAAATTTAGGATGTTACACCATACACATATGTATGCACACACACACACACATAATCGCACAATGTCACGTACTTGTTTAATCAAAGTTTATTTTCATTCAATAACCATGCAATGTTGCAAAACATGCTCAGTTTAAAATAGTTTCATGTAATAGATAACATACTTACACACAGTTACAATAAATAGTCAAATAGAGCAAGTTATTCGATTACCTCAACCCTTCTATCACTAGAAAAGTTACCCATGGTACTTTTCAATTGATACTCATCTCTAACAAGTTCTCTTCTCACTCTACATGAGGATTATGCCAATCTACACATAATTGACACAATTAATCAATTGGCTTAATTGACCAAAAACACTTAACTATCAATAAAGGCTATAACTAGCCATTCATTCCTCTCCATTTAGCCATTCTAGGTTCATTACCACTCAATCACCACTTTACTTTACCTCAAATGATCCCATTTCATTTAAACATTATTTCCACCCCTATTTCCATTGAATTAAGGCTAAATTTGAGTTTATGGATTCAAAGCTCTATTGTTTAACTCTAAACTAGTCGTAAAGCTCTAATTTAACTCTCAAGAACCCTTTTATTACTATAGGGTAAGAAAATAACCCTTAAAATTTTCCTGATTCAATTTCTCTATAACTCATATTAAGAAAAATTATAATAGAATCAGAGCTAAGGGTTATACAAAGCTTACCTAATAAGTTATTGATTGGAAGTGCCTTCCAATGCTCTGAAATCTTTTGCCCTAGCCAACCTTTACTTCTTCTCTTCTCCCTTCATGTGTTTTTCTTCTTTCCTCTCTACACTCACCAGTTAATCCATGACTTTTAAGGTCATTTTTTGGTACATGCACCACGGTGCAGGCAACATTAGCCACAACCATGGCATGGTGAGGAGAATCCTCACCACGAGCACACACTTCGACCTGAAATGCGATTCTTCTACCTATATCTGTTCATTCAACACCCTAAAGACAAATCATCAAATAATCATCCAAATCTCTGATCCTTTACTAATTACTAATCTATCCTAAATCAATAGCTAATTATTGGATTAGAAAATCAAGATGTTACAGTATGTAAGCCCTAAGCTTTGGTCCTTGGTCAAGTCCTTCTATGTAAATAAATAAATTTGCTTTCAATAATTTTTTTATTTTTTATCTTTATTTTTGCATGTGATTAAAGGATAATTAAGATATTGCTGAAGGGCTAATTAATTTTACACAATCAACTTAAGGTAACTGTGCTTTTAAACGGGTGTCATAGGGTGCCTAATACCTTCCCCACATAAATCGACTCTTAAAACTTTTTCGCAGACCATCCTTTCAATTATACAGTTAAGGTTTCCCTAAAAACTTAGTGGTGACTCTCATTTTTCCTATATTTATTGACCTTTCTTTTCTAAGAAAGTTACTATCCAAACGCAACATTCTTAAACAATTAAATAAAAATTATTTAAAATCATGAGGGGCAGACAGAAGTCTCATTGCCAATATAATAACATAAGTAATCCCAAATAACATGTTTAGACCATGAGGAGAAAATAGAAATCTCATGTCCAACATGTGCAAGATAATTTAAATTAAAGAATCTATATGCCCATAATAAGCAAAGATGCCTAATGTTGGCATTCTATACATTACTTCAACTAAAAGAGAGATCACATAGGCCAAGGGGATCAACACACACCCAATTATCTTCCTGGTGCTTCTTTGACTAGACCCTTTCCTTTACTCTTCATTGGTAAGGTTCCTCAAAAACAAAAGTGATCACTTATAGTGTCCATAACAAAACCAACTGATCAAATTTCAACACGATCCAATGGTCCATGAATTTTGATTTACCAAGATTACCTTATGAAGATGAAAAAATAGCTTTCTCTTTTATTCTCTCTTGAATAGGTGTAGCTCAATCATGAATATACCCTCTCCCTTATGACCTAATATGACCTCTCTTTACTTTCCTTAGTGAGATTCATAATGGGCTTCAATATTTAGCTTTTTTCCATGTAGGAAGGTAGCCCAAATTCATTAACCTTGATTTTCCTTAAAACACAATTTAATTCTCAATTAAACCTTATAATTTCCTTAATTAAATTCCTAAATAAAACTAGGATGTTATAGTATGGCTACTTTAAAAGAGGTCTACAAGCTAAGACATGAGGTGAGAAAGAAAGCTAAATTAATTAAGGCATTGCTTAGTACCTAATGATATGGAAAGTTATCTTTGAACATTAATCCAACCAGCAGGAAAAATAGTTGCGCTATGGCCCAACCTTTTCAACATCCCAATAAGCTCCCTAAGGTAGTATTCTTTTTTATATCTAAACTTTAGTCCATAATTATTTTCTTACTTTATGCTTTTATGTGTTTAGGGCAAGGCCGACTATCTTTTCTTAGCAAACAACATGTGTCAATAAAAGGTTACATGTATAATATCCTAAGAGAGACTACTATGCATAATATGCTGATACCTACGGACCATGTGTTAGGGTTGATTGAAGAACCCCCTTGTTGCCAACTATCCACTTCCTGTAGTTTGATAGGATTTAGTTGCTTGCCTTCAAAATTAAACTAAAGCTAACCCTAATGCAATATAAGGCCAATTCCAAGTCATTTCCCAAGGAATGGTTTTAAGTCTAACTTAAAGTTATCTAGTTTAATAAATCACAGTTTGAAGTTGATTAATCAAGTGCTAACCTAATTATCTAATGAATTAAACTAGAAAACTAATACAAATTGTGAATGAAGTGGCTTCCTTATTCAAGTAGGAACCCTAAGGTGTTGCTAATGGAAAATTCCTAACCCTTTAATTAATTATGGCAGCTCACTTAACTCTCCTTCCTTGGCTAAAAAGTGTATTTATTTAAGACAACTATCTCAAGCATCCTAGCTTCACTAATTCAATTCTGTAAGTGCTATTACAAGCCCCCTAGGTAACCTTACTAGCTTAGCTCTAAAATTAACTAAGTGTTTAGTTAAAATTCATTCCCAAATGCCATTGTTCAAAACTATACCTAAGCTCAAAACTATGAAAACTCAAGCAACTCATCAAGTATTCACCACATAATTACATGCTAGGCTAATACAAGATATTCTCCAAGTGAAATCACATATTACCATGTAAAAACACCAAGAGGCTGAAATTCCAGTAGCATTATGAACTAGGAATTCAACTAAACAATCTTGTTTCAACATTTCAAATTCCAAACAACCATGAAACTAAAGTCAAATTGAACCACAATCAATAATAGTCATAGTATTCTAATGAAATTGAAACAAGATGAAGAAATAGTTAAGCTTAGCCCAGTGAAGACTTCAAGACTCCTCTTCTATCAACTCTCCCCTAGGATTGCATGAAGAATCTGGCTAGAAAATATCAAGAAAATCCTGCTTCCTCTATGAACACTATGTGGTCAAGAGGTATGCTCCATAGTCTTGATGCTTCAATTCTTCTTCTAGATGCTTGGGGTGAGTTTGGCCATGATAGGAGAAGAGAATGGTGGAAGATTTGAGTGGATTTGATGGAAAAATTGTGGAAGAATAGGGGTTGGACGTGCTGGAGTGTAGAGAGAAGGAGGAGAAAATGAAGAACACTAAGAATAAGAGAGAGAAAATGTGGAAGATGAGTGAATGGGTGAATGAATCTCATTTTAGGGCTGAATGGACGTGCATCTAGTGTTTCCCTTTAGCTGAATAATCAATTAAAAAATGAAAAAACAAAATAAAAAGAAAATGGGAGCCTTTTCACAGTTGCAAAGTGGCACTCTCCTATTAGTTTGTAGATGATTCCAATATATGCCTAATTTTCCATCTGTCATCCACATTTCAAGTTGAGTTAATCTTCTAAAAATATCATAAATCATGTGAAAATGCTTGGCCATTGGCCTCAAGAAGTGTTGACCTCAATTGCCCAATTGATGCACAAGTCACATGCCACCTATGTCATATAAATCACATAATTCAATTAAATAGCATGTGACATAATAAAATTCAATTAATGTCTAGAATTAAATTCATAATTAGAAGGGAGAATTTATTAAAATAACCAAGTTCTAGGTTATAAAAATTATATAAAAATTTTCACACAAAGACAACCCGAAAACTAGGTCAAACTAAGACACTTAAGAAAGTGTTGACTTTTTATTTAATTACTCTCAAACTAAAATGAATTTTAAAAATATAATTTTACCACTCATCAACTGGATATAAAATGCACTTTGTCAATTTCTCTTGTACATTTTCTCAAAAGTTCATTTTTTGGACCAAAATGCCTCTAATACACTAAACCTAAAAACTTAGGCAAAATTCCAAATCTAATACAACGTATGCACTTGAAGGTGATAAATCATTAATAAAAGGGTCCTAATTGATAAATAAAAGTGGGTAAAAAATGTGTTCTATCATAGTCATAATTAATGCAGTCACCGTAGGAGAAGTGGCAAGCTCCTTTGTTGCATAGCCTAAGAAACTCATACAATTTAAAGACGAAGTTGAAAAGAAAAAAAGGTATGATAGTTGACATTATGTCATATAACATATAAATCATTTCTTTTCATCCCTGACTGACACTAGTTCACTCTATGGAAAATAACCTCCTTAAAAACTTAACACATAATTCTAAGCTTGTTGCACTACCCTCGACAAATATGCCTCAACTACTAATGAGATGGTAAGATGCACTTGAGTCATATGCGCTTGTGTTTAAGAATAAGAATCCTATGGTGTGGGTCCCATTCAATAATATCATATACAATAGAGAACAAGGAGATATGCTCAAGGTCAAAGTGATCGATAAAGTCCTCAAGCATGAGCACATTAGCTAAAAAATCGTCCCTTTTTATATGAGGTACTTATTTTTCATGTAACTAGTATCTATTTTAAAATAAATTTTTTGACATGTTTGATTTCTTTATTTTTGTGCCTATATGAAAGTTTCATCATCCTAGGCAACCTTCCCTCAAAGTTCATCTTCATATTTCCTTATGACATCTGTACTTATAGTGACATTTTTACTGAGAGTTGTGAAGCCCAATCTCAAGATTTGTTTAAGTATTTTTCAGGTAATGAAAAATAATGCTACAAAGAGCATATTATTCATGGAACTTTATGTGCAAGGGTGAGTTAATTACTTGAATTTTTCAAATTAATTTCACTTTATGAATTTAATTTTGTAACACTTTCAAATTCTCTTAGGAGTAAGTGGATGTCATCTAGCTAGGTGGTACATGCCTAAAGATTTACTTTTTTAGATTCTGCTGGTAGGCATTAGTAATCAGACTAATATGATGGAGATCTTTAATAAATAAGCTTCTTAATCAACTTCTATTTATTTTTTGTTGTTTCAAATCTCTAACATTAACTTTTTTGTTGTCTTATTAGGCTTTTGGTATTATATCACACCCAAAAGCAACTTATTATTCCAAGATTCAAGTCATACAATTAGGCCTGTAGCTAGAACATAATAAAGGTATTTTCACTAACTATTCAAACAATTAGTTATAATTTTCTAATTCATTAATATATATAGGTTTTTTTTTAAAGTTCCCCTGACAAAAGAATAATAGCCTAGACTATGGATATTGCCTAATGAGGTATTTTAAAGACATCATCATTCACTAAGAAACTATCATCATTGCCACAATATATATATATATATATATATGTCATTCAAATTCAATTATTTTATAATAACAAAATTTAGTCAACTAATTTTGTAGTGGTTATTTATAGTGCAATACTACCTAGACATATATTGTGAAGTATTTGAGGATGTTATAATCAATGAAGGCATCGAAGAGTGGTGTATCGGCTCAATTACATACATTGGCTCAATTTGTGGCCAATTCATAGGGGGTAAATTCTATTTCTTTTTCATGTATTGAAGGAATATTAATTGAGAAGAATGATTGCAACTATAAAAATTTTGAATTGTATATCTATTATGCTTGTATGTTTTAATTATTTTTATTATGTATTGGAAGACTTAATTACAAATAGTTTCTACTTATGGCATTCTAGACTAGTTTTGTGTAAAGTCTCACAAATCACCATGGACTTTACTTACACTTAATGCCCATCACAATACAAGTACAAAGCAAGCCCCAATTTAGTTTAAAAATGCGAGATCTTGACTTTATTTTGGAAATATCTAAATGTACAACAATGTTCAATAAAAAAGGTTGCGGAAGCATAGGCACCATACCCTTGAAATAAGAATTAAAACAATTAATTTTCTCAAAATGTGATATGTGATATGACATGTGGTACAATGCCATGAAGTTTAGCTCTGTGCCAGTTTGCGTTATGGTGCATGTATCAGATTCTACTATCATAACAATAATCTAACACAAACTTCCACCACATACATTTCCACATACGAAGTCTGATTGGAGTGATTCAAGCTTTCATACAAAGCTTATAAGATAGACTAACTAATGAAATAACTTTGGATATGATCCAACTGTTTGGTCTTAATTCACATACTCAGGTGTAAAAAGTTATTTTTATTTCAAGAATATGCAGCTTAAGTATTCAAATTTCACTCCTTGTCTCATTAGACCACATTGGGTCTTGAACCAAGTGCAAAAGGATCAATTACACCTGATTGGCATATTATATCTCATATAACATATCACATGCATAATTTGAGCTCTCAATGCCACTTTTAACACTTGTAGGCTTATATGACGCATTACACATATTATCACACATGCACCTTTTGACTTGTTCCACCTACATTCCTCTGGCTTACACATATGGGGCCAAGCCACAAAATATAGTTAGGATATATACATATGCTTGACTTATACAAATGGGGCGAAGCCTTACCATTTAGTCAAGTTTCACACACAAAAATCAGATAATAAAAATCACATATAATACTAGTGGAATAAGATAAACACAACCTATTCTCATTCTTGCTTGAATGGCACCAAAGCCTAACTATGTATTCACTATTACGATACACTTGGCAAAGATGCAATATAATTTATACAAGAAAGTGACTAAAATTACATGTATATGCATGTTTACATCTTATTTAGCAACATAAACACTTTATATCCAATTATACATTCATACTCTAGAGTAACATTATCATGAGTAAAGATAGCTACTCTCCTTATGCTTCCTTTCCTAGTCTCTTTGAACTCTCTTCACATATACATAAGAAGTAACAGAGTGAGACATACATCCAGTAACTTAGATAGACCCTAAATACTGATTAACAAGTAAAACTAGGAACAAGAGATAGAATAACAATATTCTCATAGTAAAATAAGTATGTGTGTGACCCAATATGCAACCAATCACAATGAGCATGCACTCTTGAATCCCACCAGTAGAGAATACTCAACACTCAAATTAGGACTTCCTAACCTTACAAGAAGCAAGGCCACCAACCACTACCTTAGACCAGAGTATCACATATAGGTAGTTATGCACCTCCTGAGTCCCACTAGCAAATTGTAATATCTTGAGTTTTCAACTTTGAAATTTTAAGTGTTTAATAAGGGTAAATTAGTCAAAATAAGATATTTATGAATCTGTGGTGTTTTTGGACCTTTAAATAGCTTTGAAAATGAGCTAGGATGGTGTATGGGTCAATCGAGTTTGAGATGGTGGCCAAAATGGCATACGGCCTTTGTTGTGCCATATGTTGTGGCACACACATCTTTTACCGTGACGTATGGCTCATTTCTGAAATAAATTATATGCGAGTTGCATCTAATTTTAGAAGAAAAAAAGAAGAGGAATAAGAGAGAGAGAGAGAATGAAGAGAGAGCTCGTGGGTGCTAGGGCTTCATCTTGGGAGCACTTTGTAGGCATTTTTAGTTAGAAATCCTCATTGGTAAGCTTCCTCTCTTTCTCCCTTCTCATTTATGTGAAAAATCTATTGTGTTGGGTACTGTAGGACTTGATTTCATTTTTCTTAGGTTTTGACTGAACCCATTGGCTTAGTTAAGGTCTTGAGAAGTTAAATCAAGCTTCCAAGCCTAGGTTTAAGGTTTTTGTAATAATTTGAGGTTTTTAATTAGGGTTTGGACAAACCCTAAGTGAAATTTGAGCTATTGGGAACAATGTGGATAAAGATTTATGTTTGTTTAAGTGTTTGGGTGCTTGATGAAATTAATGGATTATATGGGAAGTGTTGATTATAGTTAAGATAGGATGTTGGGCATAATGGGTACCAAAAATTAGGCTAAAATGGGACTTAAATAGAATGAGAATTAATGATTAATGTTTGATTGTGTAAATTAAATATTGATCAAGTGTTGGTACATGAATGAACTCTTATGGAGTAAAATTTAACCACGGTAACCCTTTCTTGAGAAAAATGTTGAGGTAACCCAATAATTTACTCTATTTGATTAATTGCTTAACTGTTTGTGAGTAAATATATAACCTTGCATAGTTATGTTTTGAAAGTATTGCATATTGTGAAATGATTACATTGTGCATGGAAAAATGGTTTTAGAAATAAGGAATCTATAGAAGTATCTAAATATGTTTAATGTGTGGTTTGGATACAAGCATGCGATTTGTATGAAAAATGTGAGTATGGTCTTATTAGGGGTGGGGGTTTACCCATAGGAGGGAGCAGCGGAGGTCCATATGGCATACATTCTCCTCAGTGCCCAATTAGATGTGATGTTGGAGAATTCCTCTCCTTAGTACCTATAAAGGTACAGTGTCAGAGAATCCTCTCTCTAATGCCCCTGTGGGGTACAGTATAGGAGATTTACACTTCTTAGCATCAATGTGATGTGGTGTTAGAGTAATGACACTCCAATCATGTGTGGTAAGGGGAAACCATAATTTAGAAGTGGGACATAATGCCACAGAAGGTGCGCTCGGGGTAGTGTGTGTGAATGTTTGGTCTAATAAAGCCTTTGGTTTTAGTCAAGGTGACATGGAGGCTCAGATGGTCGAATGATCATATGCTAGAGTGTGAAAAATAACTTATGAATATGGAAATTTTTATAGTTGGATATTCATAGTTGTATTTTTACATATACAAGCTTTACTTATTTATAATTGTACATATTAATTGATAGTTGTGAGTTATTTTATTATTGAGATCTTTATCTCACCCTATAGTTATATTTTACAGGTGAGGGCTTCAATAAGGGCAAAAAGAAGGAAGACTTAGTTAGGATTTAAAGAGCTTGTATTTTTATAGCTCTTCAACTTCTTTTTTTGTTTTGTAATGAATACTTTAGGAATCTTATGCCCACTTAGGATCATATGTATGTTTTTGGGATAACTTGTGTAACATCCTAGGTTCATAATGCTGAAACTAATTACTAATTAAGAGTAAATTAGTAAATTAGTGAGTGATTAGGAATTTGGATGAAAAATTGGTATTTTGACTCTTTAAAATGTTAGATAAATAGATACGGGTAAAAGGATCAGTTTTAAAGTAAAGTGGATGTGTGTGGTAAGAATTTCCCTTACTATGCTGCATGTCACAGTACAAGATGTGTGCACCATGGCGCATAGCATAGAAAAGGAGATGATAAGTATGTGGAAGCTCATGGCTTTTGAGGAGGAAAAGAAGAGAAACAAGAGCAGAGAGGGATGAGAGATTTGTATGTGTTAGGGCATCAAATCTTGAAAGCTCGGGAGACATTTTTGACCAATAGCTTACCGGGTAAGTTTCTTACCACCCTTAGCTTAATTCTACCCTAATTTTTTTATTATAAGTTATAGAGAAATTGCATCGAGAAGTTTTAAGAGGTTTGTTTCTTAACCTTTAGTAATGAAAATGTTCTTGGGAATCAAATTAAGGTTTTGCAACTAGTTTGGAGTTAAATGATAAAGCTTTGAGATCGTAAGATTAAATAGACTCTAAAACTATAAGAAAATGGAAGTGAAATTGTGAAAGAGGTGTGATAGGATTGATGGAAGTGGCAGAAAGAGGTGATTGGGATACAATAAACCTAAGTAGACTAAGTAAAAGGAAATGAATAGTTAAATATAGTTTTAAATGATAATTAGTACTTGTGGTCAATTTAGTTAATTGAGTAATAGTGCTAAATTTTACGTAGATTATTGTGTGTTGCGTGTAACTGGAGAAAAGGAAACGAGTGGGGACATCAATTATTGTGAGAATCCATGGGTATTCCTTTTTCTTGTTGTAATGCCCTCACTGACATTACCATGCGGTCTATTATAATATCACTAATTAGATTAAAATTGTTTACTTTAAAAATATTGAAATCCTTGGGATCCTAATAAAAATTTTTCAGTTTTATAACTCACTCAAGTATAAATCTTATTACACACAGTGGAAGCAATAAATTTATGTGCATCAAGGATCTAGAAAACATTTGCATAACTGAAAAACAAAGTGAAATTTGGCACCGTGAGCCGTGGCTTGTGCCACATGCATCACAGCATGTGGCATAGAGGCTACAGTCACTCACTCTGTGCCATGTATCGTGGCATGTGAGTACATGCATCGCAGCACACACACTTGAATTTGCTGTCAAATGGCAGTTTCTAATATGAAATTCAGATATGTGCTATTTCCACATACGATATCCGATTGGGATGGTTCAATCGCCCACACGAAGCTTGTTTTGAAATCTAACTAATGACACTGATTTCAATCCAATATCTCCATTAAAAATTGGACACCTAAGTGCATTTTGACTAGTTTCTGCACAATTTTCCACTCAAGTATCTCAACTCGAAATCAAATGTCATTAGCCACTTTTTGGGCCTTGACCAAGTCCAAATGGATAATACACACCTAATTGACCATACACATGCACAATATAACACACATATGCAAGGGCTAGGGAGCTCAAAATTACAAAACATACCACAATCATATCTTTATGCACATGTACAAATCCTATGGCAACTTATACATATATAAGATTAATAACAACCAAATTCATTACACTAAAACCTTACAATGGCTTAGTGCAACTCAGCCAATGTCTTTCCCCTTTGAACCACTAGCACCAGATCCTAAAAACTGTAAATAACCATGGGTGAGATAAAAATCTCAGTAACCAATCTAGTTCATTAAATACTTATTTCCACATATAACTATGCCAAAGTAACAAAATAAAGTAATGTCATGGATATATATATATATATATATATCAAAATATGAAATGATTCCTCTTTTCAAAACAATTCTACATAAATACACACTAGCATGATCATCTAGTTACTGAACCTCCAATGCTCCCCCACATTAAACTATAGGCTCTCCTGGATTAACCACTTATCGACCTGAGCGTATTTTCGGTGGTAGAAACACCTGGCTAAAGATAATCTAACCCACCTACGGATCATGGTTTTCCCTCTTCACATACTTGTGATAGAGGCGTCGTTGATTCCTAACCGTACCTTATCAGGTACTAGGGAGTTGCCAGACTACCTGGATGTCTCATAGTAACAGTCCCATAATATACTATATTAGATTACCCATAGTACCAGCCTGTATAATGTTGCACTGGATATCCCATGGTGCCAACCTGACCATATGAATTTTTCACTCACATATCTCTACACACACACATCTCCACATATCTTGGGTGAACTCCCACCCCCTATGATCCTGCTCTTTCATAATTTCTACTACTTATACACATTTCTACAACATATATACTTCCATATCATATAGGTATATATCCATTGAAATCAATCATTTTTCAAATTCATTTCACAAATGCAAAATTTAGGTTTAAAACCATTTCAATAACAATCATGCATAAAACTCATAGATTCACAATTTATCATTTGATATTCACTTCTACACAATTATAATAGTTAATGAATATAATAAACTATATAGTTATCTTAACCTTTCTATTCGATAGAAAGGGTTACCCATGTAACTTCAATCATACATAAGCTCCTTTCTCGCAATTCGTGTGTCACACACTAGAATCTATATAGAATTGGCATTCAGAGTCAATTCCTTTATTGACCAAAAGTGCCAATAATCACATTTAAACATTTAATCATTATCAATTCCTCATTTTCACACTCGATTATGAACATTACCACTGATTTCCCTTCATTTTAAGCTTTAACATTTTCTAGCAATTTTCTCTCACTACTTTCTTTCTAGATTAGGGCAAATTCTTGCTTACAGCTCTAAAACTTTATCGCTTTGACTCTAACCAGTCACAAAGCACTAGTTTAGTTTCAAAGAACCTTTCTATTACTATAGGATAAGAAATCAACTCCTTAAAACTCTCGAATTCACTTTCTCATTGGCTAAAACTAAGAGAAAATAGGGTAGATTCAGAGGTTAAGTACGTGACTTACCCAATAAGTAATGAGTCGGAGACACCATCCTTGCTCCTGATTTAGCTTGCCCTAGCACAACTCTTACTCTTTTCCACATTTGAGCTCTCCTCCCACGTTTCTTCCTTTTGTTTCTTGAGTCGGACACATCCCTATTAATCTAATTTCTACTCCATGCGTCGCAGCACATCTATCCCTTACAGCGGCATGTGGCACAGTGAGGGAAATCCTCACTATACCCACACACTCTGCTTTGGGACTCCACTCTTCTACTCATATCTATTCATATAACATCTCAATGAGTCAAAATAACAATTCACTACTCAAAATCCTATTCCTACCTTAAATCACTAATCCATTTTTAATCAGTCATTAATACAAGATTAAAAATTTAGGATGTTACACTTGTGATAGAAAGGTTGAGGTAACTGAATAACTTTCTCTATGTGATTATCTATTGTAACTATTTGTAAGTATTATAACTATTGCATGAAATTGCTTTGAACTATGTATGTTTTGAGAAAAACAAATGTATGTGCATGAAAAAGGATTTCCAAGAAAGGGATATCAAAGAAATGATTTTTGTGCAAATATATGACTATTGGGCTATTAGGAAAAATATGACTTATTTAATAGTAGTGGATTGATTTAATAATTTAATTAAATAGTAAGTATAGAAAATTGTTAAACCAATATTTTGATTAGTTTATTAAAATATTTTATTTATGACTAGTTTAATTATGATTTGACTATAATTTTAACTATTAATCCATGAATCGCTACCTTGGTTGGTCTAATTATCAGTGTAATACATTGAAAAACCTTCTTAACTACATAAATTGATAATGAGGTATTGTCTCACTTTTTGTCACTAAATTATCCTGAACATGACTCTTCTTATGCAAGCTTTATATGTATGTATGTATGTATGTATGTATGTATGTGTATACTCTTTTCATTCTCAAATATAAGAGAGACTACCATGTATTTATTTATTTTTATTTATCACATTTTTTTCTAATTTGTCTTTCATAAAGTCAATGCTTATTTTCACTAAACAAATTTATTTAATTAATTATAGGGATAATTTAGTCTAAATTTTTTAAATTTTAGACATAATTATTATACTTAACTAGCTTTTTTAAACTATGTAAAATGATTATTTTCTCCTATATTTAAAAACAAAGGGTGAGCATTTTATTTGTAAACCCACCCATACCTACTCGACTTGTTGCCAAACAAGTCAACTACCCATACTTGTGTAGAATACAATTGGTACAGGCAAGTAGATACTAGTTTATCAAAAAATGGCAAGTAATGGTTAAGGCCATGGGTGGCTCATGCCTACCGATATATACATACTCCCTTCATTCCTATTTATAAGACACCTTCTAGAAGTAATTTTTAGTCCAAAATATAGAACATGTTGTAATAATTAAACAACTTTTTCCAATTTTACCCACCCCTTCTTGATTAGCATGAAGGTATTTAATGTAATTGTGTTATAATTTAAAGAGAAGGGTAAAAATAAAAGCACATCTCACTTTTTTATGATACCAAGCAAAAAAAAAAACTTCTTTTCTTAAGATATGTAAAATGGTTAAAAGTGTCCTACAATAAGGATCGGATGGAGAATCATTTTATCAATATTTAGATTCAGATCAAGTCTACTAGCTACTTAACCAAATAACCCACCATGGCAGTAACCCAAACCCAACCCTAGTTGCGTAGTCATTGGAAAGAGTTTGCCATTAATTCCTAAAATAATACTAAGTTTCACACTATGTAGATAATGGTCAACCTAACTTGATTTCTTGTGGAGGCTTACTATGATAAATTAAAGCTAACTAATCTGAATTAAACTACATAAAGGGTTGATTGATTTTTATTTAATTTTCTAAAAATTAAAAAGAAAGCTTTAAAAGTGGATTAAAGTGTTTTTGGTGGTTTCTTTTGGAATGATAGGATCTTAGAGTTGGAGTAGTGAGTGAGTCATTAGCTTAAAAATGAATTAAGTTGGCTTTAATTTACATTACCCTCTTGGCCTAAGATGAAGAAAACTAAGAAAATTATCTCTAGCCTCTTAACTTTCCCAACAACCTTCCTAAGTCTTAGATTAAGGTCCTTAGTTTAATTAATTGGGTTAGTTTCAAGCATTGACTGAGTGTGATGTGAATTATGCATAAGTGATTTAGCCCTTCCTAAAAAAGCATGCAAACTCCCAAGATTATGGTGAGAAAACAAGAAATCAAGCATGAACCACTCAAGATTATGATATAGAAAATACAAGATGAGACATTAATGGAAATTTCAAGATTATGATAAAATCCACTAATGTAAGGAAGTACCAAATTAAAAAACATAAAATCACCAAGTTCTCAACAATAAACACAATGAACCAAGATTATAGCTCAAATACATGATGAAATAATCTAAAATTATGGCCTTATAACATCAAGACATTAAAGAAAACTAAGGTAGAGTAATTAAAAACCAAATAAATGTTAAGTGTTTAGCCTCATCCTCTTCCTCCTCCTCAAAGATCCACAAGCCCTTTTGCCTTCAAACTCCATGGAAGACTTCTTCCTCATGCCTTGGTCAAATTGAAGCTCACCTACAATTAGAGATGAAAACCTTGGATGGATGAATGAATAGAGACTAGGTTGTGTATGTGTGTGTTTTTTAGTGTAATGTAGGTGATAGATGAAATTTGTAAACAGAGATGAAAGAGAAGAGATGAGAGAATGATAGAAATGAGAGGATGAGTGAATAGATTCAGATCTGGATGAAATTGCTCCACCCTTCAATTAATATGGATGATTGTGTGAGTGATGGGTGATGTGAGTGTGAGTTGGCTAAAATTATGTGTGTGGATCCACTACTACAAAGTAAGTTTATAGAAGTACTTTTTTTTTATCTTAAAGAGCGCTTTTAAAGTTCTCCTGTATCGAGCGCTTCAAAATTTACAGGAACACTTAAAAAAAGCGCTCCTGTATGTACGCAATATAAGAGTACTTTATAGAAAGCGCTCCTGTAAGGGATATAAGGGTAAAAATCACACACTGAAGCGCTCTTTAGAAGAGTGCTCTTGTATGCCGCCGTACTGGAGCGCTCTTATAAAGAGCGCTCCCGTATATGGTACTTTACAGGAGCGCTCTTCAAATGAGCGCTCCCGTATATTACTTTTATTTTTTTAAATCATCTTTTTTAAAATTTCTCCTTTTATGTCTCTTTAACAATGGCAAATCATAATATCAAAAACTAATTTAAAAATAATATCAACATAAAAATTTATATACAAGAAAAGAATTTTGAAAATGATACAACAATTTCAATTTCCTAACTAATCTAGTTTAATTTTTAACAAGCCAATGAAACTATTATTATTTTTCTAACATTGAAATCTAACTTCCTATCACAAACAGCCAATAATATATTCTGACCACTCTTCAACTAAATCTTCTATTTGCTCCATAGTAAAATATGAATATCTTGCTACAACAAAATACTACACAAGATATAAAAGCAATATATAAGTAATTAACATTATATTAACTTAATTTCAAAGCTTTTGACTTACATTTTTAGGAATGATCAACTTTTGTTATGTGATTACTTCTCTCATAAACTTCATAACATAGTATCCACACTCCCAACCTTATAATTGTGTAGGTACCTATAAAACAGTAAAAGATGTCATTATTAAAATATGGTAGAAATAAATTCTAACTTAATTTAAAATACTTCAGTGATGAAGTTATATATATGATACAAATATTTGCTGTCGAAAATCTGGCAGAGTCTCCCCTATAACTTGGAAGTTCTAGAATTTTTTAAAAATTCTACATGAATCCAGAACAACATATTTAGAATGACAAACATAAAATATCAATCAAACAATCAAACAACCTAAATTATCAACTACAAATACTCCATAATTCTAATATAAATAACTTCAATTCATATATTATCTATAATATTGATTATTAAAAAAATATATATGAAATTTATTCTCAAATTTATATCAATATATTATATTATAAATTAATTATTAAAAAAATACCTTTATAGTGTAGTCTTCACGGCAGAAAACGGTGGTCATCACGGCAGCAGTGGAGGTCTTTGCGGCGTCACTTCCTCCACTGTATAGCAGCAACGCATGGTGACAATAGAGGTCTTCACGGCGTCGCTTCCTTCGGTGTACAGCAGCAATATAGATCTGGACAACAATGCAGATCTGGAACAACGATAGTGGCGGATGACTTTTTAGAATAGAGAAAAGCGGCGGCAGCAGTACAGAAATAATGAACAATGATGGAAACAGTGAGGCGTGATGGACGAAACAGGACGGCGTGACGGATGAAACAGCGAGGCGCGACAGATTAGACTAGCAACAGTGCGACGGACAAAACACAAGGCCTCAGTAAATGAGATAGAGGTTTTGAAAGAAACTTATGAATGAGGAAAAGAAAACTGAGGGGATGGAAAAATAAAAATGTGAGATCACTCTTCCGAAGTGCTCGTTTAACGAGCGCTCCAGAAGACGGACCTTCGGGAACGCTTTTGGGTGAGCGCTCTGGAAGAGGGCTCTCTTTCGGAGCGCTCAACGACAAGCGCTCCGGAAGAGTGATCTTCCGGAGTGCTCAACCACGAGTGCTCTAGAAGATCTGTTCTTCTGGAGTGCTCGTTGTTGAGCCCTCTAGAAGAGCGCCCTCTTTCGGAGTGCTCGCCCAAGAGCGCCCTCTTTTGGAGTACTCGCCCAAGAGTGCTCTTGAGGGTCTATCTTTCGGAGTGCTTGTTCCTTCTTCCGGAGCGCTTACCTACGAGCACTCTCGAAGGTCTTTTTAAAGTTTTGATTTTTTATTTATATTAATTAGGAGTGTTATCTTATTAAGAAGCCCTGACATATTAGAGCACTTATTTAGAAAAGCGCTCTGATAAATTTCGCATTTACATTTTAGAGTGCTTTTTAAAGAAGAGCTCCTAAATACCCGCTCCTAAAGATATATTCTGTAGTAGTGATCAAACCTAGAATAAACTTGGACACAAAGAAGGTTAGGTTCAGATTAGAAAGGAGGCATATGATCTAATTTCAAGGTGATTTTATTAGCTACAAATCTGATTTTCAAATCATAAAGTCGAAACAAGGATTAAGGAGAGAATACAATTTCCTAATTAGGAGATTTGAGTGATAAGGTGCCACATGCTTGTCATTTTGAATTTGAATTTAAATTTTACAGCTCCCTGTCCTCTTCTTAAAAGGCCTTGCATGCCTAAATCAAGCCCAAAAGCCTTCCTTGCTTTTCTTTAGCCCAATTGACATAAGTCCAAGTGTACTTGTTCACCCTAAGTCACAAAATAACATTTCATTTAATCCAATAATATATGTGTAACAAAATAAATTATATTTTGCACAAGGACTTAATTATTTAAATGGGAGAATATTTATAAAGGAAAATTAAGAGCAATACCATGTGAGAAGCATAATGTAAATACATGCATATACAAAGCCCAAACTAGGCCAACCAAGTCAACAACCTTAAAGTGTGACTTTTATTCAATATCTCCCAAACCAAAATAAATTTTTAAAAACCAATTAGACCATGATGGATCTAGGAAAAAATGACATTTAATCCAAAAAATCCAATTTTTTATAAAAAGTATAAATTTGGACCAAAATACCCCTAGTGCACAAATTCACCCCTTAAGCGATTTTATCACTTTTAACACCAAGAATGCACATAGTTAGGGAATATATCATGAAAAATAGGTCCTAATTGTATGGAAAAGTGTGTGAATAATGTGTCTAATCAATTCCCCCGTACTTATCTTTTGCATTTTGATCAAAACAAGGACAAAGATGCTCCTTTAACCCTCAAAACTAAGACCAAAGCAAAGGAGAAAGAAGTAAAGAAACAAAATGTTCAAGGTTGGCAATTCAAGAGCCCAAGAAATTTCACCCATTTGAAGTTAATGTGATAATTTTTGAGAAATATTTTTTACTTTACAAACAAGCCTTTACTAAGGGTCAATATCTCACATAGTTAAGTGTATACACTCCTAACTCAAAGTGTTTAGGGTATGTATCACTCAAGTTCCCTTAGAAAATTGCCCTACCATAGGCTTGTAACACTTCTACATCTCTACCACTAATATAGCAGTTGCAATCAAGAATCAAGAGGACTTTATTATGGATATAATGTAGGATATGAAAGGATACTTTAGGAATGCATGTGAGAAATTAGGGTTTGGCAAAAGAACTTGTCTTGGCCGAAATGATGTTCTCCTAATATGCACTGCATAAAAAATTTAAATAGGTGATAATCTTTAGAAGTATAAATAGGAATGGATATGGGGATGAGTCAGGCAATAATGTTGATCTAGCAACCTTTATAAAGTAGCTAACAAAGGATATATCATGTAAGGGTTGGCCATTTAGTCTCTGGCTATTTTTTCATGAATGCCATCTATTCTTTTCCATCAAACAAGTGCAAGTAATGTGGTTTCAAATAAGAATTGAAACAAGTTCTAGGAAAATAAACTAAGGGAACAATCACACAAGAGTATTTGGCTCCTTCCAACAAAGGGTAATATGCCACTCTAATTCATTAAATGAAGGTAAAGGACAAGTTCATTTCAAACAATTCAATCTCAACAAATCATCACATATCAAACATCAAAGCTCCAAATCAAAGGCTCAATCATTGAACAACTTTAAACAAAACCAAACAAGCAAAAAAAAAAAATTCTCAAAACATAAGGAGAACAAATCTTTTTGTTTCCACTCTCCCATACTTAAATCATGCATTATCCTTAATATATGCAAGACATATGATATGACAATAAATCTCAATAATGGATACATAAGAAAGAAAGAATGAAGTAGAATTTTTTCTCAATACAACAAAAGAAACAAACAAAAGAAGCTACTAAGATTTTGTTCTACTAGAAAGCTCTCCCCTATACTTAAACTCTACTCAATCATATTGTGAATCAAGTATAAGAAAAGAAAAGCAAAAGTAAAGGAAAGACATAACCTTGTCAAGGAGGCTCTTGTGCATGATGTGGTTTGGCCTTGTTCACGAGCTTACAAAGGTGTCTATTAATTTGGAGCGTACCACATGTAGCTTTATTTAAAAGTTGAAGAACACCATAAGGAGACACTTTGGTGACCAAGTAAGGACCATCCCATACTGACTAGAGCTTGGAGACCTTGTGGATGCAGTGTGTATTATATATAAGAATATGGTAACTAACTTTGAACTGTTTTCTGAAGTCTATCTTGTCATGGATAAGCTTTGTTCTTTCTTTATATAGCCTCGATGTCTCATAAGCCTCCAAGCAAAACTCCTCAAGCTCTTGGATTTGTAATTTCCTCTCTATGGTTGACCTATCCAATTCTAGATTCAACTTCTTCATAGCTTAATATGCTTTGTGTTATACTTCAACTGGAAAATGACAAGCTTGCCATAAACAAACCTAAAAGGAGACATCCCTATAAGGGTCTTGAAAGTAGTCTTATATGCCCACAATACATCATCAAAATGAATGGACCAATCTTTCCTATTTGTATGAACAACCTTGGCTAAGATGTTCTTGATTTCCTTATTAGATACCTCAGCTTGCCCAGTTGTTTAGGGATGGTAAGGTATAGAGACCCTATAATGAACCCCATATTTCTTTAATAATGCATCCATCTACTTATTGCAAAAGTGGGAGCCTTGGTCACTTATTAGTACTTTTGGAACTCCAAACCTACAAAAGATATTAGATTTTAGAAATTTGATAACCATTTTGAAATCACAAGTCCTAGTAGGGATGGCTTCAATACAGTTAGAGACATAATCCACACAGAGCAAGATGTATTCAAAGCCAATGAAATTAGGGAAAGGTCCCACAAAGTCAATGCCCTACACATAAAAAACATCACAAAATAAAATAGAATTTTGACACATCTCATTTCTTTTCCCCCAACTAGTGTGTTGTTCACATTTTAAGCAAGACTTACAGAAAGCATAAGAATTTTTAAACAAAGTAGGCCAAAAGAAGCCAAAGTCTAAAACCTTTCTTGAAGTCTTGTTAGCACTAAAATGCCTCCCATATACATGCTCATGACAAAATCCAAGTATAGACCGTGCTTCAATTTTAGCAATACACCTCCTAATCACACCATCATAACAAATTCTCCACATCAAATATGGATCCTAGATGTAGTACTTAGAGTCTCTTTTTATCTTTTCCTTTTGAAACCAAGATAAGTTTGGTGCAACTGTATTACAATCAATGTAATCAGCAAAATGTGCATACTATAAAGTGTGAGAGGATACAACACACAAAGCCTTATCAAGAAATGCATCACAAGGTACAAGGTTAGAGTTTACCATGCTTGCTTCAAAGTTAGGAAGCCTAGAGAGATCATTGGCTACTTGGTTGGTGGATCCATTTTGGTCCTTTATCTTAAGATCAAACTCTTGCATGAGGATGACCCACCTAATAGATTTAAACAATCTATCTTTTTGAACAAGCACTTAACAATAACATTATCAGTATAAACAATAACTTTTGTATTAAGCAAGCAAGGCAAAAACTTGTCTAAGGCAAACATAATAGAAAATAACTCTTTTTCAGTAGTGGTATAGCTAACTTATGTTGCATCTAAAGTTCTAGAAGCATAAGCAATGACATGAGACATTTTATCGCATTTTTAGCCTAGCATGGCTCCCACAGCAAAATTAGATGCATCACAAGACAATTTAAAATTTAAATCCTAATTAGGAGCTTTCAAAATAGGGGGAGATGTAAGTATGACCTTAAGAGTATCAAAGCTATGTTTGCATTTTTCATCAAAAGCAAAAGGTGCATCTTTTTTTGTAAAAGCTATGACATAGGGAGGGCTATCTTACTAAAACCTTTTATGAATCTCCTGTAAAAGCCTGTATGACCAAGAAAAGACCTAACATTTTTCACACATGTAGGGTAAGGTAAAGATGTAATAACATCAACTTTAGCTTTATTAACTTCAATACACTTGGATGAAATCAAGTGACCTAAAACAATTCCTTTATCAACCATAAAATGGCATTTTTCAAAATTCAAAACAAGTTTCTTTTCAATACAACTTTGCAAAGCTTTATCTAAGGAAGACAAACAAAAGTTAAGAGTCACCATAAACAATGAAGTCATCCATGAATACTTCTATACAATTTTCAATGAAATCACAAAAGATAGACATCATGCATCTTTGAATAGTGACAGGAGCATTACGTAAACCAAAAGGCAGTCTCCTATAAGCAAAAATACCAAAAGGACATGTGAATGTGGTTTTATCTTGATCATATGAGGTAATAGGGATATGAAAATAACTAGTAAAACCATCCAAAAAATAATAATGTGTTTGACATGCAAGCCTCTCAAGCATTTGATTAATGAAAGGGAGAGGGAAGTAATCTTTCCTAGTTACATCATTTAATTTTCTATAATCAATGCAAACTTTCTGAGAACTTTGCATCCTAGTTAGTACTAACTCCCTTTCCTCATTCCTAACCATAGTAATGCCCCCTTCTTAGGAACAACTTGAGTAGGTGAAAACTATTCACTATCTGCAATATGATATATTTGTTGGATAGAGAGGCGTAGTAAAAGATAAAAAATTTTAAATCTCTATCCTAATATGGACCGAATGAACTTATTTAAATCAAGGTGGACAAAATAATTTAACTTTTAATTTTGAACTTCTCACGTGTTTTCTACAAGTAATTAGATTTCAAGAGCTGACAACATAGATCTGTTCCCTTTACCGGTATCCATACGAACAGCTCTCTAACTCGAACAGTGTACAAGTGCTCTCAACATCCATTTATCTTTGAACTTTAGTTTTCTTTTCTTTAAGGTGTTTCATGGCTATCAAAGTATTTGGCTATTAGAACTTTTCTAACTCTTAAAACCTTAACCTAGCACGTCCCCATTCTATATTATATATAGATTAGGGTTTTTTTCTTCCTTTAATCAGCTAATAAAAATATTAGATTAAATTTATCATATGAATAAAATTTATAATATCTTATCTAATTTTAATTTATCTTATAAATTCAAACTGTAGAACTGATATGATAGTCTCTCATATCATGTTAATTATTAAATTTAATCTATCACATAAAATTAAATTTAAGACTAATACAATATAACATAAAATAACATAACATATTATAATATATATTAGATATACATATTATATTATATATATGTATACACAAAAATGCACTTGTGTGTGTGTGTATTTTAATATATATATATATATATATATATTATATTTTGAATTTTATATTTCATATACATATATATATATATATATTTATCAAATAAATATTCAAATATATATATATATAAATTTTTTTCACCTTATATTACATTCACAAAATCTAGATATATTCCAGATTCAATGAACTTAGATATTATAGCTCAAATTGGGGCTATTCTTGTATGCAGCCCTTTAGGCCCATATAAAGTTAGTAGTAAGCTAATTACGCTATTAGCCCAAAAGTCACAAGTGGCCTCTAGCAAGACATTGCAACTACCCAATTCATATAGGGGTCGATGATTTGATGCAACCTATCATATAATTGTATCACATTCTTTTTGTCACGCAATATTTTTGTTAAGTGTGAGACATGAAATTGTTATTCTTCTTTACCTTACAATATTACTTTCTCGATCTCTGAGTGAATTGACATAACAATGGAAAAACCCTTTCTATTGTAGTATGACCATACATTTTCTCAATCTTACTCATTGAGGGGCCTAATAATATCTCTCAATTAACATGAAGGACAAAATCCATCTTAACCACTTATATTCCTCTACATGAATATAACTAAACTCAATCGTAGCCTTTATAATAACCTAGTCAAAGGTGACTTTTGACTAGGTCAAATTTTAATAGTCATTATGTAGGAATCTATGATGATTTCAGGTCAAAGGGCTTAGTGATATAGTTACATATGAGACAAGCTTATAGACTTATACCATGCATCTTTCTTATAATAGGTCGGTCCAGCACCTTGTACTCTTTCAAATGTCTATGACTTTGATTTATATCTTTACAATTAATCAAAGTCATACTAGTCTTGTTTCATCTATGATCCCTTATAGATGACCGACTAAGGACATTTAGGACAATCATTATAGTTTGTCCAAGGATATAGTTATCATAGTGAATATGCAATTAATAAGATAATAAAAAAGAAATTCATTAAATAACAATGTTTATTATACAATGATTAGTTCTAGATCATAATTTCTAACAATATGATACCTACGCTTAATTTAACAACTTCCTTTTTCACAACATCAAGAAGTAAGGGGTTCAATCTTCTTTGGGGTTGCCTAACAGGTTTAATATTTTCTTCCAAAAAGATTGTGTGTGCAAACAAGTGGATCATGTAACATCCTAAATTTTTAATCCTGCCTTAATGATTGATTAAGGAATGAATTAGTAATTTAATGTGGAATTAGAATTTTGGATAGTAAAGTGTTGTATTGAATCGTTAGGATAATGTGTGAACAGATATAAGTAGAAAGACGGCATCACGAAGCTAACTGTGTGAGTATAGTAAGGATTTCTCTCACTATGCCATGCATTGCTGTTGAGGGTGGATACGCCGTTGTGCATGGTGCAAAATTTTGATAAGTGACTTCATGTGTAGCTTGTGAAAATAGAAAGGGAAATAAGGAAAAAGGGGTCAGGTATGGAGAAGGAGCTAGTCTCTGCTAGGATAAGCGATTCCGAGAGAAGGGACGATGTTTCTGACTTATCACTTATCAAGTAAGTCTCATACTTCCTTAACCTCCAATTCTACCCTATTTTCTCTTAGTTTAAACTATTGAGAAATTGAATTCGGAAGTTTTAAGGAGATAATTTCTTACCCTATAGTAATAGAAAGATCTAGGACTAAACTAGTACTTTGTGACTAATTTGAGTCGGAACAGTAAAGTTTTAAAGCTAGAGGTACAATTTAACCTAATCTAGAGAGAGAATAGTGAGAAAGAATATGATTGTGAGGGAGTTAATGTATGTCATGACTGGTAATTGGCTATAGCATGTGTGAATGAATACAGATAAAGGAAATGATAGTGATTAAGTGCTTAATTATTATAATTGGCACTTTTAGTCAATCGAGTAATTAACTTTGGGTGCCTAAATTGTGTAGATTCTTGTTTATGATCAGTTGAATAGAGAAAGAAACTCAAGTAGGGTTGTGAAACATGGGTAACCCTTTATATTAGATAGAAGGGTTGAAGTAACCATATAGTTTGTTATATTTGTTAACTCATATAGTTGTGTAGAAGTAAATGTATTATTGTTTTGTGAAATTTTTATGCATGAATTCATATTGTGGACAGTTTTAGCATGAAATTGATTTTTAAAAAAGGAAGTCAAATTATTTTTAATTTGGATTGATCTATATAAATGTGTATATATATCTATATATATGTGTGTATGGTGGAAATTATAGAAAGAAAGCATTGAAAAGTTTGTGAAAAGCATGATTATAAGGGTGAAAGTTCACCTAAGGTATGTATGGATATGTGTGTGTAGAGATGGGTGTGAACAAATCCATATGGTCGGGCTGGCACCATGGGACATTAAATGCAACATTATACAAGATGGTACCATAGGTAATTCGATACAGCTTTATATTAGGACTATTACCACAAGACATTCGAGCAGTCTGGCAACTCCCTAGTGCTCGTTAAGGTGTGGTTAGGAGTCAACAACGCCTTTATCACAAGTGTGTGAAATGAGGGAAACCATAGTCTATAGGTGGGATAGCTTACCTTTAGTCAGGTGTTTCTACCACTAAAAGTGTGCTTGGGGTCAATAAGTGATTGATCCAATAGTCTATGGTTTCGTGTCAGGGAGCTTTAAAGGATCAGTAGATAGATGATCATGTTAGTTTGTGTGAAAGTGTTTCATATGAGAAAGTTATGAATTAAGCTATGTTATGATAGATAAATATGCTATATTTTGGTTCTACTATTTTGGCATGGTTATTTGTGCTAATAGACATTCAATAAGATATATTGGTTACTGAGATTTTGATCTCATCTATGGTTATTTATATTTTTTTAGGTTCTAGTATTAGTGGTGCGAAGTGAAAGGATTTGGGCTAGGGATAGAGAATATTCTACAAAGTCCATTGTAAGATGGTGTAATGAATGTAGTTGTAAATAGTGTAGTATGTGTATATAAGTTGAAATAGAAAATATGTGCATATAAGATGGTGTTCGGTGTTTGATTCCCTAGCCCATATGAATGTATATGATAAATTGATGGTGTGGGCTAGTGGATGGAGGATAATGCTTGTGAATATGACAAATGTGTGATATGTATGTGAAATATGCCATATATATGAATGAGATTGAGAAATGAGAATTTGCCCAAGTTGTGTGTTATAGGCAATTTACAGTTCAATTGTGTGTATGCATGTTATATTATGTATATAATTGGTCAATCAGGTGTACATTGTCCATTTGGATATGGTTAAGGCCCTAAAGTTGGCCAATGATTGTGGTTTTGATTGGTGATGCTGAAGTGGCAAATTTTAGCATAATATGGTCAAAATGCACTTAGGCATCTAATTTTTAAATGGGATATCAAATCAAAATGGAACCAGTGTCATTTGTTAGATTTTGAAATAAGCTTTGTGTGGGCGCTTGAATCATCCCAAATAAACATTGTATGCGAAAATGGCGTACTTCTAAAGTTTGTATCAAAAATCTAAAATTTGATAGCAGATTCTAATACGTGCGTCGCGGCACATGTGACAACTAAGGACAACATGCCATGGCGGACGGCACAAAGAGTAACAATGAGGTCTTTGTGCCACATGCGATAGCGCAAGTGGCACAAGCTATGGCCCATGGCCCTTGTTTTAACTTGATTTGGTTGAATTGTTTATCTTTTCTTATTAACCTTGAAATGCTATTGTATAATACTTCCACTATGTAATATTTTACAAATTGGATATATTATTAAATGATGTTGAAAATATTTTATTTGGGATCTTAAAATTTTAAAATAAATGATGTTATAATGACTAGTAGATTGAGTGGGAGGTCATATGGTAATGTCATTGAGGGCATTACAGATCAATACTAGGAATGTCAACTAAAGACTAGTAATAGCAAGTATGTTCTTTTTGAAAATGCCCTAAGAGGGGGTGAACTATGCTAATTAAAAATTTAAATGAATGCAATAATAATAAGAGAAATGAAGGAACAAAATCACCAATCATGAGAGTTAAACGAGCAAAGCTTGATACAAGTGATTTATTCTGGTTTGACTCCTACTACTTGAGTCTACGTCCAGTCCCTAGGAACCTCTTAAGATTCCAACTATATTACTAAGATTAGTTTAGGCTCTTGGTTGCCTCAGTGCATCAACATACTTCTCAATAAGTCTGAAACTCTCCCTTTTACAACAATAATGATAAATCCCCTTAAGCTCTTTGAGCTTAAGTTCCTCTGTCTTGAAGATGTAAAATAGGGATAAATAGAGTAAGTTCAAAAATGAACTACTACTACTTTTAAACTCTCTCTAAGAGTAGATATATAATCAATGAAGCTTTCTAATAATAAATGATACACAAATGGTAGGTAAACTTTTATACTCAAGTAATTATAGAATCTTTTTATTAGCTCATTTTGTTCCTTACTATTCTTCAAGTTTCATAAATGAGTCTATTTATAGTTGAAGATCATAAATAATCTGTTAGACTTATAAATTTTTTCGTTAGAGGTTACTTGTGATCTGTTTCCTTCCTTTATTTGTGTTTCGTTGGATATTCGAGCTTTTTTTGTGTTGTTCAGTGGATGAGGCAAAGGAATAGTGCTTTATGGTGACTTATTTTTTTGCATAGTAATGACTAAAAACATTAAATGCTTCTGATAAAAGTAGTTAAAGCTTATACGTTTTAGTATAATAGAAAGCAAGCATAGTGATTCAATTAAAGATAAGCAAACAGAATAACGTTAATAAAATAATTGTGTCTAAATATCATTTGATAAAGATATAGAGTGAACACAATTGATTTTGAATGAAAAGAAAGATTGAAAGATGAGTTCTGGTGACCTTTAGAATTGAAACGAAAAACAAAGTATAAAATGCATAGTAGTATTGATGTTACAATGTCCTAACACTGGTGTTATAGTGATGAGTAGACTCTAATTGAAGGTCTTAACACAGATGTTGTTCTGATAGTACCTGTATAGTCCAATACATAAAACACAAAGATTTTTGACAATTTTATGTGAATAAGGATATTTTTGAAAAGATAACACAGCACCAGTGTTAGAAGGAAATCACACCAAAGTAACATGATCAATCAAACATCTTTGTAGGAGAATAAAAGGGATAGTACACATGTTAAAGAGTTAGCACAGATGTTAGAAATACTTGTACAAAACTAGTACAGGTGCTAATGAAATAGCACAGGTGTTGTCTTAATTCAAATAGGGATATGGAAAGAATAAGACAAATGTTAAATAGATAGTACTAGTGTAAGAAAAAAAGGTTTGAAGAAAAGAGAATCAATTGCATAGGTTTAAAGGGATAACACCAATGTTAGAATGAATAGGACTGGTGTTATATGCAACACAAGTCAATAGAACAGTGAAGATAACTGAAGTAGCACCGGTGTTAAAGCTTCTAGTACTAGTGCTAAGAACACTTAGAAATATTTTAGAACAAGACATCTTCAAGCACAAGGATTATAGTTAAGTCAAATACTTAACTAATAAGGATAAAACACCTTCTATTACATATAAACTTACACTTAGCTAGATTAGATTAATGTTAAGCCAATTAACTAAGGTTCAAGTTAAATAACTTGAAATATATAAACCTTTTCTTTGTTTTGTAATCATTAAAACTAGGGTTTAACATTTCTCCCCCTTTTCGATGATGCCAAAACTTAAATGCAAAGTGTTAGTTCTCGAAGAGACTTTAGTCTCTACTTCTTAAAACATATTGAAATAGAAGAATTGCATAATATATATTTCTCCGAAAGAAGTTACAAAGAGAATATTAGAGAATATTTAATAGATAAACAAATAAATAGACAAACAAACACTCAGTTTATTTCTTAAAGATAGTACTAAAGAAATCCATTAACTAATGAAATTTCTTGATTGTGGGAGATAAAGGTTTGGGTGTTTTAGAAGGTTGAGAGGTTTGAGGTTCAGAGGTTCTAGATGAATATTGAGGCTTATAAGACCTAAAATCTTTTGCTTTGAATCTGCTGAGTTTAGGCAAGGCACTTCTTGGTCTTCTCACAACAGGTTGACCCTTATGCTTGACACTTCTCGAATCTTCAACCATATGCTTGTCTAACCCACTACCTTGAACCTTATTGTCTGCCCCTTTACTAGCCTTTGCATTCTTTATAACATCCTGAATTTCTAATCCTACATTAATGACTGATTAGGAATGAATTAGTAATTTAATGTGGGATTAGGGTTTTGAGTGGTGAAGTGTTATATTGACTCATTAGGATGTTATATGAATAGATATGAGTAGAAGAGTAGAGTTCCGAAGCAAAGCATGTGAGCATAGTGAGGATTTCCCTCATTATGCCACACGCCGCGGTAAGGGATAGATACACCGTGGTGTATGGAGCATAAATCAAATTAATAGAGATGTGTCTGCTCATGGAAATAGAAAGGAAGAACTTGAGATAAGAGTTCTAGCATGGAGAAGAGCAAGGGTTATGTTAGGGCAAGCAAAATCAGGAGCAAGGATGGTGTTTCAGACTTGTTACTTATCGGGTAAGTCACATACTGCCTTAACCTCCGAATCTACCTTGTTTTTTACTTAGTTTTAACTAGTAAGAAATTGAATTTGAGAGTTTTAAGAAATTGATTTCTTACTCTATAGTAATAAAAAGGTTCTTCGAAACTAAAATAGTACTTTGTGACTGGTTGGAGTTGAAATGATAAAGATTTAAAGCTATAGGCAAGATTTTCCCTAATCTAGAGAGAGTTGTGAGAGAAAGTTGCTAGAAAATGTTAAAGCTTAAAATGAGGGGTAATTAGTGGTAATGTATATAATCGATTATGAAATGTGGATTTGATAGCGATTATGTGCTTAAATGTGACAATTGGCACTTTTTGTCAATAGCTATTGACTTTAGGTTGCCAATTCTGTGTAAATTCTAGTGTGTGACACACGAATTACAAGAGAGGAGCTTGAATAGGGTTGAAATTACTTAGGTAACCCTTTCTATCGAAAAGAAGGGTTGAGATAACTATATAGTTTATTATGTTTATTAACTATTATAATTATATAGAAGTGAATACCAAATGATAATTGTGAATTTATGAGTTTTATGCATGATTGTTATTGAAATAGTTTTAGCATGAACTTTGGATTGTGAAATGAATTTAAAAAGTTATTAATTTTAATGGATATATACATATATGATACAAATATATATATATATATATATATTATTGAAATGTGTATAAGTAGTGGAAAATATGAAAAAGCATGATCATAAGGGGTGGGAGTTCACCCAGGATATGTGGGGATATGTGTGTGTGGAGACATGTAAGTGAAAAATCCATATAATCAGGCTAGCACCATGGGACATCTGGTGCAACATTGTATGGGCTATTACCATGGGAAATCCAGTACAGCATATTATGGGACTATTACCATAGGACATCTGGGCAGTCTGACAACTCTTTAGTACTCGATAGGGTATAGTTAGGAGTCAACGATGCTTTTATCACAAGTGTGTGAAGAGAAAAGCCATAGTCTGTAGGTGGGTTATATTACCTTTGGATAGGTGTTTCTACCACTGAAAGTATACTCAGGTCAACAAGTGGTTGATCCAGGAGAGCCTATGGTTTTATGTCATTAGAGGTTCGGTGGCTAGACAATCATGCTAGTGTGTATTTGTGTGGAATTGCTTTGAAAAGATTAATCATTTCATATTGTGTTATATACATGATATTACCTTAGTTTTTTATACTTTAGCATGGTTATTTATGGTAAAAGACATTTAATAAACTATATCTAATTATTGAGATTTTTATCTCACTTGTGGTTATTTACATTTTTCAAGTTCTGGCACTAGTGGTTCGAAGGGGAAAGATATTTGCTGAGTTGAGATCTCTCACTAAGCCCTTGTAAGGTTTTGGTGTAATGCATTTGGTTATTATTAGTTATAAATATGTATAAGTTGCCTTAAGACTTGAGCATGTGCATATTGTGGTATATTTGATTATTTTTGAGCACTCTGGCCCTTGTAAATGTGTGAATGATAAAATGATTGGATGGGCTAATGAATTAGTGTATATATGTGTGAATTTAAGATGTGTGAAGTGGACGGATAGTGATTTGGGTATGTATGAGAGTAAAGAAGTAACAATATGATATTAGCCCAAAGTGTGAAATGGGCAGTTTATAGGCTAAATATGTGTATGTGTGATATATTGTACATGTGTATGGTCAATCAGGTATATATTATCTATTTAGACATGGTCAAGGCCCAAAAAGTGGCTAATGATAATTGGTTTCGAATTGAGACACTTAAGTGACAAAATTTTGCTAAAAAATGGTCAAATTGCACTTTGGTGTTCAATTTTTGATAGAAATATAAGATTGAGATAAAACCAGTGTCATTGGTTAGATTTTGAAACAAGCTTCGTGTGGCGCTTGAACCATCCCAATCAAACATCGTTTGTCGAAATGGCGCGCATTTAAATTTCATATAAGAAATTTCCATTTGATAACAAATTCAGGTGTGTGCACCATGGTGCATGTACCTGCATGTCACGGCGTATGGCACAAAGCAAGCAACTATGGCCTCTGTGCCATATACTGCGGTGCATGTGGCACAAACCGCGGCACACGGTGCTAGATTTCACTTAATTATGTTAAAATGCACATGTTTCCTTGGACTTAAATGTACCATTAGAGATTACTTCTACTGTGAGTATAAAGTTTTATACTTGAGTAAGTTAAAAAATAATTTCTGAAAATCTTTTCTTGGGATCTAAAGTTTTCAATGTTTTCAAAATAAATAATGTTGAAGTGATTAGATTGATTGTAGTAGAGCGTATGGTAATGTTAGTGAGGGTATTACATCCTTACTGTCTGCCCCTTTTCCTAACTTTGCATCCTTACTATTCTCCCCCTTTTTATCGTCAGTAGAGGGCTTAGATAGATGAACAAGGACAAAAAGATTGGAGGAAGGAGTGTAGGAAGAAGAGGTACCACTTTTAGTCCAAATTGGTCTATTTCTGAACCTTAGTGGAGGCTTGAATATTGCACCAGATTCTAAAATGGTAGTGAGAGGTGTAGGAGACAATAGAAAATCAAAATTTCTCCTAATTAAGTCTTGAAAGGCCTTTGTGTAGTTGATCTTAAAGAAGAAATGAGTAAGAGGTAGAGGTGACTGTATAGACTCTAATTCTTCCTCATCATTAGAAATTTCAATATATTCTCTGGCAACCTTTGCTACAACCAGTGTAAGCTTATTGCTGTCTAAAGCATGTGACTCAACACCTTCTGAACTATCTTCAAACATAGCCCTTAGTTCAGAGTCAGTAGAGGAAACTGGTCCAACCCTCAGATTTCCAATCTTGGAGGGTATCTGTAGATCACTATCAATTTCCTCCTCAGCACCCTTCTTGGAAGTAGAGATGTTGGATATGTGTACTGACACAAAATCTTCAACAAACTCATGTCCAGCATTCTCATTTACAGAGAGATCAATAGGGGTACCCATTCTAAAGGGAGAGTAGTGTTTAGATGAGTCCCTTAGTCTAGCTAGTCTACCTCCTAAACTCATGACTTGAGCTCTCAACAAGCCAAGTTATTTCTTGAACTCTTCTTTGATCTTTTCAAAAGCTTTCTTTAGTTTCTAATTGAAGTCCTCAACTTGTCTCTCAAGATATAGGGTGAAAAGCTCAGCTTGAATCTTGAACCTCCTGTCCAACCACTTAACAGCGTCTGAATCTAGATATACACCTCCTGATAGTAGTGGAATAGATGAGTCATTCTGAGCAAGTTGAGATTGTTGTCTGACTTGAGCATTGGGAGCTACAACTAAATGAGCTTGAGTTTGAGCACTAACTCCTCCTTCTTTCTCTTTAATGATCTCTATTTTCTTTAGAGTCACAAAGTTCATCTCCTCATATCCCAGAACCTCTTTGCCTTCCAAATACATGATTTTTTGATCTTCTAGCATTTTAAAAATCACATTTCCATAGATGAGATACTTCCTATCTCTCTTTCTACTTAACTAGACTAAGTTCTTAATCTTCTCAAAAATGATATTAGCAATATCTAACTTAAATCCTTTGATTAAGGAAGTCATAAGCCTCAAGTCTTCAGAGAAAAACTTATTTACCCCAGATCTTTTGATAGTAATTAACCTTGACAAAATGTAGTAGATTACTCTGTGAAGTGTTGGCATAGATTTTGGCTTCTCTGTTAGACTAAAGCTTTTCTCCCAAGTTAGCACCAATGTCATAAAAATGACTGGCTTTTCAAAAGACAGTTCTGATAGCCTCGTCAACCTTTCATTAGTTGGAAAGTTTAGAAGAGTGCTCAGATAGTCTTCTATAATATCAAAAGACTTTCCTTGCACTATTGCTCTAAGTACTTCACCATTGTGTAAAACTTGTAGAGAAATATTAAAAGTACTTATAACTTTTGGATTTACAGCCATATTGAGCTCCAATAGAGTCTTGTAAGGCTTCATCATCTAAGTAACATCATACACTTTTTCATTAAGCTCTATCAAGTTTACAACCTAGGACTTACTAACTTCTTTTTTGGCCATTTTCAAGGCCAGACTTGGAATTTGTCTAGTGAGAAGGGAGTCATAACAGAATATAGCAAAATCATCACTCTCGTTTGATGCCTCAATGATAGGTGCTTTCCCTTTCCTCTCCTCTTGCTCTGTTCTCCAAGATTTCTAGAGTGAGGTTGACTAGGCAATGTACCCTCAAGTGTCCTCTCAGAGGAGACAGATTCATGCTCAGTGGGCTGAGGAGCTTTAGTTTTTTTTTTCTCTTTAACCTTTTTTATTAGTTCTTGGCTTCTTAAAAGTGGGCTAAGATGGTGTAGTACCAGTGGTTTCCATAGGTTCTTTATCCTAAGTCTTCGTCTTCATTCTTTCCTTTCTCTTTTTGACCTTCACAACTTGTTTTGCTTTATCCATAACCTCATTGTAGTTGCTGAGGCTTGGATTTCCTTGTTTAGATCTTGCTCGCTTAACCACAATGTCTCTTGCTTGGAAAAAATCAAACGTAGAGAGTCCTTGAGCTTTTAGAGCCTCTTTAGTTGTTTTTATTTGTGCAAGCTTCATTGAGGATTAAGTCAAAGTTTTTAAGAGATTTGGATGGAAAAATAGAGCAATTTGGATGAAAATTGGTTGGCTTTAAAGGAAAGTGGATATGAGTGTTGCAGAGTGAAGAAGGAGTTTATGTGAGAGAGAGAGTAGCACTAATGTGTTTAAGGCAAAAGAGTGAACTGAGCAAGAGTGCACACACAAGCATATATATAGACAGATATAGAACTAGTGTTGCTTACCATAACATCGATGTTAAATGCAAAAAATAGAAGTTCAATGGTTACCTCATTTAAAATTATAAATGAATTTGATCTTATCCATACTAAGTCATTTTAAGGTGTCAGATATAACCTCCTCTTATATCTACTCAATATAAAAGAAGATTACAGTGTTACCACTGCCTCACATCAATTATAATAATCAAATTTCATTTCAAAAGCTTCAGCTAAAGACTTATTTTACAAAATCAATTAATTCACAATACAATCAGAGAAATACACAATGGAAGTAGATCATACACTCTTCTAATATGTAGTAGACATAACCCACTAGCATTCCTATCTTAATGGCATGCATTTCATCACAAAATAAAATTTGAGAATTAGCCTGTGCGCTACAGCGTGCAATCCATGTGTTGTAGTATGTGGCACAGAGCCACATGCTCACCTTTTGTGTGCCGTGTGCCACAGCATATGTCACCATGCGCTGCAGCACGCTTGTCTAAATTTATGTTGTCATTGTGACAGCAAAAATGATGAACTTCTGGTGTGCACCGTTCTCACATACGACATCTGATTGGAGTGATTCAAGTGCTCACATAAAGCTTAGCTTGTATACTAACTAATGAGATATGTTTGGACACGATCTAATGGTCTGATCAAAATTGAGGCACCCAAGTGCAAAAATTCACTTTTTCTAAAAATTTTGTGCACCCAAGTGCTCAAATCAATCCCTTACTCTCATTAGACTATACTAGGCATTGAATCAAGTCCAACAGTATCTGATACACCTAACTATCAACAATTAATCACAATCATACTTATATATTGAAATTTGACCCTTCTACGGCCAATTTCTACAATTCACTAACTTTACACACTTTGCCATTTCTTGGCATAATTTAGTACACTTGGCTATTTCTCATCACATTCAAACATATTCATATTCACTATATAATCTTAGCCCCTAATATACTCATTTCATTACAATTTGTCCCTTAGCTTAAGATTCACCAATATAAAATTATATCAACATAATATACTCAAATCATAGCCCTTTGTTTCAAACAACATAGATACACATAATTGGGCTTGATTTCACAAAATCTCAATTCAATTCATGCATGCAACCCTATAGCAACTCATAGACACTTATATATACAATCTTAGTTTAGTTCATTATATAAACTCAGAGTGTATGGCTTCATAACTCGAGCCGATCCAGACTCTCTTCTCTTGCCTTGATCACTTCTTAGTCTTGTAAACATGTAACCTCAGGGGTGAGATAAAAATCTCAGTAACAAAATAATTCACTCCTATTAACTATCACATACAACAATATGAAAGTAAACATAATATATCATTAAAACCTCATAAAGTAGCATTTATATCACATATCTCATTTCCTTTCTCAACTTTTCTTCAATCACAAAGGATTCCAGGTTATCTCAATATATTTCATCATATCACATAACATGCTAGCATGATCTCTACTAACTGAACCTTTAAATCACCCCAACAAGAAACCATAGGCTTATCTTAGACTAATGTACACTCTCATTAGTCTTGAGCTCCCCTGCAGTGGTAGAATCACCTGGCTAAAGATGTTCTCACACACAATACGAACTATAGTTTCCCCCAATACACACGATGGGGCATCATTGACTCCAACACTACATTACAAAGATACTACAGAGTCTCTTAACTTCAACACAGTACCTCAATAAGCACTAAGGAGATCTTCTTTAACACCGCACCTTGTAAGGCACTAAAGAGAATTGTTTCTAACACCGAACCTTAAAGGGTACTAAGAAAACCTTGCCATATGGTCTTTATCATCTCCTCCACTCGGGTGAACTCTCACCCCTATGGTCATGCTTTCCCGAACCATTTAAGGCTCCCATTTACCATTTCACACATTCTTAAACATAATATATACAATTAATACTTTACATTACAAAACACATTTCCATGCTCATTTCAACTAAAAGCCATTTCACACAACAATCACTCAATACTATAAAACATGCTTAGTTTAAAATCATTTCATGTACTACATAGCATACTAACATACAGTTACAATAAAGAGTCAAACAAAGAAAGTTATTTGGTTACATTAACCCTTCTATCACTAGAAAGGTTATCCATGGATTTCAACTATCACACAAGCTTATCTCAGGCTTCCTTTCTCTACTCGTGCGTCTAATATGCCAATTTGAACACATTTGGCACATTTTAGTCATTTGGTCCATTTTGACTAAAGACTCATTTTTATTACTTAAGACTATATTCATTCGTAAGCTCTTTTTTATTTATCCATTCTAAGTCTATAACTACCTAATTACTACGTTACATCACCTCAACCGATCTTATTTCACTCAAATCAGATTTTTGCCCTAACTTTCTCTCTCTAAAGGCTAAAATTGAGCCTACGGGTTCAAAGCTCTACCGTTCAGCTCTAAACTAGTCACAAAGCTCTAATTTAACTTTTGAGAACCTTTTTATTACTATTGAGAAAGAATCAAACCCCTTAAATTCCACCGATTCAATTTCCCTATAACTCATTTTTAGAGAAATTTGTGTAGAATGGAAGGTAAGAGTTATACGCAGCTTACCTGTAACATCCCAAAAAATTTTAAGACTTGGATTTATTTTTAAAAAAATAAAATAAAATATCTTAATTAAATTAAAATTTAGAATAATTTAATAGAGGTCTAGAGTTTAAATTTTTCTCAATAAAAGTTTGGTTCTATTTGATTTTTAACTATGGGAAAAATTACCAAAATTGAGTCCTTTCTCGTAATTTTCTCTAAACTTTTAGATCAGTATTTTAAAGGCAAACTGGATGCAAAAACTGAAAAGAAAAAGAAAGGAAACGCGTGAGAGAGAGAGAGAGAGGAAGAAGAAAAGAGAAAGAAAGGGAGTTAGACTCGGATCTAGGAGACTTTGCGGCCGTTGCGAGCTCAGCTATGTGATAGGTAAACTCCCTACTTCAATCCTCTTCCCTCCCTCTTTGTTTTTCTCAATTTTGGAAAAGGAAATTTCTAAACTTTGATCCAAAATGCTTTATTTTTGTAAGCTTTAGTTTCCTTGGGTTCTAGGGAGGATGTTTTGAGTTTCTATATGGTGTTCTAATGTTTTGAGTGGATAATTGGATGAAAAGAGGTGTTTTGGGCACAAATTAAACCCTAGGAGATTGGGTTTTTCTCCTCAATAGTTTAAGCCTATTGATTTAGTTATAATTTTGCTATTTGAGCCCAATAAGATTTAAATTAAGGTTTGGTTTTCATTATAAGGGCTAATAGTGAAAGTTGGTGACACTAAGTGAGGGTTTTTGATTGATTAAAAATTATATAAATTGGAAATTTGCCTAGTGATGGCTAATAAATGGTTTTGGTGGTTAAGTGATACTATGTGAATGGTTGGTTTAATATATGGACCATTAGGATGGACTATGGCTCATAGACCCAAGTTGTGTGGTATGAGTTATAGTCTTCATTAATGCTATATGACATGATAAGTGATATAGATCACTTATATGTTGTAGAAATTGTTGGTGGAATTTGTTTAGAAGTTAAGGAACAAGCCGAGCCCTATTTTGTACAAGAGGAACCCTTTTGGTACCAAAGGATTGAAGTAATAGGGGAATTTATATTTCTTATTACTTTGTTTTAGCTATTTTTGAATAAATATTACTAGCTATCATGCATTACATGTTTTAAAAGATTAAATATGATTTATAAGGGGTTATGGGGTACTACTTTGATTATAGTGTAAATATATTTTTTAATTGTTTAACAACAATGTTTTTATGGAAACAAAAGTCGTTTACATGTATTGTAATCATAAGGAATAGAAGTTGCACTTAAGGAAGTGTAATTAAGTAAAGTACCTTAGATAGGCTAAGGAATCATTTAAGGAAGATTTATAAATGTTATACTACCTTAGAGTGTTGAAGTGGTCAATACTCAAGAAAGGTAGATGCGAATAAAAGGCATGATCTCAGTGGGAGTTCACCAATGAGAAGGTGTGGACATTTGATATTCTATGGCACACTGCTAGTACTTAGTGTTGCCTTATGTATTATGGGCTCAATACACTAAAGTAGTTAGTGTATTGAGTGTTCGACACCTCTCAATGGGGGAGGAAATCTGACACATGAAGTGTGAGGTTGAGTGCCTAGGCCAAGGTAGCCCTCATATGGAGAGTAAGTTGGGCTGACTCTAAGAGAGAGTTAGCATTGATTGCTCAGGATTCACGTCGAAGGGGCATAGGTGGTTCGGTGGATTAGATCATGCCTTAGATTATGTTTTGTGCTTATGGAGGAATGAGTAGGTATAAGGTTTACCTGCGAGTTAAAAAGTGCCAGGGGGCATTCTGTTGGTCATGAAAGGCCATACCGACCTAGGTCATGCATTCATGCATTTTAAATGGCTAAATTATATACTATGTTGAATCTATTATTCGCTTATTTGATTATGGCTTGCTTTGTAATAATCAATGTAGATTTCTCTGTTACTGAGACTATGGTTGTCTCACCCCTTTCTTTTCAATATTCTAGGTCCAGGCGAAGGAACCAGTAGAGGACGGGGAAAGGAGCAGAGCTAGGGGTTATTTGTGAATTGTAAAGAACTGCAACTCCTTTCTTTTGAGCAAATCTATTGAAATGTATTTAGGATTAGGGTACTAGTAGGATATGATTATGTATATATGCATGAGTATGTGTGGATTGTATGGCTTGTGTATGAATTTTTGTTTGCTTGTAGACTTGTGGCTAGAAAACTTGGCTATGGTATGTGGTTTTGATGGATTTATTTAGTAGACTAAGTTTCCACTACAAGCAAATATTTATTTTGATATATATGTGATTCCACAAGCAAATGCAAAGTGGTTGCATTGCAAATGGTGTGTTATAAGCAAACATATACCTTGGATAGAGAGAGTGGGTGCGTGGGCCCCACAAAGATCTTTGAGCTAAGTGAAAATGTTTAGCGTGTGTATTCATATGTGTATGTGATATTTGGAATAGTTTTTGGCCACTCTTGTGTGATTTGTGCATTTTGGGGGTTTAGGGTCCATTTTGGAAAATGGCACCCAAGTGGTCAAATTTTAGTATAAAGGATTTTTCTACCATTTAAATGTTCTATCAGGTGTTTTTAATCCTATTTGACGTGTCTAAAGTGTTCCCACAAGTTTGTGACCATTAGGATGAGATTTGGACAATTTTGAAAATCGTTTTTACCAAAAACCTGCACTTTTGCATTCGGGTGTCCAAATATTAATCTGACCATTGGATTTCTCTAAAATTTAGGTCACAAGTACAACGTTTTATAAGCTTCATATGGGCTTTGGAATCATGTCGATCGGATATCAAACGGAGAAACGGCGCACTCCGGAATTTGGTCCGGAGGAGCTGTCATGACAGCAATAATTGATAATGTTGCAACGTGCATGAAATTTAATCTGTCTATTAGATCTTTTCAAAATTTGGTATGCTAATAGTACTATTTAAAAGTAACATGTGAGATTTGGAATTACTCTGATCAGAGGTCGGATGATAAAATGGTGCACCCCGGAAGTGCTGTCATGACAGCTTTGATAGCAAAAACAACCAATCTTTTAACATGTCTAATTTTTAATCTGACCGTTGGATCTTTTTGAGACTTGGTACACTTATAGTACCCTTTGAATGTGATGTGTAAGCTTTAAAATCATTTCGATTAGAGGTTGAATGACGAAATGGCACCTCCCTGAAGTTGGCTCAAGAGGGCTGTCTTTTTATTCCACTTTCGTCTAGCTTGCTTCTGTGTGCTATAGGTAGAACCTATAATTTTTTTTAGGTTTTAAATGATTTATTTCTTAAGTTGGTTAGAGGATCAACTCCTTAACCATACTTAGTTTATTTAAATTATGTGATTTTTGGATAATACTCGGGGCAAGTGTTGCATTACCTAACAAGTTACCAATCCGAATCACCTTCCACCGCTCCCAAATAGCTTGACTTAACTCCTCAACCCTTCTCCTCTCTCTATCTCTTGTGTTTCTCAATTTCACTCTTCTAAAATTTCTGAAATTTCACAACTTATGAAGGCAATTTTTAGTCCATAGTCAGATTTATTCTCACTACGCGCACTTACTTCGACCCGAAATGCACTCCTCTTGCCCGTATCTGCTCACATAACATAGAAACAAGTCAAAATACCAATTAATCATTTGAATCTCTAATCCTACACTAACTTTCACTTCATCTTTGATTAAGCTCTAAACTTACAATTAAGAAATTCAGGATGTTACATCAGACTCATCTCTTAGTAGTGTTGATGACTTTGCAGTGGCTTTCACTAGTCTTTCATAACATTGGTGTTGAACAATGTAGCACTAGTGTTATTATCATAATTAGCTATTCTGTAATTACTTAGAAGAACTATTAGTACCGATATTGAATTTATAACACTGGTGTTACCTATTTTTATAACACCAATAGAGAATTTCTTTAGACAGAGACTTGCACTTTTTAAATAGCAACTCTGATGCCTAAGTTAGAATACATAATTTAACAAACTAAAAATAAATAATTGAAATAGAGTTGCTTAAAGTTCATTAGTATTTAAAAAACCTAACTCTCTTCTTATGAATATGAACTGCTCTGCTCCTAGAGGTTTTGTGAAGATATCAGCAAGTTGAAGTTTAGTAAGGATGAATTCCACTATAACATCTTTCTTTTGAATATGATCTTTAATGAAGTGATGACAAATATCAATATGCTTAGTTCAAGAATGATGAACTGGATTTTTAGTTAAATATATTGTATTGGTATTGTCACACTTGATTGAAATATTCTTGAGCTTGATTTTGAAGTCTTCAAGTTGCTACTTCATCTATAAAATTTGAGAATAACACAATCCAACAACTATATGTTTTGATTCAGTTGATGATAAAGAGATAGTATTTTATGTCTTGCTTGCCCAAGAGACAAGTGAACCACCAAAAAAATGGCATGTTCCACTTGTGCTTTTTCTCTCTATCTTGCATCCACCAAAGTCAGCATCAGAATATGCAATTACTCATTTCCTCCTTTAGGATACCAAAGACCTAGTGAATCAGTATCTTTTAGATATCTAAAAATCCTTTTTATTACTTTCACATGGGATTCTTTTAATGCTGATTGAAACCTTCCACAAAGACCAACACTAAAAGATATATTTGGACAACTTGCTATGAGACATATAAGAGATCTAATCATCCCTCTATATGATTTTCAATCATATTCTGGTCCAGCAGCATCTTCATCCATCTTGATGGTTGAACTCATTGGAGTATCAATTCCATTAGCTTGATCCATCCTAAATTTTTTAGCATCTCCCTAAGATATTTAGTCTGACACACAAATATACCACCCTTCGTTTGCTTAATTTGAAGTCCTAGAAAGAATGTCAATGCCCCTATCATAGACATTTCAAATTCTCCTTGCATTAATTCTGAAAATTCCTTACACAGAGATTTGTCAATTGCACTAAATATAATATCATCCACATAAATTTCAACAATTAACAAATAATCCTTATTTCTTTTTATAAAATGAGTAGTATCAATTTTACCTCAATTGAATCCTTTTTCTAAAAGAAAAGAACTCAATCGGTCATACCAAGCTCTAGGTGCTTGCTTGAGTTAATAGAGAGCTTTCTTCAATTTGAAGATAGCATCAAACTTTTAAGAATCTTCAAAACTAGGTGGTTGTTCAACATAAAATTCTTCAAGGATGTACCTATTGAGAAATGCACTTTTTACATCTATATAGCTTGATATTTTTTATAGATGCATAGGCTAGAAAAAGGCGAATTGCTTTCAATCTAACAATTAGAGCAAAAGTTTCTTCATAGTCTATACCTTCTTCCTGATTATATCCCTTTGTCAATAGTCAAGCTTTGTTCCTAACAATGATGCCTCCTTCATCAAGCTTGATCTTGAAGATCCACTTAGTTCCAATCACTAGATGATTTTTGGGTCTAGGTAACCAAGTCCCATACTTAGCTTCTTTCAAACTAATTGAGCTCTTCTTATATTGCATCTATCCAGTATGAGTCAAATAAGGCTTCTTCAACTGTTTTTGGCTTTATTTCTAAAATGAAGGCTAAATGACCAGTAATGTTTTGGAGTTTACTTCTGGTCTGGACAAGTTCATTAACATCTCCAATGACTTGATCTAGAGGATGATTTTTGTTACTTTTCCAAGAAGCTAGTTAATAGATTTCTTTGATTTCATTATCTTTGGGTGGAATCTCAGATTTCTCTCTTGGATTCTCTATTGAGTTATTCTTCTTCAGTTGAAGATCACTCAACTTCTCAGTGATATCATCAACATCAGAGATCTTCTTCTTTTTCATAAGAAATTCATCAAACACAATGTGTATTGATTCTTCCATAGTTCTTAGATCAAGGTTGAATACACAAAAAGCTTTACTCCTGCTAGGGTACCCAAGAAAAATTCCCATGTCTAATTTAGGATCAAATTTTCCTAGATTCTCCTTGTTATGGATGAACATATTGCTACCAAACACATGGAAATAGGATATGTTTGGCTTTCTTCCCTTGTAGAGTTCATATGGTTTCTTGTTTAGCTTAGGCCTTATGTAAGCTTTATTGATAATGTAATAGGCAGTGTTCATGGCATCAGCTTAGAATATTTATGACACGGCATTGTTACTAAGCATAACTCTAGCCATTTCTATAGTATCTTGTTCTTCCTTTCTACCACTCCATTTTGTTGAGGGATTCTTGGTACAAATAAATTGTGATTGATTTCATTTTCATCGCAGAAGTTCATGAAGTCACCATTTTCAAATTCTCCTCCATGATCAGACTCGATTGACACTATAGAAATACCTTTCTCATTTTAGACCTTTTTGGATAATATACTAAAGGCATAAAAAATTTCATCTTTAGACTTAAGAAAGTAAGTCTAGGTAAATCTCAAGTAATCATCAACAATAACTAAAGTATAAAGATTTTCATCAAAACTTATTACTCTCGCTAGACCCACCAAATTCATATACAAGAGTTGAAGAGGTTTCTCAAATGAAATAAAATCTTTTGACTTAAAAGATGTTTTATTTTGTTTTTCAAATTGACAAGCTTGGAAAACTTTTTCTTTATCAAAACTTAAGGGGGTAAACCCATGACTAAATCATTTTGCAAAAGCTTTTAAATCTATCTTTTGTTCACATGAGCCAAGCATCTATTTCACAAATAGCTTTCCTCAAATTTACTTAGAAAACAAGTTTGAGAAAGAGGTTCACATTCTAAATTAATAGTATAATAATTACCATCTCTATCAGTATGAAGAAGTATCTTCCCATTAGCTTTTCATTAGATAATGCATTCCTTTGAGTCAAAGATGACTCTGTTTCCTCTGTCACAGCTTTAAGTTATGCTTATTAGATTATGGAAGAGACCTTTGACATATAGTATATATTCAATGCTTACTTCATTTCCTCTTCCTACTTTTCCAATCCTAGTAATGTGACCTTTTTGATCACCTCCAAAAGTAACATGACTACCATCTCTCTCATGTAGTTTTATGAATTAATTTAAATATCCGGTCATGTGCTTGAAGCACCACTGTCTATATACCATTTCTTTTTCTTAGAGATAGTAAGGCATACCTACAAATGAAGACTATTTCATTTTAGGTACCTATTTCTTGATAGGTCCTTTCTTGTTAGTTGGTTTCCTAGAAATATTGTCATTTTTAGGAACCCATTTCAATAAGCTTCCAATGCCATTCTTCCCATGTAGACAAGACTTGACACGATGACCTTTCTTGTTACAATATGAGTGAGTAATAAATGGACTAAAAAAATGCAGAAAAGATTTAAAGTAACTATGATAGTATCTGGTTGCCTTTTTGGGCTTCTCTTAAGAAGTGTCAGTGATAAGATTATATCCAAGTTTTGACCTATCAGAGATGCACCTTTGTGAGCCAGTCAAAATGTTTAGCATCTCGGTACACTAAGTGAATTTTGCTAAATCATTTTTTAAGGTGTCATTTTGAGATTGTAATGATATACAGTTTGGACACAAATCAGAATCATTTTGAGCAGAGTTCTTCTTTTCAGAAGAACTTTTTAACTTATCTTCTAACATGGAAGTTTTTTTTAGTATGCAGGAGTTGTTTGTATTGTTCCTTAAATAGGGGGAATAACTCATTATATTCATCTTATAGAAGATCAAAATTTACATCTTCTACTTGTGATTCAATCATCTATTTCTCGTGCAACCAGGCATAAGTTTGTTGTTTCTTCCTCCTCTTCTTCATCATCCGAAGAGCTATCTCCTCATACAGCAAAAGCCTTCTTCTTCTTTTGAGGCTCTTCCTTTTTTTCTCCTTTTCTTGTTTCTTTTTCCATTGAGGACAATCCCATTTGACGTGCCTTGGTTTCTTGCATTCATAACATGTTAGTGGCTCTTTTTTATCTCTTATTGCTTGAAGATCCTTTTCTAAGGTTCTTCTTTTCTTGATAGAATTTTTTGAATTGTCTAACCATCATACCAAATTCTTCATCCTCGTTGGACTCTGCTTCTGATTCATCTTCGTCAACTTTGAAAGTAATGCCTTTCTTCTTTTTACCCATATCTTCCTTGTATTAACGCAAGGTTATAAATACTGTATTTTGTCTGGGCATATTTTACATTTAATAAAAATAATAATAAATTTAACCCAAAAAATATATATATAAATACAAATAATGAAATTTAATCTTTCTTAAGATTATATTTTTGAAATATAAAAATTTCTAAAATTTAATCTTATAATTAGGATTTTATTTCTTTTAGTTCACTAAAAAAACTAAATATATATATATATGTAAATACAAAAAATGAAATTTGATCCTTTTTAAGATTATATTTTTTTAAAAAAATCTTGCTTAAATCTTTGAAACAATCTCTCAATAATTCAAAATATTGGGAGTGAAAAAAAGCATTTTTTAAAAATTTAAATTAATTAGCAAATAGGGAGAGTGAAACACAGCACATTGCAACGTTTCACTCCCCTTTTAGTTATTCGGCTAAAGTAGCGATCGAGTAAGCAGAGCAGAAAGCAACCCTAGATTGGGCTTTTCGGCTAGAGCAGAGCAAAGCGCAGAACACACACGAAAGCAGACGAAGGCAAAAGGCAAAACCTAAGGCAAAAAGCTAGAGAAGAGCAGAACAAGCAGTGCACGGAAGAAATGCACGCACACAGTAGTCACACACGAAGAGAGGAAGAGGAAAGCAGAAGGAAAGACTATAAGAGAGGCAACCAAATGCAGAGTATTTCAACCACCCCTGAGCACTTTCAGCCAAATGTAGAAGAAAACTAGAGGAACTAGAAGAAAAGAAAGACAGCAGACGCACACGAACATAACAAAGACAGAAACTGGCAGAAGGGAAGGAAAAGCAAAAAACCAGAGATGATGATTTAAGATGGAAGCGTGTAATGATAAGTGATCATCTACTCTCTATATAAAGATTGAAGATTTCAAGACCAAAAAGTGGATTCTGGGGGGAGAGAAAACCGGACGAGAAGAGACCGAAATATCTGTGGATTTTTTGGAGAAGGGGACCGAGAGAACTAGTGGAATTCATGGCTGATTCTAGAAGTAATCTGAGGCTTTGAAGGCGAGAGAGGTTTAGAAATTCCCAACTGCTGCAATAGGTTCGAAATTCATGAATCCAAATTACTCTGATTTTGATCGATTAGCCTATGTTATCTAGTTGATTATTTGCCTTTTGTTTTTCTGATTGTGATTTGGTGTTGGTATAGTGAATCTGGAGTTGAAAATTAGTTGGAATTTTTCTATGTTTTTCTAGGCAACTTACAGAGGAATCTGGGTTTAGTTCTATATATGTATGTGTTGAACAAGTGTTTGTCATGGCTGAATAATTTGTGCATGTTTGAGGCCATTTAAAAGCTCATAGACGAATTAGCAATCTAAGATGTCTTTTGGTTAAAAGCTGATTTCATGATCTGGTAGTTGGCATTGCGTGAACTATCTAAATTTCAATGTTTAATGGTATATTAGTAAAAAATGAGAGTATGCTTTCAAGTTTTAAAATATCAACTAAAGGTTATAGGTCTGAATCATACTTTTTTTATTGTAGGTTTTCATGGATCACTGTTCAACTATCTATAAGATTAGATATGATTTTATACCCCTTAGTGATCAGAGAATGTAGTTCAATTGAATTTTTAGCCTCATGGTATTTGAAGATTTATCATTATGCTTGCTTATTAGTCATGAAAACTTGTCAATTGTTGACCGTTTTAGGTATGGTTGGATCATAATATTAATCTTCATGCTCTTCGATTTATTGGTCGTGTGAGATTTTAAGAAATCCACATAAGCATTCAAAATGATCATCTACCATGTAAATCAATAAGGTTTTACAAGTAGATAGATCCTACTTATATATATTGATATAGGTTTCAATGATCCTCCATAAAAATTAACCTTTTTTTTAACTTAAATCGATAAAATATTTAAGTTTTCGTGTGAGAGTTTGAGGAATTTTGATAGAAATTTAAATTAATTGCATCATCATATAGGATAATAAATCCTCACAGATAATGTGATTATCAATTTATATATAGTAAATAAATAAATTTTTTGTAAATAAAATAAAATAATAAACGTTTTTTTAATAAAATTAATTAATTAAATTAATATATTTACGTGATGACCTTAAAATCTTTTGGTCATATGAGATTTCTAAATCTCTATAACTTGCTAGGATAATCATTTTGTGGTGAGTTAATAAGACTCTGCTGTTATGATGATTATGAGTTTTATCATACGCTGTGAGTGATAAAAGTCATCGTTGGCATATCGAATAAATTTTCAATATATAAAAAAAATATATTAAAATAAAATATTTTGTAAATAATCTAAGATTTCATTTGGTAAGGAAAATATGAAATTTTACAAGGCATTGAGGTCATTTGAATGTCCACAAGTGACAATAAGTCACCGTAGACATATTAGAAATTTTTTTTAAAAAATATAATAATAATACTTTTCTATTTTGACAAAGTGAATCTTCAAAATAAAAAAAAGTATATCAACGAAAAAAGTTTCAAAAATATAAATTGGAGTGAGAAAATGAAGCTAAATTATGTTTGCAAATTAAAACATACCAACTCACAGGTTATAAAATTGTTTTGTTTGCGATTGATAAGTTACTTTTATTTAAATTTCTCTTTTTATGAAAATTATAAATAAAGAAAGCCATTGGCACTAGTTTTATCTCAAACTACATGGACTTTGATCCCCATCATAGGATATGTAGGTCTCAGAGTCCAATTCTGAGTCAAGTCCTCCCTCGAAAATAAATAAATATTTCTCACTTAATTATTATCATTTTTTATACGAAACATGTGAATAAGAAAGGGATAATTAAAATTTTGAAGCCATATTAATTTAGCACAATAAACTTTAGGTAACCGTTTTTATGAACAGGTGTTGTGGGGTGCCTAACACCTTCCCTATACCTTTATAGTTGCAACAGTTGGCGACTCTATTGGGGAGAGTTAGAGAGTCAAGCCTATATAAGTTTATTGTGCTCAAAATATAATATAGTTTTTCTTTTTATTACTATTATCCTTTTTAATTTGTGTGTGCTTCCCCCCCTCTTTTCCTCTTTTCTCTATCTTTTCGCTTTTCATAACATGACTTAAGATAGATAACATGTAGGATAAATCCTAACACATAAGACTTTTATTTGTACATGTATTTTTCTCATTGTTTGACCTAATTGGTAGATGAGGGATAGATAACATTAGGAATAAGATGACAAGCTTGCATGTTCTCTTTACACATTGAACACTTGCACCTTTACCCTTACACACATAATGGGCCCTATACTCGAGTCTAAGGGTGCCTTAGGTTAGCCGAAGTTGGTAATGGCTTTCTTGAGGAATATTCATGTTCCCGAAGGTTACTATGAAAACTTCACGCCGAGTTGCTACTTATTTATTAAATTTAGTCCCTAAAGGGTTGAAAAGCTCTTGGAGGAATAAATTTATTAACTAGGGTTTCTATCTTCATGGTGGAAGCAGTTTGGTTAACAATACTAGGATCATTAGAGCAACCCAAGAACTTTGCACATAATAAATCAAGCCTACTAATATCCACATAGTATGTGGATGAGTACTCCTAAGATATCCCGACTAAGGATAATAGTTAGTGTAAGACAAAGGAGAACTTTATTTCACATCATTTCTCTAAATAAAGAATAGATAGCAAATTTATTAATTTTTTTATGAGTATTAAATGTCATCAATATTAAAATACACTATTTGGATTATAAATATCTTGTAAAAGCCATCAATGAGAAAAGAAATATATCTCTCTTAATTGATTGGCATTTTCCTTAAGGAGCAATAAGGTATCAGAGGAGTGAATAAACTTGTTAATGAATTAGTATTAATTAATATAGTATTAGACTTGCAAAAAAAAAAACTTTAACTAAAATTATGGAAAGACTCCATCTCTTATAAAATAAACTCTAGTTTTTACTCCCCTAAAATTCAATAAGGATTTGGAGGGACATAAGTTATGATTAAATTCAACAAGTTTACTCCTCTAAAATTATATTTATGACATCATTTCTTTTTCTTTCTTTTCTTTTTGTTTTTCCCCTCTTATTTTAATAGGAAATAAAGTGGATTGTTAGGAAAAGTTAGCATATAAGTGAAAGGCACAATGAATGCCATGGATGCAATTCCAATGAGAGTAGTGTATAGAGGCAAGGAGATAAAGTTGGAGGCGATGATGGAAATATTAGACAACTTAAGGGAACTCGCTTGACACATCAAAAGGAATTCATTATTTGATTTTAGGAAGAAATATGGGGATCTTTTGGACTTGCTTTACGTACCAGTTCAAACTGATGCAATGGTTGTTTTGGGATAGTATTGGGATGATACATTGAGATGTTTCATATTCCCAGACTTTCAACTCGCTCCTATAATAGAGGAATATGGTGCTTTCTTGGGGATGCCTCTTGAGGAAAGAGATCAAGTTTACAAGTACCAAGGATATCTACCATCAAAAAGTCAAATGACAAAGCTTCTTGACTTAAACATTGGGGAAGTCAAATTGTTTTGCCCAGGAAATGAGGAAAGGATTTCAAGAGCATTTATGGAGAAATACTTGAACTCCGCCTATGTTTATAGCCGATCCCAAGCCCAGGTAAAGGAGGAGGGTTGTGTTAGGCCATCAACAGCCAATGTAAAATTTTGTTGAATCTATCATGAACATGGACAATAGACGTTATAATGTTAATGCTAGGTCGTTCCCCGTAAGTAACGCGCTGCATGGCTCGAGTACAGTGATAAGTGAGTTAGAGCCGTTGCATCGGCACCCGGATGTAGTGTTAAATGAGCAAGGGCTACCGCGTCATTCTGGACGCACACGGCTAAAGAAGTTAGTCCATAAGAGCAAAATTAGATTTGGTACTTGGAATGTTGGGACATTAAATTGTAAATCTGTAGAGGTTGTAGGGGTTATGATTCAAAGGAAAATCAATATCCTTTGACTGCAAGAAACAAAATGGCGTGGAGAAGAAGCTAAGGATATTCAAGGTTTCAAACTTTGGTATACAGGAAAAGTAAGTGCACGTAATGGAGTAGGCATCATTATAGATAAGGAGTGAAAGAAGAACGTTGTAGAAGTTAGCAGAATTAGAGACAGAATTATTTCCTTAAAAATGATAATTGGATGTGAGACTGTTAAAATTGTTAGCGCTTATGCGCCGTAAGTCGGGACAGAAGCCAGTCTTAAGGAATTATTTTGGGAGGATCTGGAGGGGTTGATTCGACATATACCATAGAGTGAAAAGATTTTTATTGGAGGAGACTTTAATGGGCATGTCGGGAGGGAAGCTGGTCAGTATGTGAGGGTGCATGGTGGTTTTGGTTTTGGAGAGCTAAACAATGAAGGACAAACTCTTCTTAATTTCTCATTGGCATATGATTTTAAGATTGCCAACACTTGTTTCAAGAAGAGAGATGAGCATCTCATCACTTACAAAAATGGAGCCTCAAGGTCACAGATTGATTTTCTTTTGGTTAGGAACACAGATAGAAGACTTTGTAAAAATTGTAAGGTGATCCCCGGAGATGCTGTAACGACACAACATAAGGTCCTAGTCCTTGATGTGTGTATTATGAGTAGTAAAATCCAAAAATGTTGACAAGTAGTAACACCAAGGATTAGGTGGTGGCAATTAAAAAGTGAGAAGCAAGATATTTTCAAGCAAAATCTTTTGGATAAAGGAATTTAGGAATCTCAGGGAAGTGCTAACATCATATGGGAGGATATGGCTAAAAAGATACGGGAGGTTGCAAAAGTAGTTTTGGGAGAATCAAAAGGTTCTGGTCCGAGAGATAAGGAGTCTTGGTGGTGGAATAATAGTGTACAGGACAAAATCAAGTATAAGAAGAACTGTTTTAAAGCCATACATTTGTGTAACAATGAGAAAAATTGGGAAAGGTACCGTATGGCTAAGAAGGAAACTAAGAGAGCTGTGGGTGAAGCACGTTCTAAAGCTTTTGAAGAATTTTATAAGAGCCTTGAGACGAAGGAAGGAGAGCGAAATATTTATAAGATTGCCAAGAATAGGGAAAGAAAATCAAGAGATCTAGAACAGGTAAGGTGTATTAAGGATGAAGAGGGAAGAATTTTAGTTACAGATAATGAAATTAAAAATAGATGGGAGACTTACTTTTCTAAACTTTTCAATGATGGAGAGGATTCATCTAGTAACTTGGAGGATTTAGTAACTGGTGAAGGAGAACAAAATTTGTCATTCTATCGAATAATACGTGATAAGGAGGTAAAGGAAGCTCTTAAGAAAATGGCAAATGGTAGAGCCAACGGACCTGATTGTATATCTATCAAAGCATGGAAATGTTTAGGTGAAGAAGGAGTGAGATGGTTAACTAAGTTATTTAATATGATTTTACAGTCCAAGAAAATGCCTGATGAGTGGAGGAGAAGTACATTAATTCCTATTTATAAAAATAAAGGAGATATTCAGAATTGTACTAACTATAGAGGGATTAAACTCATGAGCCACACAATGAAATTGTGGGAGAAAGTAATTGAGCACAGGTTGAGATTGGAGACAAGTATTTCTAAGAATCAATTTAGTTTTATGCCAGGTAGATCAACTACAAAGGCGATTTATCTACTAAGGGGATTAATGGAAAAGTATCGTTGTAAAGATAAAGATCTACACACGATTTTTATTGATTTGGAAAAAGCTTATGACCGTATACCAAGAGAAGTGGTTTGGAAAGTGTTGGAAAAAAAGGGAGTACGGATTGCTTATATTAAAGCCATACAAGATATGTATGAGGGGGCAAAAACTAGTATAAGAACGCCTAGTGGTCAAACAAAGGATTTTCCTATGAAGATTGGACTACATCAGGGATCATCTCTGAGTCCTTATTTGTTCAACTTGATCTTAAATGTTTTGACGGAACATATTCAAGAGGAAATTTCGAAATGTATGCTCTTCGCGGATGATATAGTTCTTATAGTAGAGACAAGAGAAGAGATTAATTGTAAACTTGAGTTATGGAGGAGGACATTGGAGTTGAAAGGTTTTTGTCTGAGTAGAAGTAAGATGGAATATTTATATTGTAAATTTGGTAAAGGACTATTCGACAATAATTTGGAAGTGAAATTGAGAGATCAAATTATACCTCAAGTGGAAAAGTTTAGATATTTGGGAGCCATTATTCAAAATGATGGCGAAATCAATGGAGATATTTCACATAGAATTCAAGCTGGGTGGTTTAATTGGAGAAAAGCTAAAGGAGTTATTTGCGATCGTAAGGTGCCTAATAAACTTAAAGGAAAGTTTTATCGCACTGCTATCAGACCGGCAATGTTATATAGTAGTGAATGTTGGGCTCTAATGGGACAGCAAGAGCATAAAGTTGGAGTAGCAAATATGAGAATGTTATGATGGATGTGCGGACATACACGTAAAGATAAAATTCGAAATGAGCACGTATGTGAAAAAGTGAGGGTGGCACCTATTGAGGAAAAAATGGTAGAAAATCAGTTGAGATGGTTTGGGCATGTACAAAGAAGACCAAGAGAGGCACCAGTGAGAAGAGTGGAACATATAACTTTGAGTCCAATTAAGAGAGGTAGAGGAAGGCCTAAGAGAACACTCTTGAAAGTTGTTGAACATGATCTCTTAATTAATAATATTCCTAAAAGCTTGATAAATGATAGAGCACAATGGCGTCTTGCAATCCATGTAGCCGACCCCACCTAATGGGATAAAAGCTTGTTGTTGTTGTTGTTTGTTGTTTTATGGAGAAATACTTGGTCAAATTGGCTGAGCAGAAAAGATGGATTGTTTTCAATAAGGTCTTTGTTATGGTAATTTATGGAATAATTCTGTACCCATTCACTATAGGGATAATTGATTTACACACAATTAATGTGTTTTACATGGTAGAATATCACCAAATTATACTGGTAATTCTAGCAGAAACATGCATGACCTTAAGTGTAATATCTTCCTTGACATTACTAAAATTTACCACACAATCATAACAAACAATCATAACTAGGAGCAAGGATTGCTCCTAAGTTTACATTATAGATATAAGGGTTAAAACTAATAATCTTTTAGAAATAATTGTGGAATATTTGGGATCCCATAAAAACCCTTCAAATTTATAGTTTGAGCTCAAACTTAATGATTTATAAAGGTATTGGAAGCATGGAAAAGTTTTGGGAAGCAAAATACTTCAAAACAGGGCAAAAAATATCATTTTTGAGTATTTTAGCCCATGCACCATGGCTCGTGGTCCATATGTCACGGCATGTGGCACAGAAAGGCAAGTTTGGCTGCTATATCGTGTGCCGCAACTTGTGTGAAATGAGCCACGGCACACGTGTCCATGACAGCAATTCTGTCATGACAACTTTTTTGGACGAACTTTGAACACACGCCATTTTCACATCCGATGTCCAATTGGAGTGATTCAAGTGCTCACGCGAAGCTTTTTCAATAAGCTAACTAATGGTCTGAAACCGTATGAGAATTTTAGACACTCGGATGCAAAAGTTAGTTTTTAAAGTGATTTTCAAGCATCCAAGTACCCAAACTCAAAACTTATACCATTAACCCATTTTGAGGCTTGCAATAGACCAAAATACACTTGATTAAGCATTCAAACACACAAAAACATACCAAACACAAAATTTGGCTACTTAATGCCCATTTCACCCAATATGGCCAAAATACAAAATCAACACCATATACACTATTTGGCCTCTATTGCCACATAATACACTATATATACATTGTCACCACATAGATAAAACATTTATTACACTTATATTAGTATTTTAGCCCATCACCACAAAAATTGCCACATATTCACATCGTATATAATATTAGGCTAAAATACAAAATAACATAGCATGAAACAAGTGCAACCAATCAAAATGATATGCATTCCTAGTTGGCAACATATAATATCATCCATTAAAGTTTATGTACACGACTCAAAATAAAATTAGACTTTACAACGATAAGTAGCAAGTACACTAGCCCTTGATCGATTCCTTCCTTTGCTCAATCTCAGTAGTAGAACCTATAAAATGACAACCACGGGGTGAGATAAAAATCTCAGTAACTAAAATAATCTACATTATTGATTAACATGCTAAGTTATAAACAAGCATTAAAATAAGTAAAATAACCACACCATATAAAATCACCACAAGTTACATGCATGATTACTAACCATCTAGTCCTCCAATACTCCCAACCAAACTGGTAGGCTATTTCATGGAATCAAACACATGTATGGTCCCTAAGCTTACCATTCATGATAGGACTACCCAGCCAAGGTGTCCTGAACCACTTTTAAACTGCTGGTTCCCCATATTATAAGTATTTGGGGTGTCGTTACTCTAATACCGCATCCTATGGATGCTAAAGAGCATAGTCTCCAACACCACACCCTTTTGGGTACGAAGGAGAGTAAGTCTCTAATACCGCACCCATTTTCGGGCACTAAGGAGAAATATGTGCTGCACCTAGCATCTCGAGGTGCTAGCCATGCCATATGGACTTAATCTTCATTAACTCTACTAAGGTGACCTCCCACCCTCTAATGTGCCACATTTCACTACATATCTCCACTTGACCATACATAAACCACTTTCTAAACCAATATAATGAATATTACTATTTACTTTAAAAACTTGACATTTTACAAATCAATACTCCATTCATTTTCTAAAATAGTTAACTTTTATAGAATTCATACATATGTACATAACAAATCATACAAGAACAACTTGAGAATAACTTATACAAGATAATAAATAATGCAAATTATCTAGTTACCTTAACCCTTTTGTTACTAAAAGGGTTACTCGTGGTACTAAATCTCTTCTTGTGTTAAGACAAATCCTCTCACACTATAATCTACATCAACAAGTACTATATGTTAATTTTCAATTAACATAAGCACTATTAGCTACCAATAACATCCCAAGTCTCCCACTTCTCACTCATATTCTCAACAAAGAGGCTTGTTAAGATTACAATGTGTTCACACAATCTCTTCAAGCCTCCCTCTAACTCTATCACAACATAACACTTAATATCTCAACTTAACACACTTTAAAACCCCATGATCAAATTAGGGCTTAATCTAACTTTCACCAAACAACAAAGTAGCTTCATATTATCATATATCTAAGATTAATAAACCTAAATCAAACCTTTAGAGTCAATAGAAACCTACAAAACATAGACTCATAGCTTAATACATTTAGAGTAAATTCTCCTACTTTCAAATACCATGGAAAATGAGATGAAAAGATAGAGGAGAAAGGTAGGAAACTTACTCAAGAGTTTAAAGGCTCAATTTATCTTCAAAATCCTCCCAAAATGATGCCTTAGTAGTGCCCAAAGCTTTCCCCTTCATGTTCTAAGTTTCCTACCACAAAAACTATCATTTTCTAATAATTTTCAAAAATTTAAGTTGTTTGCTGTGCTGTGCACCACAGCGCACACCACACAAGTCGTGGCTCATGATGCAGCGAGCAAAATGTTAATTTTGCTCCCCTCGATGCCACCCGACTTAATTCAACTTCTATACTAACTCAATTTAGAGCCAAATATCACTCAAAAAGCCAATTAGCAACCCAAAACATAATTAAATTAATTAATCATATTTTTTAACTAATTTATCTCTTAATTAGTCAATTTTTTCTAGATTTAAAGTTTTTAGATGTTACATTAAGCCATTGCCATACTATGAAAAAGAGAAGATTGAGGTGTTGCCTTCACTTATTAAATGTGTGGATTATGAATCACTCGTACGGAAAAGAATTCCAAGAAGGAAAATGGCATAATTCTTATAATCTACTTGCTGCATTCAAAAATAAAGAAGGTAAGACCATATTAGATTGAAAAAGGTGGAGCAAAGTTTTTAATCAACTTTGAGAAGGAAGAGTTTATTGGAAATTGATATGGTGGAACAATGAGAAAAATAATTTATCAATATGGGGATTTCTTAAATGTTCTACTCATGGGTCCATAAGGAGGAATAAACTACAATCCTATATTATTATTGAGACAGCTGGGTTTCCAACAAAAAATCCCTTTAGGAGGTGTAGTTTAGAGAATTCAATTCCATCATGATGATGCCACAACTAAGGATCTAAGTGAAAAGGTAGCAAGTGCATGGAGTAAAATTTTATATAGAAGGAAGTTGGAGTTAGGGGTGCGTCTAATAAGGGCAGATGAAGGTTATCTAACCTGGTTAATAAAAAGGATTAAGGGAACTAATCCAGTATTTGCTCACCCTAATCCCTTGCTCAACAGTGACGTAACAAAAGCATAAAAGAAATTAATAAGGCAATTCAAAAGAAGGGGTGAAGAAATAGAAAGGTTGATAAAAGCATACCAGGAAAACAAAGAAGCTTTAATCCACCTACAACATGAGTATGCTTCTTTACAAGAGCATATAAAAAGGATGAAGAGGCAAGATATGTGGCAAAAGAGTACAAAAATAGATCAATTGAAGAAAGAGAATTTGAAGCTCAAATGCACAATGTGTGACATGCATATACAACTTAAAGAGCATGATCAGAAGATGAAGGATAACAGGATTAAGTTGATGAAAGTCACTAAAGAGAGAGATGCTCTCAATGATAAAGTACAAGCCCTTCATCTTTTAAAGAGTTTATCACAAAAGGTGGAGATGGTTACTAAATAGTTGGAGGCAAAAATAAATGAATTAGCAACAGTTAGAAGAGATACATCCGACACAATTCAAAATTTATTGGAACAAATACACCAACAAACTGATGCATTAGATGATTGAAGAACACTTTATTCTAGAAAAGTAGAAGAGGCAGAAAAATGGAGAGATTGTGCTGAAAGTTGGATTCAATTGGCAAATATAATCATTCCAAAATTCTTGAAAGTTTGCACATAAGCAGAGCACATGATCCATCCTTTTAATACTACAGCAAAAGTATTAAATTTCATTATGCTATGTGATGTCATGGGGGAAATAAGGGCATTAGCACAATCATGGTGATGCAAGGGAATTATATGTAAACATTCTTGTAAAATATTTGGGTTATTTATACCAAGAGGTTCTCTTTTGTAATGAACATCATTCATAAAGAAACTAGAATTCTTATAAATTGATTGCCAACCTTATATTCTTATGAATATAATATATATCTTAAAGGAATAAGGAAACTACAATAATTGTTCAAATAAGTGGTGATTTGCTTTCAAGTGACCTATTATTTTGTATGCTAACTCTACGTGACAATCTACTAATTTCCATTTTTTTAAAATGATCTATAATTTATTTTTTTAATAGGGAAGATAACATTGCTCTGGTAAAGAATTCATTTAACCAAACTCATTACCCTACCTGGATTTATTTGACTCACACTCAAGTTAAGGCTTTGGTAATGGAGGTTCATGAAAGCATGAGGAAAAAATGGAAGAAGAAATATCATCTTTGAAAAACCAAGTGACCCTTATACAAGCTCAAATGTGTGAAATGTTGAAATTATTACAAAATATGAATACAAGTGGGACAATTAACACTAGTAACAGTCAAACCCCTAGTAGAACCTAAGGAAATGAGTCTTTACAGCCATAAGGGGGGTTGTTAATAGTACGGAAGTGAGTGGAAGGATTGATCCTATAGCAAAATCTCCTAAACAACCGATCCAAGAGTGGAATAAGGGAGATGTATATATATATATAACATCTCGGTTATAAATCCAACTAAAGGTTTTAATAATGCATTACTTAAGGGCATGAAAGACAATTCCAAAGATAGTTGGAAGGAAGAGATGTCAGAAATGAAAGATCAACTTTGAGCTTTACAAGGTCCAGTTACTTGGGGATCTCTTAAGATTGACAACTTTGCTTGCCACCTGAAGTACCTATTCCAAAAAAATTTAACGTACTAGAGTTTACCAAGTATGATGGTCATGGTTACTTATTGCACAAAGATGTCAGTTTGGTCAAGGAAAGAAAAGTTCCTCATTAATTTCTTCTAGGAAAGTCTCACAAGGAGTGCGCTAAGGTGGTTTATGAAATATGATCGCTCCAAATATAAGAAATGGGGTGATTTGGTTGATGCATTTATGAAATAACATAGGTTTAACTTAAGCATAGCCCCAACAAGGGAACAGTTAGAAGGGATCAAAAAGAAGGCTAATGAGACTTTTAAGGAATATGCCCAAAGATGGAGATCAGTTGCTTCTGAAGTTCAACATCCTTTAATTGAGTCTAAGTTATGAACCTATTTTATTAACGCTTTAGCTGAGCCTTATCATAAGATTATGTTAGGAATGGAAGCTCAAGATTTTTTTGATCTTATTGAAGTAAGTAAACAAATTGATACAAGCATACGAAGAGGAAGATTAGAAAATACACTCTTAGAAGCCAAGAAAGGACAAGTAGGGAAGAAAAAGGAAGGAGATGTCAATTATGTGCAAGGACCCTACCAACAATCCTTCAATCGTATCCATAACCCTTCGTATGCTCAACCTAACAACTTTGCATGATTTGATTCAACACGGCCAAGGGCAGAATTTTATCATGCTCTTCCAAATGCTCAATTTAATCATCAAATGGGTAATCAAAACCATAGTAGATTAAGACCAGTAAGGCTGCCTCAGGACGAACACTTATTATCGAACTCTAATATTACATGAATGAAGTTGTATAAAGATTTAGTTGCAAAGAATCTCATGGGGCCTCAGCCTGTTAAACCTCTCCAACTACCTTTCCCAACTTAGTATGATCCACACGTAACATGTGAATACTACATCAGGGTTGTTGGCCACTCTGTTGACAAATATGATGCTTTTAGAAGACATGTATTTCTTCTATTAGATAACAATCATATTGGGATTTAAGACAGGTAACAATCCTAATATTACCACCAATCCTCTACCTGAGCATGAAAAAGGAAAGCCAGTTGCCATGATAGATAATGACATTAGCCTCTCAAAAGCAATAGAAGACATTCCTTGCACCATGAAGCAGCTGTGCAAGCACTTAAGAGAATTAGGCTACATTCAACAAAGCTTTGGGAGCAATAAAAGAACTACTCAAATTATGCTTACTTTTTGTGAATATCACCAAGAAGCTATGGGTCATGACATTAAAAAATGTATTCCCTTTAAAGAGCTGGTTCAAAGAATGATAATATTAGGGATTGTGGTCATTAACAGGAAAAATATGAGAAGCGTATGTGCATTAGATAGGAAGTTTACCTATTTTGTAATCAACAAGGAGTCGCAAGCTACAGAAGGAAAAAATTCATCCCATAAGACAAATAAGCCAATTTATGAAGTAAAGGAATCAATTGAAAAATCCCTTTTGCTTATCAACAAAACATCTCATAATGTCAGTGATAAGAAGCCTATAGCTCTCCTCCACATACCAGCACCATTTCCATACCATAGCAATCATGCTGTTCCTTAGAATTATGGCTTAAGAATTGAAGGCCCTTTCGATCAAGGGATACTAAACAAAGTTAGTAATGTTGACAATACTATTGGTGGAATTACATGAAGTGGTCAAATTTATGCTAGCAAAACCTATATGCTAGGGAATAAGGGTTTAGAAGTTAGAGAAAGCTCAGGCACTACAGAATTTACTATGAAAGGAAAAGAAGAAGGGACTGATGAATTTTTAAAGATCATGAAACAAAGTGAATATAACATTGTAGAGCAATTGAATAAGACACTAGTGCAAATTTCTATATTATCTCTCATTTTGAATTCTGAAGTACATAAAAAGGCTTTACAAAATGTTCTAAATGAAGCTTATGTGTGCCCAAACATAACTCCTGAGAAAGTGGTTAATCTGGTTAATGCTATGAAAAACTCTACATTGATTGCATTCTCTGAAGATGAGATCTTCCCGACAGCTTCTCAATGCCCAAAAGCACTCCACATTACTTTAAAGTGCCATGGTTACATAATAGCCAAGGTTTTGATTGATGGAGGTTCTGCCTTAAATGTCTTACCTCAGCCTACCATAGAACTTTTACCTGTTGATGCATCTTGCATGAAATATAGTGACGTGGTAGTTAGGGCATTTGATGGGACAAGACGAGAAGTCATAGGCAATGTCTACCTTTCATTACAGATTGGACCAAGTACTTTTGTGGTAGAATTTCAAGTTATGGACATCGATGCTGCATATACCATGTTACTTGGTAGGCCTTGGATTCATGATGCTGGAGCTGTACCCTCGACTCTACACCAAAGACTCAAGTACATTGATGACAGAAGACTTATTACTATAAGAGGAGAAGAGGAACTAATAATTAGTAAGCCGAGTGCAGTACCTTATATTGAGAATACCGAGCAATCTTTTAAAAGTGCATATCAAAACTGAGTTTGTTGAGATTGACCAATCAAATAAGGAGGTGAATCAAGTCATGGCTAAGATTATGAAGAACCATGGATTTAAGTTGGGAAAAGGATTAGGAACAAAGTTGCAAGGGATGAAAGAGCCAATAATACTCCCAGAAAACCCAAAATGTCAAGGTCTGGGGTATGAGCCTTCCTTAGAAGCATCAATGACAAGGTAAATGAAGTTGAAGAAAGGAAAGAATCAAGATAAGTTAAAAATCCCACATATTCATGAAACGTTTCCATCACCTACAGAGATAATCAATCCAAATGGTTCTATAGCTATAATGAGTGAAGAAGACAAAGGGAACTCAAAAGGAGTATGGATACATCCAGACATTCCAAGAAAAGAGTTGGACAATTGGGAATCTAAGGAGATTGCAAATGTCATGTTACTAAAGTAACACTTCAAAGTGTTGTTTCACTTTTTAAGTTAATTTGTGTACTCTTGAACCTCATTTTATTTGAGGAATGAATGCAATATTTTGTTTTCTTCTTTGTCTTCTCCTTTTGCCCTTTCCTTATTTTCCACCTTGTCATTTTTTTGTTTTCTTTTTCTTTTTCATTTTTTCTTTCTTCTTTCTTTTCTTTCTTTCTTTCTCTGCTCTTACTCTCTCCATCCATAATGTTTTTCTCATATTCCTATTCACATCTTATACATATAAATACTAATTCACCTTGCATGATAATCTTTCAGGGAATTAGAATTCTCAAAACTCCTGCCTAACCCATTGGTTCCTAAGCATAGTTTAAATGAACCATGTTTCACTATGGATACATATGACTATGAAACTGATAAAGATGAAGAAATGCCCTTAATATTTGCAAAAAATGAAAGAATCTTCTGAACGAGGCATCATGCCACATGAAGAGTCAATTGAAATTGTAAATTTAGGGACAAAGATAAAAAGGAGTTGAAAATTATTGATAATCTAGAGGAAGAGGAGATGATTAGTTTGTTTCGAGAGTCTCTTGATGTGTTTGCGTGCTCATACTTGGATATGCCAGGGATTGATTTAGAGATTGCTGCTCATAAGTTACCTTTACATCTTGATAGTAAACCTAAGAAGCAAAAATTATGAAGAATGAGCCCTAATATGTCACTTAAAATTAGAGAAGAAGTAAATAAATAGTAGGAAGCCAGATTCTTAGAAGTCATCAAATATCCACAATGGGTTGCAAGCATTGTTCCAATGCTAAAAAAAGATGAACAAGTTAGAATGTGTGTAGATTATAGGGACTTGAATCATGCTAGCCCTAAGGATGACTTTCCCTTACCACATATAAATGTGCTCTTGGATAATACGGCACGCAATTATAGATATTCCTTTATGGATGGTTATTCAAGATACAACTAGATTCCTATACATGTGGAGGACAAACATAAAACTACTTTCATTACACCTTGGGGTATCTTTTGCTATAAGGTGATGCCCTTTGGATTAAAAAATGCACATGCAACTTATCAACGAGCTATAGTGGCACTATTTCATGATAATAAAGAGATTGAGGTGTATGTGGATGACATGGTAGCTAAGTCTACTGAAGATGAAAGCCATGTGTAGTTCTCTAAAAAGTGTTTGAGCACTTGCATAAATACGAGCTCAGGTTAAACCCTATTAAATGCATATTTGGAGCCTCATCAGGAAAATTGCTAGGTTTTATCATCAGTAAGAAGGGCATATAGGTAGATCCGAACAAGGTTAAAGCAATTCATGACATAAGGCCTCCACAAACAGAGAAAGAGGTTCGCAACTTCTTAGGGCACTTGAATTATATATCTAGATTCATAGCCAATCTAACTGCTACTAGTGAACTACTCTTTAAATTATTACAGAAAAATCATACTGACCAGTGGGATGAACATTGTCAACAAGCTTTTGACAAATAAAGGACTACTTATTGAACCCTCCACTATTAGTACCTCCAATACTTGGTCGGCCTTTAATCCTTTACTTAACCATAAGACCTACATCTATGGGTGCAATACTAGGAGAACTTGATAAAACTGGCAAAAAGGAAAAAGAAGTTTATTATTTGAGCAAAAAGCTCAATGATTGTGAATCACGCTATTCACTCATTGAAAAGACATGTTGTGGTTTAATATAGGTTACTCAACGACTAAGGCAATACATGTTGTATTATACCACATGGTTGATTTTACGAATGGATCCAATAATATATATTTTTGAGAGTCCTCATGTGTCAAGTCAAGTTTCTAAGTGGCAGGTAATACTCTCGAAATATGATGTGAAATACATGACTCATAAGTCAATTAAAGGAAGTGTCATTGTAGACTATTTGGCAGTAAATCCTATGGAGGAGTGCCAACCTATAAATTTTTAATTCTCAGGCGAGGATGTTCTTGTTGCAGAGGAGGAAGAATAAGGGGAAGAGAAATGGAAGATGTACTTTGATGAGGCAGCAAATATCTATAGAAATGGGTTAGCAGCAGTACTAGTATCCCCAGAAGGCAGACAATTCCTATTAGCCATCAAATTAGGCTTTGACTGTACCAACAATATGGCTGAGTATGAAGCATGTTTAAATGGCTTACAAGCTGCTGTGACATTAGGCATTAAGGAACTTGATGTTTTTGGAGATTTCGCTCTTGTTATTTATCAAGCAACTGGCGAGTGGCAAACTAAAGATTCCAAGTTAATCCCAAATCAAAAATATCTCACCCGGTTAATTAATAAATTTGACAAGGTGAGATTCCATCACTTACCTCGTGATAAGAATCAATTCACTGATGCTTTAGTGACACTAGCTGTCATAGTTAAGTTGGATTGTGGAATTCATGTTCAACCAATTAGAATTGAGGCCAAAGTTAATCCCGCATGTTGCTTAAATGTTGAAAATGAAATGAAAACACAGCCATAGTTTGATGATATAAAAAGTTACATAAAAAGCGGAGAATACCCTTTGGAAACAACGGAAAATGACAAGAAGACTATTCAATGTATGGTAATGAATTTCTTCCTTAGTGGGGATGTACTGTACAAAATAACTTTTGATGGTACACTACTTCAATATGTTGACTCAGGGGACACACAAAAAATTTTAAAGGAGATTCATGAAGGAATATGTGGAACTCACGCTAATGGCCAAACAAGTTTAAAGACATGGTTATTTTTGGCTAACTATAGAAAGAGATTGCATTGAATATGTCAAAAAATGCCATAAATGCCAAATTTATGCTGATCAAATACATGCCCCACCTCAACCGCTTTTCAACCTCGTGGCCCCATGGCCTTTCTCTTTATGAGGACTTGATGTTATAGGTCCAATCAATTCTAAGGTCTCAAATGGGCACTGTTTCATCCTTGTAGCTATTGATTATTTCACAAAATGGATAAAGGCTGCTTCTTTTGCTAGCATCACCCAAAAGGCCTTTCTTAGATTTCTAAAAATGAACATTATTTGTAGATATGGTCTACTAGAATGGATTATTATAGACAATGCGCCTAATTTGAATGGGATTGAAGTTTAGAAGTTGTGTGAACAATTCAAAATTAAATACCATAAATTAGTACCTTATCGACCTTAAATGAATTGAGCGGTTGAAGCAGCTAATAAAAATATTAAGAAGATCATTGGAAAGATGACAATCACATATAAGGATTGGCATGAGATGCTTCCATATGCTCTTTATGGGCATCGCACGACTATGCGTGTGTCAACTGGGGCAACACCTTACTCATTGGTGTATGGCATGGAGGCTGTGACTCCAATTGAAGTAAAAATACCCTCATTAAGGGTGGTCATAGAATCTATGTTGGAAGAAAATGAATGGATTAAAACTCAATTTAAACAATTGAATATGATAGAAGAAAAGCGATTAGCAGCCATATGTCATGGGAAATTATACCAAAGGAGGATGGTAAAGACTTTTAATAATAAGTTACGCCCAAGAAAATTTAAGCCAGGAGACCTAATCTTGAAAAAAAATCCTCCCAAATCAGGAAGATTGCCGAGGTAAATGGGCTCCTTCATACTAAGGCCCTTATGTTGTAAAGCAAGCCTTTTCAAGAGGCACCCTTATTTTAGTAGATATAGAGGGCCAAGAATTATCAAAACCTATAAACTCAGATACTGTGAAGAGATATTTTGCGTGAAGATAAAATACCTGATAGGTTGAAAACCAAAAAAGCCAACCTAGGCAAAAGTTAAGGCAAAATAAAAAAAGATCAAACGAAGATGCCTGCTAGGTTGAAAACCTAAAAAGGGCACCTAGGCAAAAGTTAAGGCAAAATATATATAATAAAAAGAGAGAGAGAAGAAGGTCAAGTAAAAATGCTTGCTAGGTTGAAAATTTGAAAAGACAACCTAAGCAAAAAATAAGGCAAAAGAGTGGAAGATTTGAGCAAAAGTTATGGCAAACTGAAATATTGTATTAAGGGGTTAGAAAGACTTTTGTCTTACTAGAATAATGTGGACAAATGCTTCATGCAATCAGTGCTTACGCCACATATATCCATAGTGACTTATGAATCCATTGCCAATATTGCAAAGGATCCAATAAGGAAGCTTCTTTTATCCCAACATTTTGTTTTGTTGAGATTCCTCTTATTAAATTTTCCCCTTTCTTGTAACTCCAAGTGGTTTATTCAATCGATAAACTAATTTTTCATGAAATATAATCTCTTGTCCTTTATTTACATAATCCTTATTGCATTCTTTCTTATTTATAAAATCAGCCTTATTAGAGACATAACACTTTGTATTATACATTTTATATGTGCTACAACACTTTCTCCTTTATTCCCATAAGTTTCGACAATAAAGGGGTCACTCTTAGGATTTTGGATAAATTAGGGGCACGTACTTCACCCAAATTACACTAGATTCCTTCATTCACCTATCCTATATATTGTCACTAAATCTTAAGAATGGGTTGGTTAAACGAAATGATTACATAAAGCAATTATATCTTCTACCTAGCATGAAGGCATGTTAGTGCCATTTTTTTATTTATTTATTTACAAGAAATTTAATATAAAAAAATGAACGAAAGAAGGAAACAAGAGAAAGAGGATACATAATAAAATTATCATTACAAATAGTATATCACATTTATCGCTTGAAGCCCTATAAAGGCAGGCACCCACCAAAAGCCCTACTTGGATAGGCATTTCCTTATCACTCGAAGCCCTGTAAAGACAAGCACCTACCAAAAGCCCTACTGATAGGCATTTCCTTACTGCTCAAAGCCCTGTAAAGATAGGCACCCACCAAAAGCCCTACTTGGGCAGGCACTTCCTTACCAATCGAAACCCTATAAAGATAGGCACCCACCAAAAGCCTTACTTAGGTAGGAACTTCCTTATCGCTCGAAACCCTGTAAAGACAGGCACCCACCAAAAGCCCTACTTGGGTAGGCACTTCTTTACCTTTCAAAGCCTTATAAAGACAAGCACTCACTAAAGCCTTACTTAGGTAGGCACTTCCTTACCGCTCGAAGACCTGTAAAGACAAGCACCCATTAAAAACCTTACTTGGGTAGGCACTTTCTTACCATTCAAAGCCCTGTAAAGATAGGCACCCACCAAAGGCCCTACTTGGATAGGCACTTTCTTACCGCTCAAAGCCTTACAGAGAGAGGCTTACTTGAGTAAGCAATAAAATATATGTTTCTTTCTTCATTCATTTCTAAGATAGGAATATCATCTCATGAAATCCTCACTTAAAAAGCAAATGGAGAAAGGCATCTAGTCAACATATATTTTCTTTAGATCATACTCAATTGTTTACAACATCTTTCTATATTTTATTTGGTCATTTTGATTTGCATCACATTGCTAAAAAAAAATCAATTCATTATGTTTGTTATCCAATAGTCTCGTATTTAATCACATCCTGTTGTGTCAGGGGCAATTAGGTCATTTCATAGATATTACATAGTTGACCAAAATATGTGTTCTATCTTTATTTGTCACATATGTAAGAATTCAAAAGCACTCTATTTCATATACTTACATAAGAAACAAATAAAGAAGGGCAACTGTGAACACTGTATTTTGTTCGAGCATATTTTACATTTAATAAAAATAATAATAAATTTAACCCAATATATATATATATATATATAAATACAAAAAATGAAATTTAATCTTTCTTAAGATTATATTTTCAAAATATAAAAATTTCTAGAATTTAATCTTATAATTAGGATTTTATTTCTTTTAGTTCACTGAAAAAAACTAAATATATATATATATAAATACAAAAAATGAAATTTGATCCTTTTTAAGATTATATGTTTAAAAAAAAATCTTGCTCAAATCTTTGAAATAATCTCTCAATAATTCAAAATATTGGGAGTCAAAAAAAGAATTTTTTAAAAAAAATAAATTAATTAGCAAATAAGGAGAGTGAAACGCGGCACTTTGCAACATTTCACTCCCCTTTTAGTTATTCGGCCAGAGTAACGACTGAGCAAGCAGAGCAGAGAGCAGCCCTAGATCAGACTTTTTAGCCAGAGTAGAGTAGAGCAAGCCACACACGAAAGCAAACAAAGGCAGAAGGCAAAACCCAAGACAAAAAGCCAGAGCAGAGCAGAACATACAACACATGGAAGAAACACACACACACACGGCAGTCATACACGAAGAAAGGAAGAAGAAAGCAGAAGCAAAGACTAGAAGAAAGGAAACTAGATACAGAGTATTTCAACCACCCCTGAGCACTTTCAGCCAAATGCAGAAGAAAAGCAGAGGAACCAAAAGAAAAGCAAAAAGATAGCAAACACACGTGAACATGACAAAGATAGAAACTCGGCAGAAGGGAAGGAAAAGCAAAAGAACAGAGATGATGATTTGAGATGGAAGCATGTAACGGTAAGTGATTATCTACTCTCTATATAAAGATTGAAGATTTTGGGAAAGAAAAGAGGATTCTGGGGGGGAGAAAACTGGGTGAGAAGAGATTGAAATATTCGTGAATTTTTTGAAGAAGGGGACTGAGAGAACTGGTGGAATTCATGGTTGATTCTAAAAGTAATCTGAGGCTTTGAAGGTGAGAGAGATTTGGAAATTCGCAGCTGCTGCAATAGGTTCCAAATCTATGAATCCAAATTACTCTAATTGTGATCAATTAGCCTATGTCATCTGGTTGATTATTTGCCTTTTATTTTTCTGACTGTGATTTGGTGTTGGTATAGTGAATTTGGAATTGAAAATTACTTGGAATTTTTATGTGTTTTTTCGACCAGCTTACAGAGGAATCTAGGTTTAGCTCTATATATGTATGTGTTGAACAAGTATTTGTCATGGCTGAATAATTTGTGCATGTTTGAAGTCATTTAAAAGCTCATACACGGATTAGCAATCTAAGATGTCTATTGGTTAAAAGCTGATTTCATGATCTGGTGGTTGTCATTGCGTGAACTATCCAAATTTTAGTGTTTAATGGTATATTAGTAAAAAATGAAGTATGCTTTCAAGTTTTAAAATATCAAACTAAAAGTTATGGGTCTGAATCATACTTTTTTTATTCTAAGTTTTCATGAATCACTGTTCAACTATCTGTAAGATTAGATATGATTTTATACCCCTTAGTGATCAGAGAATGTAGTTCAATTGAATTTCTAGCCTCATGGTATTTGAAGATTTATCATCGTGCTTGCTTATTAGTCATGAAAACTTGTCAATTTCATGTTGACCGTTTTGGGTATGGTTGGATTATAATATTAATCTTCATGCTCTTTGATTTATTGGCTGTGTGAGATTTTAAGAAATCCACATAGGCATTCAAAATGATCATCAATCATGTAAATCAATAAGGTTTTGCAAGTAAATAGATCCAACTTGTATATATTGATATGGGTTCCAATGATCCTCCATAAAAATTAACCTTTTTTAACTTAAATTGATAAAATATTTAAGTTTTCGTGTGAGAGTTCGATGAATTTTGATAGAAATTTAAATTAATTGCATCATCATATGGGATAATAAATCCTCACAGATGATGTGATTATCTAAATAAATAAATTTTTTATAAATAAAATAAAATAATAAATATTTTTAATAAAATTAATTAATTAAATTAATATATGTACGTGATGACTTTAAAATCTTTTGGTCATATGAGATTTCTGAATCTCTATAAATTGCTAGGATAATCATTTTGTGATGAGTTAATAAGACTTTGCTGTTATGATGATTATGAGTTTTATCATACGCTGTGAGTGATAAAAGTCCTCGTTGGCATATCGAATAAATTTTCAATATATAAAAGAAAATATATTAAAATAAAATATTTTGTAAATAATCTAAAATTTCATTTGGTAAGGAAAATATAAAATTTTACAAGGCATTGAGGTCATTTGAATGTCCACGAGTGACAATAAGTCACCGTATACATATTAGAAATTTTTTTAAAAAAAATATAATAATAATACTTTTCTATTTTGACAAACTGAATCTTCAAAATAAAAAAAAGTATATCAACGAAAACAGTTTCAAAAATATAAATGGGAGTGAGAAAATAAAGCTAAATTATGTTTGCAAATTAAAACATACCAACTCATAGGTTATAACATTGTTTTGTTTGCGATTGATAAGTTACTTTTATTTAAATTTCTCTTTTTATGAAAATTATAAATAAAGAAAGCCATTGGCACTAGTCTTATCCCAAACTATGTGGACTTTGATACCCATCATAGGATATGTAGGCCTCAGAGTCTAATTCTGAGTCAAGTCCTCCCTCGTAAATAAATAAATATTTCTCACTTAATTATTATCATTTTTTATACCAAACATGTGTAATAAGAAAGGGATAATTAAAATTTTGAAGCCATATTAATTTAGCACAATAACCTTTAGGTAACTGTTTTTACGAATGGGTATTGTGGGGTGCCTAACACCTTCCTCATACTCAATCAACTCCTAAACCTATTTTTTGATTTCACAGACCATCCTTACCTCCTGTAAATGGTTTTCCAAGATTTTTCGCAAAATTTTAGTGGTGACTCCCATTCTTCGGTCTTCTTTTCGAAGGCTGGAACCTCCACTCTCGCGCCCCATCCGCATCGCATTTACAGGTGCGACAAAGGTAGATTCATGTTCTTCAAGACTTTCGAAGAGTGTAGCTACCAAGCTCATTGATACTCCTTGTGCCTTAATAATGGTAGTGATTTTGGGTTGCCATTCCATTGGAAGACTCTTAAGAATTTTTCTAACTTGTTCAACTTGAGTGTAAGTTTTTTCCATATTTATCAAATGGTTGATAATATGGGTAAAATGTACTTGCATATCTTTAATTGCTTCTCCTTCCTTTATCTTGAATGTCTCATATTCATGAATGAGACTACTTTTCTTATTTTACTTAACACTATCAATTCCTTCATGAGCTTGTCTCAAGGCATCCCATATTTCTTTTACAATAGTATAGTGAGTGACATGATAATATTCCATTCTGTTGAGAGCATAATCAATTGTGAGTTTTTCCTTGGCATTAAGATTCAATCTTCTTTTGTCCTCATCATCCCATTCTTCTCTTATTTTTTATCTCATTAGACCATCATCTCCAAGGATCATAGGAACATATAGACCTCTGGTAACAATGTCCAATATCTCAACATCTTGAGCTTCAAGATACATCATTATTCCACTTTTCTAGAAGGGATATTCTTCTCCCTTAAATGCTGGAGGTTTCTGTGTTAACATACCTTTTCCTAGTTTATCATTTGCAAAGTTAATCATTAGTAGGATCTTTTACTCAGACAGCTAAATCAAGAATGAGTAACCGGGCTCTAATATCAATTGAAAATGCCCTAAGAGGGGGTGAATTGGACTAATTAAAAATTTAAATGAATTGCAGTAATAACAACATAAATCAAGGAACAAAATTACCAATCATGAGAGTTAGATGAGTAGAGCTTGACACAAGTGATTTATCCTAATTTGACTCCTACCACTTGAGTCTACGTCCAATTCTCAGGAACCTCTTGAGATTTTCAACTATATTACCAAGATTAATCCAGGCTCTTGGTTGCCTCAGTATATCAAGAAACTTCTCAATAAGTCTGAAAATCTCCCTCATACAAAGGTAATAATAAATTCCCTTAAGCTCCCCAAGCTTAAGTTCCTCTATTTTGAAGATGTAAAATATGGATTAATAGAGTAAATTCAAGAATTAACTACTACTACTTTTAAACTCTCTCTAAGAGTAGACATATAATCAATGAAGCTTTCTAACAATAAATGATACACAAAAGGTAGGTAAACTTTAATGCTCAAATAATCACGAAATGTTCTTGTTAGCTCACATTATTCTGTACTACTCTTCAGGTTTCATAAATAAGTCTATTCATAGTTAAGGAATATAAATGATTTGTTAGACTCATAAATTTTTCTATTAGAGGTTGCTTGTGATTTGTTTCTTTCTTTCCTTCATGTTTCCTTAGATATCTAAGCTTTATGAGGTTCTTCGGTGGAAGAGGTAATGGAAGAGTGCTCTACAATAGAGACTTTCTTTATTGTATAGTAATGACTAAAAACATTAAATGCTTCTGATAAAAGTGGTTAAAGCTTATACATTTTGGTATAATAGAGAGAAAGCTCGGTGACTCAATCAAAGATAAGAAAATAGAATAACTTCAAGAAAATAATTGTGTCTAATATCATTTAATAAAGATATAGAGTGAACACAATTGATTTCAGATGAAAAGAAAGATTGAAAGATGAGTTCTGGTGACCTTCAAAATTGAAACAAAAAATAGAGCATAAAAATGCATAGTAGTACTAGTGTTACAATGTCCATCGATAGTGATGAGCAAACTCTGATTGAAGGTCTTAGCACAAATATTGTTCTGATAGTACCAATGTAGTCCAATATGTAAAAGAAAAATATTTTTCACAATTTTATATTAATAAGGATATTTTTAAAAAGATAGCATGACACCAATGTTAGAAGGAAATAACACCGAAGTAACATGATCAATCAAACATCTTTGTAAGAGAATAGAAGGGACATTATCAGTGTTAAAGAGTTAACACAAGTGTTATAAATACTTGTGCAAAACTAGTATAGGTGCTAATGAAATAACACAGGTGTTGTCTTACTTCGAATAAGGACACGTAAAGAATAAGACTAATGTTAAATAGATAGTACCAGTGCAAGAAAAAAAGGTTTGAAGAAGAGAGAATCAATTACACAAGTTTAAAGGGATAACACCAATGTTAGAATGAGTAGGATCAGTGTTATATGCAACATAAATTAATAAAATAGTGAAGATAACTGAAGTAGTACCGGTGTTAAAGCTTCCAGTACCAGTGCTAAGAATACTTAGAAATATTTTAGAATAAGACTTCTTCAAGCACTAGGATTATAGTTAAGTCAAATACTTAACTAACAAGGATAAAACACCTTCTGTTACATATAAACTTACACTTAGCCAGATTAGATTAATATGAAGCCAATTAACTAAGGTTCAAATTAAATAACCTGAAATACATAAAACTTTTCTTTATTTTATAATCATCAAAATCAAGGTTCAATACTTCTTATGTACATCTAGCAAAGCATGTTCTTCATTTACAGCAAGAAAGTTAGAAATTATAATAGGAAGTTTCTCGCCCTCAAGAAGGAATGCATACTTCAAGTTGCTAGGTAGAGGCTTCAATTCAAGTATAGGTGGTTCAATGCTTGATGGCACTAACTTTGGAAGCTCCAATCCCTTATAGGTCAAGGGCACAATTGCTTTTGCTTCTTTTTCAAGCTTTTTCGCTTTGTTGGTACTTGTGTCCTTTTTGGTATCTCCTTCCTGTCTCATGTTCTTACTAGTGCTCAAGCTAGACACGGCCTTAGCATGTTTACCTACATCAACACAAGAAACAAGACCTTTCTTTTGCCCATTCAATTGAGTCAAGGTCAATAAGTCAAAATCATAACACTCTTCAAGAGTAGATGAAATAGAACTAGACAAGTATTCATCAATTTCCTTACAAATAGGACATGCATATTCATCAATGCATAAACATAGGGATAAGATAGATGCAAATTAATAAACATCAACGAATAAAGAATATGAGTGAGCATCAAAGGCATCATTAACAATAAGCTCAATAACATTTACCCCTAGAAGTGATTAGTCCTTAAATGAATGCTTCATTGCTTCATAGATATTGAAAGTGACAAGGTTAACTTACCTTACTCCATGTCAATTAAGTTCTTGGTCATACATATGGAGGGCCTTTTGAGAATCAAAATGTCATCTCTAAAAAATCCTCTTCCTTACTATGTGGATGCCTCAAAGACCTGTTAGCAAGTTGACATATCATGTTAGTAGCATGTATGCAATCAAGACCAAGTGACTTATAAATAGATAAAGGCATAATATTAATTGCAGCACCTAAGTCTATCAAAGAATGTGAGAAGTGTATACTACCTATCATGCAAGGAATAGTGAAAGAGCCCAGATCTTCACATTTGATTGGTAATTGGGGCTTCATTATGGCACTAACTGAAAGGGTAGTTGCACCTTAGCATTAAGAGTGAACTTCCTCTTATTTGTACAACAGTCTTTCAAAAAATTTTCATATTTTGAAACATTTTTCACAAGCTCAAGTAAAGGGACATTCACATGTATTTTATCAAATATCTCATACACTTCCCTATCTTGGCTTTTGTCCTTTGAAGGCATCCTCATCACTTGAGGAAAGGATAGTCTCCTCATTAGCTCTTAGTTTTATACCTCCTCTTGAAACGCCTTCCTTCCTTAGGTCCTCTCCCTTAGCAAAATTGTTCTCATCCTTCTTCGAAAGTAGAACCTTACACACAATCTCCTCTATGTTGTCTTCTTCATCATCTTTACACATAGGCAAACTATTAGTAGGAAAAGAAGAGTTAGAGAGTTTACCATGGTGATCATCTTGTTTTGAACTTTTAGCCTCCTTCTCTTTGAATGCTTTGTTAGATGATTTTCCTACTTCTTTTCCACTTTTCAAGGTGATAGTGCTCACAATGGCCTTAGGGTTGACCACTGTATTGCTAGGAAGGGTGGGTACTTGTGCTTGTGATGCACTTAAGTGACTGGTTATGGAACTCATTTGTGAGACAAGTGTATCAAATTTAGCATTAAGAGAAGCCTCTAAATTGCTTAACCTATTTTCATGCTCATCAAACGCACCTTTATACAACTTATTCATCTCAAACATTTGCTTACTCAACAAGTTAAACTCATTAAAAGAAGTATAAGCATTTAATTCAATTGGAATAACTTGTTTACTAGGAAAAGAAGAAGGTACAAGTGAATTACCCCCTTGACCAAAACTAGAGCTTGGTCCTCCTTGAACATAGTTGGTTTGACCTTAGCCTCCTTGGTACCCTCCCCTTGGAATTTCCTCTTGTAATGAAGCATCCATGTTAGAATAAGAAAGATTAGGGTGGTTCTTTCATGAAGGGTTATAGGTGTTGGAGCACATCCCTCCTCCTTGGCCTCCTCTCTCTTGACCTAATTATTGACTCCTATACATAGCATTCACTTACTCAACTTGATGTGAACAATTATCATCTGCATGCCTGGGTGAGTCACATATAGTACAAGAGTAATGCATAAGAGCATTGGACATACTTACATTGCTTACATGTAGAGAACCTTAGGGTGGAAAAGGCATGGCAACTTGAGAAACTTGTCCCACATTACCTTGGCTAAATGTACCTTGTGAATTAAAAAGCATCTTACCTATATTCAAAGCAAGCGATTCAAGTTGATTATCACTTAAACTCGTATTCATAAAAGACACATTTCTTTTATCCCTAATGGAGTATTGACCTTTTAAAGTCCCTACTTAATTCGAACTTTACCATTCCAATCACAGACATCACAATACAATCATAATAATATATCAAAGTAGTAGCCCTCAATTCATTTTCAAAATACGAGATCCTGATTTTGTCAAAAATATATTCAAATATGAGGGCTAACGGAAGTGTAAACATAATTTTATGACTCAAAGAGGCATAACATCTTTCCCCTAAAGAGGTACCATGTGCCGCGGCTTATGCCATAATGTGCCATGGCATGTGGCATAAAGAAATGTGCTTTATTCTTCTTTGTGCCATATGCCGCGGTGTGGCACACAAAGCGCCACAATGCATATGACAGCAAAATCTGCTATCATATATCAGTTTAAAAGGTAAACTTTTACCGCACGCCATTTTCACATCCGACATTTGATTGGAGTGATTCAAGCTCCCACACGAAGCTCACAACCTAATCTATCTAATAAGATAAGTCTGTACTTAATATGATTTCCCAATGTAAAATTAGACACCTGGGTGCAAAAAGCTACTTTTTCTTTCAAAACTTACACCCTAAGTGCTCAATTTTCATTCATTGTCTCATTAGACCATTGATTGAACTAAGTCCAAAATGACTATATACACCTGATTGACACTTTTAATCACATATATCACATCAATTACTCATACTGACCTCTCAATTACTTTACACAATTGTGGGCTTATATGAGAAATATACAAACAATCACATATACACAAAGACTTGTTCCATTATCAATCATTCAACTCTTACATATAGGGCTTCACCTCACTATATGGTTGGGAATCATAAATATACTTGACTCTTCAAAATAGGGCTTTGCCTCACCATTTGTGTCAAGTTCTCATATACAAATATACAAATCATGATATTAATTCACACATATACTAGTAGAACAAGTTACATAATAACATATATTTTCTTAATTAGCATTTAGGCCTACCCATGTTCCCACTACTGTAGTACCCTCACAAGATGCAGAATCATACATACAAGTAAGTTTTCAACCATAATTTACACACACATTCATATATTCATTTCACCTACACTCATGCATCATAGTTGGTAACTCAATTATAACAACTTATTATACATTCATTTACACAAATGGTATTCATGCTACTACCAATCGAGGCTACTCTTTCCTCACTTCCTTTTCTAGCCTTCTCGTGCTCTCTTCACCTGTGTATAAAGGTAACAAAGTAAGACATATGTTCTAGTAACTCAAATATAACCTAAATGCCGGTTACTAAGTAAAATCATAAACAAGAGATAAAGTAGCATGTGTTTCAGTAAAAGCAAAATAATATGCATATACAAGAATTCATCCATATCCATCCATCATGCTCATGCTCATGCATTCCTGGTTCCACCTAACAGAGCAATCTCTATGCTTAGACTAAAACTTTTAGACTTTCAAGAAATAGGGCCTACCATACCTCTATTCAAACTAGGTATCCTCTTTGCATATAGGTGGTCTCCTAAGTCCGTTATGGTAGAGTCAAGTTCTATGTTTGAGACCTTCAAGACTTCTTAGCTGTACACAAAGTAGGACCACGACCCCATACCCTAGTCTAGGGTATACATGTGGATCATTATCTTATGTTAGTTATGGCGGAGTCAATCTCTACACTCGAGATCTTTAGGATTTCTTAGGTCCTTCCTGGCAGAGTCAAGATCTACACTTAAGAACTTCAGGACTTCCTAGACTTGCACAGATTAGGGCCGCAACCCCCACCCTAGTCTAGGATATACTCGTGAATGCAATGCATATGTCTCATCTCAAACATTTCTAATCAATACTCACACACCTGCATGCATATTCTTTCACAATGTTATTACTCTATCAGTTCATAACACAATGCACATAGTTATGCAAAATACTTGTAAATAATTTCATAAATGAATAAGTAAAAGGGTTACCCCAATTACCTTTTTACCCTTACTATTAAATAGTTACCGATCACAGTAGACCCTAAAGTACAGATTCTCATGAGAAACTTCTCAAATACTCAATCTACACAGTGCAGTGTCTCTCAATCAGTTCCCAACACTTAACATAGGCATTGATTCGGCTAAATCGAATCGCTTAACACACAAAATAGTTCAATTAATGCCTTTTAAATTCATAAGTCTACTATATATAGTCATTGGCCTTATAGGCTATTCAAATGACCATAATAACTCCCTAATTCATTTATTTGCCTAATTTTTCCATTTTAACCTAACTTTCTAGGCTAATTGAGCCTAAATCCTTAGAGCTTAACCATTTAACTCCAGACTAGTCACAAAACCTTTGTTTCATGTTCGAAAGCCTTTTTTAAACCTTTCTTTTAAATTCCAACACTTTAAAACTTCCTGATTCAATTTTTCAACCTATCAAATTTAATGAAAATGGGGTAGAAATAAAGCTTAAGGATGTACGATACTTACACAATAAGTCACTAATCAAAGTAGACTTCTGATAGCTAGATAATGCTTGCCCTAGTAGAGATAAACTCCTCCTCCCATTCAATCCTATTAAAATAACATCCAAATAACACAAAAAATCAACTCAACATTTCAACCATGATCAATCCACTAATTGCTAATTTTCCCCTAATTAGCAACTAGCTTCTTGGATTGAAATTCAGGATATTATAGACCTCCACTGGTAGTAATGTTTTCTAGCAACTCCTAAGCTTTCAAGGCACTAAGGTCAAAAAGAGAACCACCACTAGCAGAATCAATGTTCACTTTGTCTCTAGGAATCAAACTATCATAGAAGTATTGGATTAGGTTCTCACTTGTAATTTGATGGTAAGGACATTTAGCCAAAAGACTTTGGAACCTAGTCCAATGCTCACACAATGTTTCATCCTCACTTTGCATAACACTGTAGATTGTTTCTTGGGATTTGAAAATTTAGAGTTTGGAAAAAATTTCTTAAGAAACAATCTTCTCAAATTAGCCCAAGTGTTAACCCTAAAGTAAGAGGGGTAGTTAAAATACCACTCTTTGGAAGTACCTTCTAAAGAAAATACAAAAGCCTTAGCTTAGACCTCATCAACCCTAACATGTGGGGGTTTCATATTTTTGCACAGAAGGAAGAAATTCTAGAAGAACCTATAGAAATCCTCACTAAGGAGCCCATGGAACTTAGAAGAGCATTTAACAAGTAGTGTTTTAACTTAAAGTCAACCCTACTTGGAGCCACATACAAACCATAGGGATTTTTATCCCAATTAGATTGGTTAACTTGCCTAATGGACCTCTCTTCTTAGTTGTTCCTAGGGTCCTCATGTCCATTATTTACTATATGCTCTTGGACCCTATCACCATTTCCCCTACCCTCATGAAAATGATTATACTATTCATGTTCATGCAAATCCTCTACTTTTACTCCCTCCATGACTTGGTCAATTGTATTATGATTTACTAGATGTAATTGTGACCTCCTAAGTTGCCTAAAGGTATGCTCAATCTCTAGATCTAAGGCCACTAAATGAGATGAACTACTTCTATTCATGCACCAAATTGAAGCCCAAATTCAAGCAAAATGCATGAAAAAAGAAAAAGAAAATAGAATCAATGAAGCTTTAACACTAGAAAATGGGCCCTGTTTTGAGTCCAACAACTTGTCTAACCTCCCTAGAACAATCCACTTGTCTATTAAACCTGTAAAATTATTGAAAAACAAGGAACATACAGGCTAAAAACATATGAAACTTAAGAATTTTTGGTTGACAAAAGCTTCCCAATAATTATCTAAAGTTGGGCTACAGTACTTTGGAAACAAAATTTCTTCTAAAGTAACCCAGCAAGTTTCTACCTCAAATTCAAAAATGTTAAAGACTCTGAAATAAAAAATACTAAACACAAATATTAAAACTAAGATAAAAGAAAAATGAGCTAAGAATCAATCAAGTTGGATAAACACAGCTAGAGATATGAAACAAAAAATTGCCTTATTACTCTAGATTTCTCCAGAACAAGCAGTTAGACTTTGTTTGCTTCAAAAATTTACACAAGATAGTAAATAAATCCAAAAATCACAAAATTTGGTGGCAATGAAATGCAGACGGAAATTCTTTAGACCACCAAATATGAGAATTTTTCCCCTGCAAACTAGTTCTAAATGAATTTTTAAAATTCACCAAGAAAGCTGGAGAAACAGTGAAAACTTATTTTTTTTAACTCTTTTGAAATCAAAGCTCACACTAACACACAAAAACCACAAAAAATCAAAAACACAAAAAAAATTAAAAAAGACACTGGAAACACTAATTAACCAAATTAATCAAAGCTATGCCCCCCAAGCAACGGCACCAAATTTTGGCAAGATTTTTCCATTAACTCCCAAAATAATAATAAGTTTCAAACTATGTAAATAATAGTCAACCTAAGTTGATTTTCTTGTAGAGGCTTACTATGATTAGTTATAGCTAACCAATGTGAATTAAACTACACAAAATGTTGATCGATTTTTATTTGATTTTTTGAAAATTAAAAAGAAAGCTCTAAAACTAGATTAAAGTGTTTTTACTGGTTTCTTATGGAATGATAGGATCTTAGTATTGGAGTAATGAGTGAGTTATTGGCTTAAAAATGAATTAAGTTGGATTTAAATTACTTTATCCTCTTGGACTAAAATGAAGAAAACTAGGAAAATTATCTCTAGCCTCTTAACCTTCCCAACAACCTTCTGAAGTCCTAGATTAAGGTCCTTAGTTCAATTAACTAGGTTAGTTTTAAGCATTGACCAAGTGTGATGTGAATTATGCATAAGTGATTTGGCCCTCCTCAAGTGTAACATCTTAAATTTCTTAATCTCAAGGTTAGTAGTTAATCGAGGGTAAAGTGGTAATTAGTGTGGGATTAGAGATTTGGATGATTGCTTGGTGAATTATTTTGTTGGGATGTTGTATGAATAGGTACAGGTGGAAGGAGTGCATTTCAAGTCAAAGAAAGAGCATGTGGTGAGAATAAATCTTACTGTGCCACGTATTGAGGTCTATGTTGCATGCGCCGCAACACATGGACTAGAGAATCACTTCTTAAGTCATGAAATTTTAGAAATTTCATAGGAGTAAAATTTAGAAACACATAAGAGAAGCAGAGAAGAAAGGATGAAGAGCTAGGGCAAGCTATTTCAGGTCATTAGAAGTTGCTTTTGATCAGTAACTTAGAAAGTAACCTACGTACAACTCTTACCTTCCATTCTACACAAATTTCTCTGAAAATGAGTTGTAAGGAAATTGAATCGGTGAAATTTAAGGGGTTTAATTCTTGCCCAATAGTAATAAAAAGGTTCTCGAGAGTTAAATTAGAGCTTTATGACTGGTTTAAAGCTGAACGGTAGCACTTTGAATCCATAGGCTCAATTTGGCCCTTAGAAAGAGAAAATTTAGGGCAGAAATTTGATTTAAGTGAAATAAGACCCGTTAAAGTGATGTCAATTAGTAATCAAGTAGTAATGGACCTAGAATGGATAAATGGAAAAGAGTTTATGGATGAATTAAGTAGTAAATATGTGTTTTCGGTCAAAATGTACTAAATGACTATAATGTGCAAAATGTGTTCAGATTGGCATATTAGACGTGTGAGCAGACAAAGGAAGCTTGTGATAACTAGTGGTTGAAATCTACGATTAACATTTCTAGTGACAGAAGGGTTGAGGTAACTAAATAACTTTCTTTGTTTGACTCTTTATTGTAACTGTGTGTGATTTTGCTATGTAATGCATGAAAATGTTTTGAACCAAACACATTTTATAGCATTTTGTGATTGTTACATAAAATAGATTTTGATTGAATAAAAGCATTGAAATGGGTGATTTTAAATGACATGTTAATACATACATATGTGTGTGTGTGTGTGTGTGTGTGTGTGTGTGTGTGTATGAGAAAACATGTAAAGTAGTAATGAGGAACTTTAAATGGTTCGAAAAGCATGATCATAGGGGTGGGAGTTCACCCACATAGAGAGGTGGCGATAAGACCATATGACATATTCTCCTTAGTTCTTGATGGGGTGCGATATTGGAGAAACCTCCTTAGTGCCTTATAAGGTACGGTGTTCAAGAAGATCTCCGTAGTGCCTATTAAGGTGTAGTGTTGGAGATTTCAGACACCTTAGTGTCTGTGTGATATGGTGTTAGAGTCAACGACACCCCATTGTATGTATTAGCGAAAACTATAGTCCGAAAGCGAGATAGAACACTTTTAGCCGGGTGATTCTACCATTAAAGGTGAGCTCAAGGCTAATGAGATAATACTTTGGTCTAAGGTGAGCCTATGGTTTCATGTCAGGGTGATTTGGAGGTTTGATCAGTAGTGATCATGCTATGGTATGTTATGTGAGAAAGTGGTGAAAAGTGGTTTATGGATACATGTGGTTGTAAATTAAGAATGGAATATGTGATATATATGCTATGTTAATGAGATTTAAATGGTATATTATGCCTTACTTTCATATTATTGCATGTGATAGTTAATAGAAGCAAGTTATTCTGTTACTGAGATTTTTACCTCACCCTCGTGGTTACATGTTTACAGGACCAGGCAATAATCAAGGCAAGGGAAGAGAGTCTAGACAGGCTTGAGTTGTTAAAGCCATGTATACTCTTAGTTTTTGTAATGAATTGAACCAACAATATGTGTATATGTGCGTAAATGAGTTGCTATAGGGTTGCATGCATGACTTGGGTAATGATTTTGTGGAACCTTAGCCCAATTGTATGTTTATGTGATGAAATTGTTGTGATGGTTGTTGAATCTTAACCCCAAGTGAGAAATTATGATGAAATGAGTAATTCTGGACTAAGATTGAGTAATACATGTATTATGAATGTGAATGTATGTGTTTGTCTTGAGAAAAAGGCCAAGTGAGCTAAGTTATGCCAAGAAATAGCAAATTATGCAAGGTTAGAAAATGTGGAAATTGGCCATTGAGGGGTCAGATTTCAATACATAGGTAAGATTGTGATATAAAGTGGTCAATCAGGTGTATTAGGTTTTTTTAGACTTGATTCAAGGCCTTGTGTGGTCTAATGAAAGGAAGGGATCGATTTGAGTGGTTAGGTGAGTGAAATTTTAAGAAAAAGTGACCTTTTTGCACCCAGGTGTTCAAATTTTGATTGGACCATTAGATCTTGTCCAAACCTATCTCATTAGCTAGCTTATGAGCTAAGCTTCATCTAGGTGCTTGAATCATTCCTATCGGATGTCGTATGTAAAAACGGCGCACACTAAAAGTTCATCATTTTTGCTGTCAAAATGACATCAAAAGATCAGACAAGTGTGCCGCGGCATATGGTATTACATGCCATGGCGTATGATACAAGAAGTTAGGCGTATGGCTTTATGCCATATCTCGCGGTGCACTTGTTGCACACCTCAATGCATGAACCAATTTCCAACCTAATTTTTATGAATTTAATGCATGCATTGGATGAGATGAATGTCTATGATTTATTTCCACTGCATATTCTCTGATATATTATGATTTTGATGATCTTGCAAAAGAAGTCTTTGGCCTAAGCTTTTTAAACAAAACATTTGATTACTGTGCTGATTTGTGGTAAAGGTGATTCTATTAATCATCTCCTATATTGAGTGAATATAGAAGGAGATTACAAAAAGCATGTAAACTCCCACGATTATAATGAGAAAACAAGAAATCAAGTATCAACCACTAAAGATTATGATGTAGAAAATGCAAGATGAGACATTAATGAAAATCTCAAGATTATGATAAAATCCATTAATGTAAGAAAGTACCAAATACAAAAACATAATTAGACCACCAAGTTCTCAACAATAAACACAATGAACCAAGATTATAGCTCAAATATATGATGAAATAATCTAAAATTATGGCCTTATAACATCAAGACATTGAAGAAAACTAGGGTAGACAATTAAAAACCAAAGAGATATTAAGTGTTTGCCTCATCTTCTTCCTCCTCCTCTAAGATCCACAAGCCCCTTAGCCTTCAAACTCCATGGAAGACCTCTTCTTCATGCCTTAGTCAAATTGAAGCTCACCTACCATTGGAGATGACAATCTTGGATAGATGAATAGATGGAGACTAGGGTTGTATATGTGTGTGGTTTTTGGTGTAATGTAGGTGATGGATGAAATTTATGAAGAAAGATGGAAGAGAAGAGATGAGAGAATGAGAGAAATGAGTAGATGAGTGAATGGATTTAGATCTAGATGAAATTGATCCACCCTTGAATTAATATGGATGCTTGTTTGAGTGTGTGTGAGTTGGTCAAAATTATGTGTATGGATTAAACCTAAAATAAACTTGGACATAAAGAGAGTTAGGTTCAGATTAGAAGGGAGGCATATGATCTAATTTCAAGGTGATTTTGTTGGCTACAAACTAGGAGTTTCCTAATCAGAAGATTTGAGTGATGTGGCGCCACATGCTTGTCATTTTAAATTTGAATTTAATTTTGAATTTTACAGCTCATATCCTCTTCTTGAAAGGCCTTACATGCCTAAATCAAGCCCAAAAGCCTTCGTTGCTTGCCTTTAGCCCAATTAAAACAAGTCCAAGTGCATTTATTCACCTAAGTCACAAAATAACATTTGATTTAGTCCAATAATATATGTGACAAAATAAATTATATTTTTACACAAGGACTTAATTATTTAAACGGGAGAATATTTATAAATGAAATTCCAGAGCAATGCCATGTGAGAAGTACAATATGAACACATGCACATGCAAAATCTAAACTAGGTTAACCAAATCAGCAACCCTAAAGTGTGACTTTTATGCAATATGTCCCAAACCGAAATGAATTTTTGAAAACCAATTGGACCATGATGAATCTAGGCAAAAATGACATTTAATCCAACAAAAACCCAATTTCCATAAAAAGTGCAAATTTGGACCAAAATATTCTTAATGCACAAATCACCTTTTAGGCAATTTTATCACTGTTAACACCAAGAATGCACCTAGTTAGGGAATATATCACAAAAAAATATGTCCTAATTGTATGGATAAAGCATGTAAATAATGTGTCTAATTAGTCACATTCACTCTTTAGGCTTTAATTGATCACTTCGACGGATGCTTACTTGCTCAGTTTGCTTTTGCTCATCATCATCACTATTCAAGATCCATATTCTTTAGGTTGCCTCATGACTGTGTCTAGGCCTTGCCAATACTACTGTGGCACTATCTTCATCTTCAGTTTGCCTCTTCACTTCGAGTCGAGGCTTAGCATGTGTGATTGTGTATGCCATCAATGTCGAGCCTTCTACTATTATCTTCTCCATCCACTTCGCTTAACACTATAGGAAACTCCTCTCTCCACCGTTGGCGTTGCTTCTTAATCTTAGGTACACATGAATTTGTGTCTTTCAATTATCCTCTTCCTTCTCTAATTTATCAATTGCATGTGATAGAGAGAGATCTGCCTCCACCATTAGCATTGCTTCTTAGTCTTAGGTATGCATGAATGATTATCTTCCAAGGTTTATAATTATATTGTGCCAAGTGGATTGTATAGTGGTTGTATGAGCATCTACTTTCTCTTGCATTATTTTCTTTACTTTTCTAGAGAGTCTAGACCATATAAACACACTTGATATTCTACAACATTATTGGATTAAATAATTTCCATAGTCAGAAGGTTGTTTCTTCTTTTCAATTTATTGATTTGATTCAAATTAGGCTTGTTTATATAATTGGCATTTGGCATCATGTCAAATAATTTTTTGTAGATTCATAAGTGAATTATGTTATTTTATTAAGTTAACTGAATTGCAAAGTTTGCTTTTTTTGCTTGGGAAGGAAAATGAGCAACACACAAATACCTATAGAAAATGTGTAAGTTGGGGAAGGGGACCATGAATCTAGACTTATTACCACCACTATCACAGCACCCATTGTCACTACTATCGAAGCTAAAAAAGTACCACTAACCAAAAGAAAAAAAGAGCTCAACATATGAAATGTGGAATCATTTTGAAAAAATTATAAATAAAGGATTTTGCTAGCCATCCTTCTAAATTTAACAAACACGAATGTGGATCAATTTTTTTTTTTCATTGTGTTTTCCCTCCATTATAACTCTAAACCATTCAAAATTAAATATGTATTTTCAAAAATTATTAAATCTAAACAATCAAATCCAATTTAACGGTTCAAATCTGTCGTATATCCTCAAAGAAAATGCAACTCTTCACAAATCTACAAACGACATAGACACACACAAGAAAAAGTTTTTTTTTTATTATTGCTAAGTTTATTTCTGTAGAAGTTGCATGCTACAATATGTGCAAGAAAATAGAATGCAAAAATATACCTTTGTCAATTTCAATGTCAACGCCTTAAATAGCAATGCTTGACCTTGTTTCTACCTCATGGTAACCCAATAACATGGATCCGGGTGTTTAGCACACTAGAACTTTTTTTGAGAGAGAAGAGAGGGAGAAGCAGATAGAACTCTCTTGCCCTCTATGTGAGTTACTTTGGGTGGGGTTGAACACACATACACGATGTAGCAAGTAGTGGGCAATTAAAAAAGTAAGGAAACTACACCTATATTTGCTCCCATAACCACCCATTCAATCACATAATTATTTTAATAAATAATTATTTAATTAGACATAAACAAATTTGGGCCTTAGCCCACTTAGATCCATTAAGGGTTCAAACCCTTAGCCCAACATCTCCTATTCACACTCCATAGATTCCATTTCATGTGCATGCTAGGTGCTCTATCTTGATCGCGCGGACACAATGTTTTTCTTTGCTCTTGTACAGAAATCCTTTATAGACTAATACAAAACAACTCTTTTGTTGATTTACTCATGTTAATAATGTGCATCATATGACCCATATTTACCTATATACATTTTTACCATGGCCAGCCAAATCCCTCTAAAGTCAGTATAAGACTCAAATAACCTTTGGTTTGAATCTCTCATTTTCAAAGACCCAATTTAATGCAAGTTATGTTCATTTTAGGCACATCATTCTCTCTCTTATTAATATTTTCAAGTATATTTTCTCTTCACAATAAATATTATATGCCTAAAAAAACAAAGAATAATACACAGCAATGTAGCATCAACACACATAGCAAAATTTTAAAAAAAAAATTTGATTTACATTATATATATAATCGAATCAAATTACAATAGCACCCATAAATAAGATTGTAGCATAAAAGGTAGACAGAAGCATATGAAAACATTTGCTTTGATGCTAATGTAAGAAAACGGAGTATAAAAATATAGCTTTGTTGATTTCAATGTCGGTACCTCAAATAACAATGATCGACCTTGTTTTTGTCTCACAGTAACTCGACCGCAATAAATTTAGGCGTTTGAAACACAACAAATGCATTGGATTTTTTTTTTTTTTTTTTTAGAGAGAAGAGAGGGAGAAGTTAATGGGAAAACTTTGTCTTCTATGTGAGTTACCTTTGGGTGGAGTTAAATACACCCATACAATGAGCCTAGTAGTGGGTAGTTACAAAAATAAGAAAATTGCACATATATTTGCCCGTATAATTAGCCACTCAACCACATAATTATTTTAATAAATAATCATTTTTTTGGTAGAAAATAAATAATCGTTTAATTGAACATAAATGGATTTGTCCTCCAGCCTCCTTGGATCCATCAATGGTTTAAACCCCCAGCCCAACAGTAGACAATTCAATACGAGGTCGTAACAGCAATAGTAGAATTAGATTAAGCTGCCTTAATTTGCTAAAACCGTATCCAACAAAAAGCAATTGTTGAAATTTATAGCAGATTCAGCCAGCGGTAACAGAATTAAACAAATCACATCGACTATTCAGCTATTGGAAATTTACTGATAATGTAACTCCAAATCAAACCATCTCCAAAGAATGAGTAATGATTCAATCAGGTCTGGCTCTGATCTTCTTCCTTCCACATCTCAAGCCAGTTCCTTTGTACCTCTTCCAGTCCAAGAAGAGACTCTTTTCTGCCTGCATCAAAACTGGTGGACAGGGAGCCATACGGTATTCCCAGAGCTGAAGCTCCAAATGTGAAGAGAGTTGTGGTGAATGGAAGCCATAGAGGCACATCCCAGAGTTGATTCTCCTTTAGAACACCAAATATATGAAGAAATGCCAAACCTAACCCCATTGGAAGCCCCACTGAAACTAAGATCCTCACTATCATTCTGTTGAACACTTCTTGAGGTATTTCGTCGTTTTCGTCGTTCTTCTTCTTGTTGTTGTCATCGTTAGCCTTCTTGCTTGTCGTTTCGATTGATCCATTCGAAACGGATGAAAAGCCTTTGGGATTTGCGTGTGGCTTGAATTCGTGCTTGATGGTAGTGATTGGGATGGTTTGAAAATATGCGATTTTGGGTTTTCTGGTGGGAAGTTCTGAGAGATGGAGAATTGGGTTTGATGCGAAAATTAGGGTTTTCATGGTTCTTTTGAAGGTGGAATTCAGGTTTTGAATTGAGTTGGGAGATTCTTAAGGTTCTGAATCTTATCCAGAAAGGCGGTCGTGGTTTTAATTTGATCACTTGAGAGATATTTTAGCAAACCATTCTTGTTTGGGTTTTTCCGAAGATATTTTATCAAAAACCATATGATTTTTCCGATTTCTTTTTTTTTTTTGTCGGCACTTGCCTCTTCTTGATTCACTGGAAATTTCAATATCATGCTTTGATCCAAACTTCGACGAAGATCCGACGAGTGAGAGAGAGTCTTGGCTTATTTTTTATCTTTCCTTTTTCTACTTGCAAAACTTAATCGCTTGATTTTCAATTATTCTTCTCTGATTGGGCAATATATAGACAAAATCTTGAAGAAGCATCAGTAGAGTTCAGACCCGCGTTATCATATCGAGTGTTTCGTACTTATCCTTTGGCAATAAACTCAATGCTGGCTACATTAACTGCAATGGTCCGTTGAAGCGCGCAAGCTGTTCGATGAATTTCCATAATTCTTTGGCCCAATCTCTAGTCTCCACTAGTGAAAGAGGTTATGTTGCGGTTTAGATTAAGTGTGTGTTTGAATTAAAAAATTTACAACTGAGGTTAGAATTTAACTTAAGTTAGCAAATTGAAGTTAGAGAAAAAGTCAGTTAATATAACGTGATTTATGTTTGGATACTTTTTTTTTTAAAGTCAGTTAGATAAATAAAAATTTGTTTGGATGATTTAATTCAAAAGCCAGTTGAGATTTTTAATAACAAAAATAAACATAAATTTTTGTATGTATTTTTTGATTAATTAATAAGTAAAAAATAACAAACTTAAAATTACAATTAATAAGTAAAAAACCTTAAATTTTTAACTATGAAAAGATAAAATAAATTCATAAATTATATTTAATAAGTAAAAAATATTAAATATTCAGCTGAGATTTAGTTTTATTTTGAATAATATTTATTTATTTAATAGTAAAAACTTAGGATCCTATTTAAAAAGAAGTTTAAGTATCAAAGAATTTTACAAACAATGGATGCAATAGCTGACGATTTTATCAATGAATTTTAAACCCAAATTAACTAATTAATTAAAATTCTTTAATATTTAAACTTATTTTAAATGAAATCTTAAGTTTTCACTATTAAATAAATAAATATTATTTGCTATGAATTTAGAAGTTTAAAGTATGTTTTACGCATCTTATAAGTTCAGGATCTAAAACGCTTTTTGTATAATGCCTCAAGGTTTAAAATGCTCATTAATTCATTTATAAATTATAAAATATTCAATTCTAAAAGATAAAATAAATTGACAAATTAAAAATCTTAAACTTTTAGAAGTTCGAATAAAATGATAATTTACAAAATATTAAATTAGACTATTAGTTTTCTTAATTCAAATTTATACATAAACTTTAAAAAAATTATAATATTGCCAATGAATTAATCTCATCTAATTTAATTGAAAAATGAATTATAATATTTTAATATAAAGCATAAAACTCACGTCTAGTTTCATATACTTATGAAAAGGAAAGAAAAAAAAGTACCCTTACGTTAAAAAATGAGGTTCCTGTATGACATTGTAAAAAAATTAGGTTAGTACAATTATGTAACTTAAAAAAAAAAACTCTAATTCTATATGTTGGAATCTGTATAATATTATTTATATGACTTTCTCTTTCTTCTCTCCTATTATAATCCCACCGCTACGTTCCAAAAGCCATCTTTTATAGCTTCACGTTAAACGAGCGTTTGCCTTTCAACGCTAGTTATAATTTTTTTTTTATTCAAACAATATTTATTGAGCTTTTAACATTCTAACTTAAGTTTGGACTACTCTAACCTAAGTTAGAAGGCTATCCAAACATACCCTATATATTAAATTGTGACCTGATTGAACTCATTTGTCTCATCCTTTCCAGATTTCTGGAGTTGTATATATTTGACTACTACTTGTTGTTAATGGAATTGCTTATTGTAAAACCTGTCACCAGTTGTTTGGTGTTCTTGATTAATATACTTTGAATTTATTGGAGGGGCCAGCGGAGGTTTGGAACAATGATAAACTCTTACTACAGAGGTGCGTGTGAAGTTCTTGGTATGCTGAAGATATTGTAAAACTGAATTTAGATGCTTTTTAGTACATATTTAATTAGTTTTATTTGCCATAGAAAGATGAATAGTTATGAGTACAATCTGTTACACGTGTTTGAATGAAAGATGATGGTGTGCATATTTTCAAGGGAAAATTATTGCTAAGGACGTGAAGAAAATAATATTTATTATAAATGATCATAAAAATTAAAATTAGACAAAAGCACCGAGATAAATGTAATTGATTGTTATAATTATAACTAGTAATTTGACCGTGCAATGCACGGGAATCATAGATGTGAGAGATTAGTGGTGATATATGATAAGATAATAAAAATAATATTTGTTAGTTAATATATCAATATTAAACTCAACATAAATTAATTTAATTTATTATTATTGATTATCATTATATGAATGACAAAAATAATTAATTGAACAATTGAATTTCACAAGAGGAATTACATCTTTCAATACTAATTTTATATTTATAAATTTATCACAAAGTTAATCAATTTGTTTCATCCAATACTTGAAACATCAATAAAATGAAAAACATTATGCTATGGCAAAATTTTGAGTAAAAATTAAAATTAAAATATTATTTTTTATATTCAATATGATTTACAGCAAAGAATTCAAAGAACAAACTTATGCAATTATCATTGAAAAATGTGCAAATAAATTGGATATATTGAGGACATGTATGTAATTATATATGACAATGCCTATGGCACATAGATTTAAAATATTTTCAACATTTTCAATCAATCAATCCTTGACACGAAAAAGGAAAGGCAAAGAGAAAGTCGAATGTTCATCAATTGTAGAAAAATGTCGGTTCATTATAGTCATAAGTATAATGTGTGCTTAAATGTAGAAATTAGCTTAATTTGCTATTAAAAAGACCCCCCAATTCCTCATTGTTAAGAAAAATATCATAAATATAAATTATATTCAGTATAAATCTTTTTAAAATCGGACAATATATTTTAAAGTAGTAAGAATTAGTACCCCTTATCCTCCACATTCACCTATATAAATTAAAGCGATACATTCTTACTAACCATAACATTTACAAAAATAAGTTGCCGCTGCCATTAGCCAGTCTCATTCATACAATTAGACTAGGTTTTGAAATTATTACATGAATATTGATAAAAAAAGCCATGACTATCTGCTAAATCATTAAAATATATTTTCACCATCTTGTAAATGGGAACATAAATTTCAGTGTACAATCCCCAATTTACAACATAAAATCACGAGTAAATATAACTTTTGGTCCCAGTACTTTACTCGCGTTTTGCTTTTAATCCCTATACTTTTTTTTTCAGTGTTTTAGATCCCTACACTTTTGTTTTTCATTATTTTGGGTCCTTCCAAAGTCCCTATACTTTGCTCACAGAAGGATCAAAAATAATGAAAAATAAAAATGTAGGGATCTAAAACACCGTAAAAAAATTATAGGGACCAAAAGCAAAATCCAAGTAAAGTGCAGGGATCAAAAGTTATGTTTATTTTAAAATCATATTTGCTTCAGGGATATAATTAACAATTATTGACATGCCCACTCAAAATTTCAACTATAATATATCCTTTTATATAAAAGAGAATCATTGAAGAGAATAATACAATAAGTCTGCTAACTTTGAACACAAATACCTTCTAAATCATAAAGGCTTAAACTCAATAAGTGCTGACAATAACAATATATTATACCATGCTAAAAGCCTCTTAATTTTTCAAAATATCTAAGAATTACCTACATGATGGGCATCAGAAGTTGTTGATTGAGAAGATATGCATGAGAATATTGGATTTCATGTTATTAGTAGGGAGTTGAAGGATGTAATCTCATCGAGTCCTAAAAGCATTTCAATATTCATTATTGAAATTCCATATTTCAAAAAAAATTGAGAGGGATGGATACTGGGAATGATGAATTTCATAAATGATAGACGAGGGGATTTCGAATAGTGATAGCATCATTAAGTTGTGACCGTACTTCTACTTATCCCTTCCCATTAGGATGGAAGGACAAAAAGAATAAATATTTATAAAATCGCTAAAGAGGAAGTGGAATCCATGGGCCAAGGACAATGTACCCTATAACTGCTAAACATTTTTTCATAATGCAGATCGTGGGTTCATGGGGAGGATGTGCTATATATAGTTCTCCTTGCCAGCGAATGCAACCCATGTTTGACAAAAATATTAAATTGCTGCTTATAAAAATAAGAATTAAAAAAAATTATAAAAATGAGTTAATTTAATTTAAATTCTAAATTATAAGAAATTTTAAAATTGGTAAAGGAAGTTATAATCCAACATCTAAAAAATCATGCATATTAAATTTTTATATATTAAAATCATATTCAAATCGTGGTTATTTCTTTTTTTATCTGAATTTTAATAAAAATAAAAATTTATAAAATTGAGTTGATATAATTTAAATTATAAATTACAAGACATTTTAAAATGAAATTCCTAAAAACAATTATGGTGCAAGATTTGAAAAATCATATATATTAAAATCATATTCAAATTATGAATAGTCTCTTTTTCCATATTTTAATAAGAATAAAGATGAGTTGACATCACATTTTTGAATTAGGAATTTAAAATTTTATAATGAGATAAAGTGATATGGAAGTTAAGATAACGAACATAATGTGGGAGAAAAGTTGATAGATAAATGATGAAATTTTTAAAGGAGTTAAAATAATGGAAGTTAATAGTGAAGATAATGGGAGTAGGAATTAAAAAATAAATGAGAAATGTAAATTAAAACTAATTTCTTAAATTGATCCCACATGGCTTCATGAAATAATAGTATTTGAGAGATAAATGATGAAATTAGTAAGGGAGTTAAGATAATGGAAGTTAATAGTGGAGATAATGTGAGTGAGAATTAAAAAAAATGAGAAATATAATAGAAATATAAATTAAAACTAATTTCTTTAACCGATCCTATGTGACTTCACGAAATAGCAGTATTTGAAAAATTAGGACACATGTCATCCATAGACATATGCTTGTTATTTGTAACGTCTTCAATTTCAATCTAAGAAAACTAGCTACTAATTAGGGATAAATTAATAATTAGTGAATTGATTATGGTTTAGAGGTTGAGTTGATATTTTGTATAGATTTGTTGTTATGTTAATAAGATTGAAGGGTTGAATGATAGTTCGAGGAGAAACGTGCAAGCATAAGTGAGATTAAACTCACTGTACCACGTGCTGCAGCGGGTGCTGCATGTGCCACGGCACATTGCACAAAATTTTACTTAAGAGCTGAGTCAAAACTTGTGAAAACAGAAGGAAGAAGTTGGGAAAACATATCTAAAGAGGAGAGAAGGCTTGGCTTTGCTAGGGCATTAATTTGCAGGAAATCGAGACTTTGTTTTAGCTAGTAACTTGTCAAGTAAGTATCATTCAGCCTTAGGCTTCATTTATACCCTATTTTCTTCAAATTTTATTGGTTGAAAAATCGAATAAGGAAGTCTTAATGTGTTAGAATCTAACAGAAATGTTTAAAAAGAGCTATCAAATATAAAACTAAGGTTTTGTGACTAGTCTGGAGTTAAATGGTTAAGCTTTAAGAGTTTCAGTTCAAAATACTCTAAATAATTAGGTTGAAATTGAGAAATTGGTTAGTAAAAGGAGTTAGGAGGGTGTTATGATTATTTAAATAGCCTACAAAGGTAGTGACCATAAATAATGGATTATATAAATTTGAAAGGTGTTAATTAAAATGTTTTGTTTGTTAAGGGATTCAATTTAGCCTAATCAATGCTTATGCTAAATGTTGGAAACTAATTAAGAAACATTGCATTATATAGATTGAGCATTTGTGACATTGCTCATAAGAATCTATGCTCTCAGGAATTCAATACAATTAGTAACCTTTAGTAGTAAGGGTAAAAGGTAATTGGAGTAATCCTTTTACTTGTTCATTTGTGAAATTATTTACACGTATTTTTATATAACTATATGCATTGTATTTATGAACTGAAAGAGTAGCAATATTGTGAAAGAAATATGTATGCAGGTGTGTGAGTAATGTATGAGATGAATTTGAAGAGACATATGCATAGACATGTGCATTGCATCCGCGAGTATACCCTAGACTAGAGTAGGAGGTCACGGCCCTACTCTGTGCAAGCTTAGAAAGTCCTGAAGGTATTGAGCGTAGAGCTTGACTCCGCTAGGAAGGACCTAGGAGATCTTGAAGGTCTCAAGTATAGAGCTTGACTCCGTCACAATAAACACAGGATCATGATCCATGAGTGTACCTTACTAGGGTAAGGGGTCATGGTCTTACTCTATGCAAGGGTAGGAAGTCCTGAAGGTCTTGAACATAGAGCTTGACTTTGCTAAGAAAGACCTAAGACCACCCAAATTCGAAGAGGATACTTAGTCTGAGACAATGGTATGGTGGGTCTTGTTTCGTGTAAGACTGAAAATCTTAGTTCAAGCATAGAGCTTGCTCTGCTAGGAAAAACCAAGAGTGTATGAACATGAGCATGATGGATGATAAGTATGAATTCTTGAATATGTGTATTATACTATTTTTATTGAGACATATGCTGCTTTATCTCTTATTTATGATTTTACTTACTAACCGGTATTTGAATTATATCTGAGTTACTAGGAAGTATGTCTCATTTTGTTACCTTTGTATATAGGTAAAGAGAGCACAAGAAGGCCGAGAAAGGAAGTGAGGAAAGAGTAGCTTCGATTGGTAGTGGTACGACTACCATTGTGTAAATGAATATATAATATATTGTTAAAGTTAAGTTGCCAACTAGGATGTATAAGTGTATGTGAAATGATTATGTGAATGTGTATATATATTTTATGGTTGAAAACTTGCTTGGATATGTGATACTACATCTTGCCGAGGGTACCACAGTAGTGGGATGTGGGTAAGCCTAAATGCCAATCAAGCAAGTATATGATATTATATAACTTGTTCTACTTGTTTTGAATGTAAATTGTTGTGGAAATTATGTGTATATGTGTAGAACTTAATCAAATGATAAGGCTTGGCCCTATTTGTATGAGTCGAGTACATTTGTAATTCCCAACCATATGATGAAGCGGAGCCCTATATGTGAGATTCGGATGATTGGAATGGAACAAGCATGTGTGTGTGTGTGTGTGTGTGTGTGTGTGTTTGTGTATGGAGTTATATGTGATTGTGTATTCCTCATATGAGCCCACAATTGTTTAATGTGGCATTGAGAGGTCAAAATAGGCAATTGATGTGATGTATGTGATTAGAAGTGTCAATCAAGTGTCTATGGTTTTTTTGGATTTGATTCAAGGCCTAAAATGATCTAATAGGACAAGGAATGAAAATTGAATACTTAAGGTGCTAGTTTTTGAAAGAAAAAGTAGTTTTGTGCACTGAGGTGTATAATTTTAGATCGGACTATTAGATCGTATCCAAAGTTATCTCATTAGATAGAATGTGTTGCAAGCTTTGTATGGGTACTTGAATCACATTAATCGTATGTTGGATGTGGAAATGGTGGGCGGTGAAAGTTCGCCTTGCGAACTGTCTTACGACAACAGAATTTGTTGTCATATGCGCCGCTGTGCATTGTGTGCCATGCCACAGCATATGGTGGCATAAACCCCGGCGCATGGCACATTTCCAAATAAATAATTGTGCCCTTTTGAGTCATAAAATTGTATTCACGCTTTCATTAGCCTCCTTATTTGAACATACTTTTGATGAAATAGAGATCTTACATTTTGAAAACAATTTGAGGACTATTACTATGATATTATGTAATTGTTATTTGATGATTGTGTACTTGAGAATGATAGAGTCCGGATTAAGTAAGGACTTTACATTATTCTTCTATTATATATATATATATATATAAAGATTATAACTTTAATATGAAACTTGTTAATAATACTTTAAAATTAATGGTACTGCATAAGTTATAAAAAATTCTTTTAAAAATAAAGTTGTGTCGATTCCAATTCCACATAAATAAAAAAAATAATAGTATTAAATTTAATTAAATCAATATATTTTAAAAGTACTTACTTTTTAAATAATTAATTGAATATAATTTTAAAATCATTACTTTTAAACAATTAAATCAATATAATTTAAAAAAATTATTACATTTTATTTTTCATTGGTTTGAAAAGATTTTTTAGTATCAACTTATCTTTATAGGACTTATTTAATATCACAATAAATTGATTCAGTGACTATGCGATGATGATATTTAACTCCTCTTGTATTCAAACTTGCTAATCTTCAAGCCATACAGAATTTTTCAGTTGCTTTAATTTCCAATATTATTTGTTTATTTTCTGTTGTCAGTAATGTAACTGTCAAATTCAATTTCAGATGTGGTTAGAGAAAATATAGGAGATTTGATTAGGGACAATTTTGTATTTTAAAATTTATATTTTGGTATTTGATCCTTCTCAATAATTACTATTTTTAATATCCTTTCTAATAAATATTATTCCCTCCGGGTCCTTGGCAATAATTTTCCCTATTTCCAACCAGATATTCCTTCTATTTAATTTATATATTAATATTATGACCTTTTATTATTTCCTCAATATAGTAAATACTACTCACCCCCTCCCCTCCCTGCACTGTACTTGTGATATTCCCACATGAAAGTTGGTTTTCAAGCCTCTTCTCTATTGCTTAATATCTAATTTACAAAGGGCACACTTGTGCTTGCTACTGCATGAGAGTTGAGACTTAGGACCAAAGTAACAAGACAAACATCCTGCTCAATTAGCTTTGTGTTTGGAAATTATAACAACTAACGAGGAATTTGAGCAGGGACAAAAAAAAAAACATTATTATATTTATATATGACTGGAAAAGAATCATCATGTTATATTTATTTGTCTTTAAATGACACAAAGTGAGAGATAGTTTATTTTTCTCCGAGTTTTGTGTTCAAACTTGGGGCATGCTATGTCTTTTTAATATTGAAGCAAGCAGAGCACTCCTTAAAATTTCAAGGCAAACATTTGTGGCTCAGCTTTGTTTCCTTGATGGTTGTGTATCATTCAATAATGTCTTTTTTTTTTTGTTCATATTTTTTTATCAATTTATTGCAGGCTCCCAAGATTCCTTACCCTTCCATGGCAATCTATTTTGGTGATTTATGTAATAAATTAAATTAGTATAATTTGAATGTCAGTAGAAATTTGTGTGAACTGCTGCGTGTAAGTAATTCTGATTAATTATTTAATATTAATAATAACTATTACTACTCAGTGAGGTTCAAACCTATTTTTCTATCACAGTTGCATAGTTGGTTACTAATCTATCAAATAGATTCTGCAAATTAAATAGTTGTGCTGATCCACGACAAGTATGGATCAGTAATATTGTTCCATTACTAGGCTGTTGAGCCATGTCTTATCCTGGACATGGATGAGGATTGTAATATTTCAAATCTCCTCAAGCTACCAAAAAGTCCTCTACATGTTTATATTATGGAAATTATGAGACTGGTGTGGAGGTAGACGTGGTGGCCATGGTCAACGAAGCCGTGGCAGAACTAGTGGTGGTCGTGGTGGGAAAAAACCATGTCAGCTGTGTGATAAACCTGGACATGCAGTTAACGACTACTAGTTTCGGTTTGACAAAACTTTTGATCCTCTAACAGGAACCAGGAAGAATGCAGAAGCCAATGAGACCTTTTATGCAAGTCTAGAAATTGTTGGTGAAGATTCTTGGTACCTGGATAGTGGTGCAACTACTCACATCACTAATGATGCAAATCAACTTGATGATCCTATGAAAAATGATGGTAAGGTCACATTACATGTTGCTAATGGACAGAACCTTGCTGTAGAAAAAATAGGGTCATCTGTTATTCAAAATATGGCTAATCAATCTGTTACTCTCAGTAATATTCTCTATGCTCCTGAGGCAAAGAAAAATTTACTCAATATTACTAAGCTATCTAATGATAATGATGCACTTATCTTGATGAATTCTCATGATGCTGTTGTGAAGAATCAGGGAACAAGAAGGACACTACTCCACAAGGTGAGAAGCAATGGTGGTTTATACAAAGTCAATGATAAGAAAGTGAGCAAAGGGAAAAAGGAGCAGGACTCGGAGTTTGTTTTTGCAGTAAGAAAAGAAGTCAAGTTTGACACGGCTAATAAGACCCATAGTGCAAATAGTACTAGTGGAAAACTATGCATTGTACACTTGGTCACCCAAGTCACAGTTTTGAGTAAAATTATTAGTGATTGTAATTTTCCTATCAATGGAAAAGATGAATTTTCTTTCTGTGAATCTTGCAAGTATGGAAAATTGCATTCACTTCCTTTTAAGTCTTCTAAATCACATGCCTCTCACCCTCTAGAAATCATCCATACAAATTTATGGGAACCTGCCCCCTTTAACTTCTTTTAATGGCTTCAAGTACTACATACCATTTCTTGATGATTTTAGTAGATTTTATTGGATTTATCCTTTAAAATCAAAAGGTGAAGCATTACAGATGTTCATTTAGTTTAAAAAACATGTTGAAAAACAATTTGATAGGGAAATAAAAGTGATTCAAAGTGACTGGGGAGGAGAATATAGGAGTTTTTCACAAACTCTTCAAAATGAGGGTATTCATTTTCATCACTCTTGTCCACACACATCTGAACAGAATGGTAGAGTTGAAAGGAAGCATAGACATGTTGTCAAGACTGGACTTACTCTACTAGCTCAAGCTCATATGTCTCTCTACTATTGCTGGGAAGCTTTTCATACAGCCACAGAGCTGATAAATGTGATGCCTAGCAGTGTTCTAAATGGTGATTCAACTTACTTTAAATTATTTTAGAAAATGCCTGATTATAGTAAGTACAAAGTGTTTGGCACAACTTGCTATCCCTGTTTGAGGGCCTACAATCAGCATAAGTTACAATTTCGAACTACAAAGTGTATGTTTCTTGGGTTTAGCAACTCTCACAAACGTTACAAGTGTCTAAGCTCTACTGGCAGGATCTATTTATCTCGACATGTTGAGTTCAATGAGAGTGAATTTCTGTTCTCATCTAATTTCATTAACAGGAGAAAAGAACTTGTTTCTAAGATTCATTCCTCTATTTTCTTGGAGCCATTTTCTTCAGTTTTGCCACAGGTTCAATCTTCATTAACAGCAACTCGAGAGGATGATTTTGAAAATCATACGGACCCATGTTTATCTCCAAATATGTCTAATGGGAATTCTTCTAGCTGCAGAATAGAAGAAATACAGGATGAGCATCAAAATCCATCAGTAGAATTAGATGAACAAGAGCACAATGCTAGTCAAACAATTTAGCACACCAGATCGAGTAACTCTTCAACAGCACAATCGCCAACTCATAGTAGCACCTCTCAACCTAATGCTCATCCTATGGTCACTAGGAGTAAAGCAGGTATATTCAAGCCCAAAGTACCTTTTGTTGGTTTGACTAATGCTTTCTCAAATGAAATTATTATACCTCAAGTGGAAAAATTTAAATATTTGGGAGCCATTATTCAAAATGATGGCGAAATCAGTGGAGATATTTCACATAGGATTCAAGCTGGGTGGTTTAATTGGAGAAAAGCTAAAGGAGTTATTTGCGACTGTAAGGTGCCTAATAAACTTAAGGGAAAGTTTTATCGCACTGCTATCAGACCGGCAATGTTATATAGTAGTGAATGCTGGGCTCTAATGGGACAATAAGAGTATAAAGTTGAAGTAGCAAAGATGAGAATGTTACGATGAATGTGCGGACATACACATAAAGATAAAATTCGAAATGAGCACATACGTAAAAAAGTGAGGTTAGCACTTATTGAGGAAAAAATGGTAGAAAATCGGTTGAGATGGTTTGGGCATGTACAAAGAAGACCAAGGGAGGCACCAGTGAGAAGAGTGGAACATATAACTTTGAGTCCGATTAAGAGGGGTAGAGAAAGGCCTAAGAGAACACTTTTAGAAGTTGTTGAACGCGATCTCTTAATTCATAATATTTCTAAAAACTTGATAAATGATAGAGTACAATGACATCTTATAATCCATGTAGCCGACCCCACCTAGTGGGATAAAGGCTGTTGTTTTTGTTGTTGTTGTTATTGTTGAACCTCAAAGTGCTCAACTAGCCTTACAGTCAAAATTGTGGAGAAAAGAGTTTAATTCTTTAATTAACAATCATACATGGGTGCTAGTTCCTTGCACTGGTAGGGAAACATTAGTTGTCATAAGTGGATTTTTAAGTCTAAGTACAATGCTGATGGGTCATTTCTGAAACCCAAATCTAGATTAGTAGCAAAAGGATTTCAACAAAGTCCTGGAGTTGATTATGATGACACATTTAGCCCAGTTCAGTGTTGTTAAAGGTGCTCGCCTCAGTGCCTAAGGCGCAAAAGCGAGGCGCTAAACAGGGTCATCGCCTCTCATGTGAAGAGAGGCAATGGGGTTAGTTAGGCGCATGCCTGAGAGCGCCTTGTGCGCCTTGCACGAGCAAAAAGCGCTCGCCTGAGGGTGCCTAATTGAAGTAGGTTGAAGAATAGGGGAACAAAAGAAGAGCAGATGATGATCAACCACTGGGCATTGAAGAAGAGACGAAGGCGACCGACTGGGACTAGGTATTGAAGAAGTGAAGAAGACGACTAACTGGGTTTGGTTATTGAAGAGAAGATAACGACCAATTGGAATTGATGAGGACGATGCTGATAGCGTACGGAAGAAGAGAAGAGAAGATAAGGACAGCACCGACGGCTTCACTTGACTTCTATGGAGTAACATATTGTAGAAGACAATGGGTTTGCTCATATTTTAATACATAACCCATTAAAATATGATATAAAATATGAAAAGTTAAATGATATAAAAACAAATATGAAATATTTAATTTCAAAATAAGAGAAGACAATTACATAATAGAAAAGATTTAAACTTATTGCAAGAAATACTTTTTGATTGAAATTTTAAACATGATAGTGAAATTATTATGAGCCTTGGAAAATTTTCAAGAAAATTTAATCCCAACTTATACTGATTAGGTTATAAAAGAGAACCTATTATAATCCATTAGACGTTTAGAATAGAGCAGCAAAACCTAGAGGCTATAACACATGGTAGCGCCTCGCTTCATTCAAGCGCACGCCTTTCCAGCGTTATGCGCCTAAGGCGTTTTACAGGCTCTGCTCCTTAAGTGCGCCTTTCGCCTTTAACAACCTTGGACCAGTTCTAAAGTCTTCCACTCTAAGATTTATTCTAAATCTTTCAGTATGCTTTGGGTGGCAGATTAGACAATTTGATATTAATAATGCCTTCTTAAATAGCTTTCTACAAGAGAGAGTATATATTAAGCAGCCTGAAGGGTTTGTGGACAAAAGGTACCCTAATCACATTTGTCTTCTTCATTAAGCTATCTATGGCTTGAAACAAGCTCCTCGAGCATGGTTTGAAAGGTTAAAAAATACATTACTTCACTGGAACTTCAAACACTCAAAATGTGACAATTCCTTGTTCTTTTACAAAATGAAGACAAAGGTCATGTTTGTTCTAGAGTATGTGGATGACAATTATTACAGGGAACAACCCACACATGCTGTCAATGTTCATTAAACAGCTCGATGTCCTATTTCCATTGAAAGATTTAGGATATTTACATCATTTTCTAGGGATAGAAGCCTATAGAGATTCAACTAGTCTTTACCTCAAACAAGAGAAATATATTGCTGATTTACTAAGGAGGTTTAGGATGGTTCAGTGTACCCCTGTTCCTACACCAATGGTTATCAACAAAGTGTTCTCTATAAATGATGACACCCCACTTGCTGATCCTACAATCTACAGAAAAGTGATAGGAGCACTTCAGTATTTAATCAACACGAGACTAGATATTCTTTTTGCAGTAAATCAATCAATCAATTTTTACAATCCCTTACAGGTCAACATTGGTAAGCAGCAAAGAGAATTCTAAGGTATCTACAAGGAACAGCAGATTTATCTCTACACATAAAACCTAGCAATCATCTTACCTTGCAAGGTTTTTCGGATGCTGATTAGGCAATGTGTGTAGATGATCGTATGTCGATTGGAGGTTATTGTGTTTTTCTCGATCAATCTCTAGTTGCTTGGTCTGGAGAGAAGCAAAGAGTAGTTTCACGATCAAGCACCGAATCAGAATATAGGTTATTGGCTGATCTTGCAGTAGAAATTACTTGGATTCAATCCTTGATGTCTGAAATAGGTCTGAAATTACCTCAGATTCCCATTTCCTGGTGTGACAACCTCAGTGCATCTGCCTTAGCTTCGAATCCAATCTACCATGCAAGAACTAAGCACATTGAATTGGATGTTCACTTTGTTAGAGATCAAGTCTTTTCCCAAAAATTGGCTGTTCATTATGTGCTTTCATCGGAGCAAATTGCTGATCTATTCACCGAGGCTCTCTCTCACACAAAGTTTCTGGGCTCAAGGAACAAATATGGACTCGTCAAAAATCCCGTCTCTCATTTGAAGGGAGCTGTAAAGAAAATAACTATGCCCAGTAGACTCAGACCCAAACAGTGATTGTATAGCACATTTATTTATTCAGAATATTATTTATTCCTTAGTCTTATCTATTCTGTATAGCTGTTACCCTTTTTAGGGTTTTGTATACCTATTATATATTGAATGAATGACATAGGGCACTGTGCACCTCTTAATACAATTTCCTTTTCTATACAAATATTGTCTGAAAGAGAGTTGACTTGGCAGATTCTTGGGATTTTGTAGTTCTAATTGGGAAATACCCAAATAGAGGATTTCGGTCTCATCCCAATATTTGATTTTTATTGTAGTTTGTTTTAGAAATATCTGGCTAAACTAAATAGTCGAGTCCTCGTGATAGTGAGCTCGGGAGCTATGGCACTCCATTTGATCAGAACCCATCTTTCAGCAATACCCAGTTTTAGAAAATTAATTAGAATGCAGAAGCTGATTAAAAAAAATAACAACTGGAAAACATATTGATAGTGGGAAGAATGACAGAGAACAAGTTTGTTGGTTTCAAAGTGTGATTTATTCAGGTCAAAAGAAAAAAAAAAAAGTGATTCATTAACTAAAGCTAATTAAGTCTAACAATGAGTTTACCTCAACTGAATGGACCCTTTGACTTAAGTTTGAACTCGCTTTTAGAAATCTGATTGATAGAACCTGTTGTTTTCATAATTGGTCTGTCTGTCAACTGATTACTTGCTCTTTTAAATTGCATTATTCTTTAACTTATATATCTGAGAAAATTACATGCATTGGCTCAAAATATTTAGCCACCCTAAAGAGGTGTGGAGGGATCAAAAACATTAGACAAACCTAATACCGTGTTCAACTGGCAGAATTTGGCTATATACATTGCCTTGTGTTACCATTTATAAATTTGGATATTCTCTTATTTGTGGGTTCTGGTTTTTATGACTTTATTCTTGCTTGAGTGTGCAGATTGAGAAATTTAAAGTTTCCATTTGCTCCATATATACGTTTTATTAAATTATTTTATATACATGCAAACCTTCCTAAGTGTGCAAGCTGTAAACAAGTTAGTTCCATTCTTGCTTTGTTTTTGGCGATAAAATCTGTAGGTTTCATGTATTACAAAATCCAGTTGCTGCAGGTTATCCGATGTAAAACAGTGAAGGAGAGCGGGAGGGAGAGGATAAAAAGATAAATATTATGCTTATTTAAATTCAAAATAAATTAAATCCTTAAGATAATTGCTAGGCTTAAAATTACCAAAACATAAAACAAATTCTAACTAGGCTTCCCATCATTATGTTAGCTATTTGGTGAATTTTAGGGGGATTTATGTTTAATCTTTGCATCTTGCACCTGTTCCTTATCTGTCTGCACAGATACACTTTGTTGCTGTTACTCGATCAAAAAGTGGTTTCTTTAATGTAAACATGTACACTCTCTTAAGTTCCCTTTGTGCTCTGTCTTTACTACTGTGTCTAGGAGTTTCGTTACTTTCAGACTATTCTTTATTTGTGATGTGAAGTCTTAATCGATGAAGAGCAAAGAGACAAATCAAGTTTGACTTCACTTTTTGGTGTATGTGAAGGATGCCAGATAGCTACTCCATATGACCATTTTCTCCTGGTATGTGTTTCACTGGATATCTTCCTCTGCATCCATCTTCAACTCATTAATTTCTTTGTTTCTTTATGTGTATGTGTGTGCATGTGTCATGTGCGCAGCGTGCGGGCTCATATATAATTTTAACTGTTTTGTCTATATTGGCGATACTATGCCATATGTCCATATCATTTTCCTCATCTGAATAAAGGAAATCATGTCTAAGTAGTTAATGCTGCATTTAATTATTCTTAAACTTCTAAATGAGATAATGTATGCTTAATCATTTCAAGTCCTGGTCATTGTATGATATTGAATGGCTTCCTCCATTTTAAGAAACATAAACGATGGTAAGCTTGTGGATGCCTATGGAAATGTCAGACATGAATGATTTGCTCCTTTATCTCAAAAAGATTTCTGAATCTCTCTCTCTAATTAAAGTTAAATAACCACTTCCTACCTTTATCTAGGCATTGTTGGTTAACCATTTTATTTTCTTATCTATTCTTTTTCCCCCTCTAATCCCTAGCCTTCCACCAATGGTGCTGATCAGATATTGTGTGATATGAAGTTATGAATGATTCATTTGTCTTGTCTTTGTTTTTTCTCTCCATGGTGTTCACTGATCTTGTGAATTTTTGAGTTGGCTTTCCCTCCTCCTGCCAATCATATTGATATTTTCCCCTTATAAATCATATATTGATTTTATCCCTTATAAATCATATGGATTTTTTATTTGGATTTCAAAGGTCTGTGAATTTTTCTCTTCGAATAAGGATGAATTTGCTGACATTTGCAATGATAGAGAGGATGATATTATGGAGATGCTTTAAGATTGTCGGTCATCAACTTAGCTTAAAATGTTTATTTTAGTATCTTTATTACTCTTGCCGTTAGCTTAAAACGTTTATTTTAGCATCTTTATTACTCTTGCAGCTATCAATGTTATTTCTATTTTCATCTTCCAACTACACAGGAGATGTTGGTTATATGTACTATGTTCCATGTGTACTTGGAATCATACATCTCCTTTCAACTTCCTCATGTAAATTCAATGCATCACTGAATGAAGGAGTAAATGTTGTTAAGGGGTCATGGCTTTGGTGGGTCAATGAGAAATTTATATCTAAAGTTAGTTTGAATGGTGAAATTGAAGGAACATAAAGATGATGATAACCATGTAATCCAGAGTAAAAAAGAGAAGAAAGAAAGAAAGAAAGAAAAACGAATGATGACCAATTTTTTTGGTACTATTCAAGTGAATGTGTCCTTTCCCAACAGAATATTTATGCTGTTCAACATATCCTAAGGTACTGAAATTCCTTTTCTATATTATTGTTATTATTATTCACTTCATTTCAGATTCAGGTGTCCCAAGTCACTTCAACAGTGATGATCTACAGCTGAACATCTTATAAGTTCTGTTTTATTAAGACCTAATTTAGGGCTTCTCCTTTTCGTTGAGACTTGCTCTGCTGTGGCTTTGCCCCTCCCTCATCTTGGAGGGTGAAGTTTCTATTTTTAAGAGCTATGCCATCAGCAGCATCCCCTTTCCAGCCCAGGTTGGATGTGAGTGAGAAGTTGCTTTGGATGTTTCTGTTAGTGGGTGTGCGAGTGGGTAGTTTAAGGAATCTTCATAAGTGATTTGGAGACTTTAAATATCTGTGGAATGGGGGAGCTTAACTTTTGCCGAAATCATGATGGATTGGCAGCGACGTTTAGGCTTCAATTGAAGAACGAGCATTTCGCTTGCATCTTTGGATTGGAGGATCTTTGATGGGTGCCTCCTGATTTGACGATATTGACGAATTGTTTGGTTTGGGATGTCTGAGATCGAAGGATGTCTTAATTGAATGGAATCTTGGCTACTCGATGATGGTGTCAAGTTTGAATGTTCCAGTGCTTATGAGGAAGAAGCCGAGACACGGGAATTCAGAGTTGATGAGGTTGGCAAATACTCTGAGAGGTTTGTGGTTCATTTTTGCATGAGTTATAAATCCTATAGTTGGTATGACTCCTCTGTAAATCCTATAGTCTATAAATCCCAGCTCTTGTGAATATGATTGGGGATGCTTTTATAGAATTTGATGTTTGGTTGCTGGAATGGTTTACACTTGAGGTTGTTGAAAAAGTATCTAAAGCTTTGATTATGTCTTTTATGGAAACTTGAAAATGCTAAATGTATTTTTCTGTCTGGAACAAAATTTATCGAACTTGTGGATTTTACTCAGTTCACTAGACTTCATCTGAATAGTGACTGGAAAGCAAAAAATTTGTATAGTCCAAGAGGCACTGAATGTAGCAAGGACAATAGACATTTGGAAGCTGCAAATGCGTTGCCTGCTGATTGTTTTGGTGCTCTTATCTTTGTTGAGACTATTTAGAGGTAGTTTTGGGATTATAACGAGGACTATGAATAGTTCTTGTTCACATATTGCAGGAGATGAAGTCATGCTTTGGAAAGGAGAATGTGCTCTTATTTTTTGGGGGAAAAAATGTATGAACCTATTTCCATTATCCATTTTACTTTGACTTAATGGGTCTTTTTGATGGAGACAAATGTGTTTAGGAGTGCCGACCTTAATACTAAAGCTACTGGCGCAAGAACTACAAATGTTAATAATGTTGAACCAAGGGGAATGAGGGTAATTAGAATTAATGTAGCTAATTTAATGACCTGACATACAGTTCCTCATTTCTTGATCATCTGCACCAGCAAGTAATCCAATCTCTGTCTTGCTGATAACCGAGCATACTCTGTTCCAGATGCAATCTTCTATTTATTCACATATTAATTTGAATTTGAATTCTTTATGATTATCTATTCTTTATATAAAAACATACTGTATTAGAATATTATTAATTAAATGAATTAAATCTATGTTAACGATGAAATTAATGCCAATTATTAATACCTAGACTCTATAGAGAGCTAATAGCTAGTTCTTTAAATACACAAGGCAAAAGAAAAGAAAGAAATTCGATTTTCTGAATAAATAATCTATAAATGATATATGTACATATATATATATATATATATATATCTTAATTTAATTAAGCATAAGTACTTTAACTATATAAGTTTCCCAAATTTATGTGTTAGAATGCTATTATTTTGAGAAACTTTATTATAATAAATTGTTAAAAATTTATATACTTAGTCTTGTATACTTGAAGTACTTATTTTTAATTAAATCAATTCATATAAATCTTTTATAGATTATTTATTTTATAACAAATTCTTGTTATTAATGTTATTAACATATTAAAATATAGTTGGTTTGATTTAATTGAATAAAATCATATTAAGTAAATAAGATTAAGTACATAAGTTTTGTCCTTTTTTATCTTAATTTGAATTTCAATTCTTTATGATTATCTATTCTTTAAATAAAAACATAATGATTATCTATTCTTTAAATAAAAACATACTATATTAGAATATTATTAATTAAATAAATTAAATCTATGTTAACGATGAAATTAATGCCAATTATTAATACCTAGACTCTACAGAAAACTAATAGCTAGTTCTTCAAATACATATAAATACACAAGGCAAAAGAAAAGAAAGAAATTCGATTTTATGAATAATGTAAAAGATATTTTAATATCTACATATATCCAAAAGGGGGAAAAAAACAGAACACAAGAAATTATTAAAAAATAATTAATAAAACAAATAGTTATTTTCTCATCTTTTAGGTGCGACAGCAAGCACTTTTAGAAGAGGAACTAATGCTCCTTTGTCCATATTGTAGATTAATATTCCCACAATTTGCTTCTGTTAGTCCACAACTCTGATCTGATAAATCAAAATCTCCCCTTTCCAATCTTCTTGTACACAACCTTAGCTGCTCCTTCAAATGCCTCATAAACATTCTGACCCATTTTGGCCGAAGCCTCCAAGAAAATCAAATCATTCTCTTTAGCAAAATGTTCACCTTCCTCGATACTCACTTGCCTTCTCAGAGAAAGATCAGACTTGTTCCCAACCAACACAATAGTCACGTTCACATCAGCATGTTCCTTAATGTCTTCCAACCATGAATCCAAGTGATTAAAAGTCTCCCTCCTTGTTATATCATACAAAAGCAATGCAACTATGGCTCGTTTCAAGTAAGACCTAGTACGACTTGAATTGTTCTTGACCAGCTGTGTCCCAAATTTGCAACTTCATCAGTTTCTTATCGATCTGAATCATCTGAGCTCCGTATCCAGCACCAAGGGTTATGTTGTGGGTGGACTGAAACCGCCTGTCAATGAATTGATAAAGAAGACATGACTTTCCCACACCAGTGTCACCAACAATGATGCATTTGAAACGGTAGCCGTATGACATTTTTTCCCCCTTGATATGAGCGATATATATTTACTGAATGATAGATTGGAGGATGAGATATAAAGCAATTAAGTGGAGAGGAATTTATAGCAATTTCAAGAATTCGGAGTCAAGTGGGAAAATCTTGACTAGGTTGGACTTCACAAAGAGTGGGGATATTAAGATTATATATTGGGTAACGATAAAAAGTTTAAAATGAGATTGAAATTTGAATGATAAGATAATGATAAATTAGTTAATTAATAACTAATAAAAAATACAATTGTCACCGACTATTAAAATAAAGTATTTTGAAGTAACGATAAGCTTTATTTTAAATTACATTTTTATATTTATTTGTATGTTAGTTTTCAGATGATTGTTGTAAAACTTATATTTATAGTGTAATTTTTTTTTTAAGAAAAGATACGTTTAAAAGATCTTTTTAGTAATTGTTTTATATAAAATTATATAAGTTTTATTGAATATTTATAAATAAATAATTTTACTAAATATCCTTAAAAGTTTGCAATATAGAATAAATCAGTTTTATCATATTCTTTAAAAGTTTAGAAGAATATATAACAAAAGTATTATTGGCTAACAATTATATGGGTTTAAAGGGGTATTTAAGTATGAAAGATTCTTAAATTAGATAATATAACATCCCATTAATTTAACATGATTTAACACTTATGTATAGCACAATTTTGAATTCCAAAAAAAGTCCGTATATGTATTTTTAAATAAAATAAATACTTCTATAATTGATGCAAAATACAGGAGATATTACACAATTTGACTCTTATATTATCTTCATCTTTAAAATCATGATCATCTTGTAGTTTTTTTACTTGTATAATTTTTAATATTAACTAAGTGGATAACACACACATATGCGTGTGTTAATAACAATTGTACAATGATTAATTATATAAATAATAAATTTGATGAAGATGATGATGGGATAAATAATTAATCGATAAATTGCTCCAAGATACATTTATGCCACTGTAAAAAATTTAACACCCATATCAATGGGACGTCTAATAGTCACACAAGGGGCCTAGTTAATGACTTGGAAAATCCTTGCCAAAAAAAAAATGACTTGAAAAATGACATGGGGGTAAAAAGTTAAATTTTCAAGTGCATCTTTTAAAGGTTTAAATGAAATTGAACGGTATAGATTTTGTTATTTACTTTTTTACTTAAAATACTATTATTTTATAAACTAATGATTAAAAGATTAATATTATTTAATATTTTACATCATTTGAGATAAAAGATATTATTGAAATCTACTTCAATAATAAAAAGATTAAAGAGATGATAATACAAACCAACCTAAGGGCTGGCAGGTTGGGAAAATGTCAGCCTAGCCCACTGTGCATTGGCAAGCGAACTTGACAACTCGCTTTCTTTCTTTCTTTTTCTTTTTTATTTTTAAATAATTTTGTAAAAATTTTAAATTGTATTACAAATTGTTATAAACTAAATTAAAATATATCATGTTTTCAAACAAGTAATTTATTTTATTAATATAAAAATGATAAATCAATAAAAATGAAGAATCAGACATAAAATTATATTCCTAACATTAAACAAATTAGGTTATGCTTAAAATAAGTACAAAAATAATTTTTTTCATTAAAATTAAACCAGAAAATTATATTAAAAAACAAGTGGGTTAACTCATGGGTTAAATTGCTACAATTTACCAATTAGGTGGGGTTGGCCGAATGAATTGAAAGCCCACCGTTTTTTATTTTTGGTGGGTTGATCTTTAACTTAAATTATATTCCTAACTCTAACAGTAAATATTAATTCTTGTAAAGGAGGCTGTTACTACTTAAGTATAAGGTTTCATGTTTGAGTTCTTACAAATATTAAAAACATTTTTGGGAGAGCTATCATTAATTAGGGCCGATAATACTCAAATTTGATATAGCAAGATAACCATATAAAATAATCAAAAGACCTTCCTATCCAAATCTCATTTGTAATGTATATTAGTCTATTAGATCCAATATAATTTCAAACTATCAAAAGATGAAAGTGGCGTTTAGTAATAATCAATTATTTGAATCATCATTCTCGTTCCACTGGGGGCAGTAAATATGATTGACCACCTAAAAAAGTATGTATGTATATATGATAAATGGCTGGATTTGTGTCATATACTGTACTATTATTTGTGTAATAGCGGTCGCACTACTCGGTTTGTTTGCGCTGGTTACCGTTTGGCTTCCAACCTACTGTTATGTATTCCTCCAATATTATTTATAGGAGACTTTTTAAAAATAATTTTTAATTTAAAATATAGTATATTTATAATAATTAAACTATTTTTTCTATAACTGGTCCAAAAAAAACTACTTTTTCCTATTTTATTCTTTTTTAATTAATGTGAATGTATTTAATGTATTTGTATCATTATTTAAAATTGAGGATAAAATTAAAAATATATCTTATTTTTTTATGATATTTAAAAATTAAAAATTTTTAAAAAATATAAAATAATTAAAAGTATTCTACGATAAAAATGGGTGAGAGTATATCTCTAAATTTTTGTGTTGATTATTTTAGCTTCTATATTAGTCTTGTCCATCTCTAGAATCAGCCCGCCTCATAGAAGCTTGAGAAAAATGCCAACCCAACCCCCATACATGGGTAGGCCGAAAAGCCAACTCGTCTTCTTTCCTTTTTTAAAAAAATATTTTTAAATAATTTTTTTAAAAAATTAAATTGTCTTATAGATATTATAAACTAAGTCAAAATATTATCATATTAACTAGCATTTACTCTCCTGCTTGTGGAGTATAAACTTATATTATACTCAATAAATGTTATAAAAAAGTAGAATAATAATCATCATAAGCATCTAAATCATATCATCATTTATAATATATAAAATTACTTTTAGTCATATTTTTTCATTCTATTTGTTCTTTTTATAAATAAAAAAATATGAAATTATGTCAGATTATTTTATTTTATATTTTAAAACCATACTACGAGATGACCCCAAGCTTTTTTTTTTTTTGTAAAAAACAATTCATTCTTAAACATTAAACCACACCACACAAACACATATTCCTTCCATTCAAAAATATAAGATATTTTTTAAAAAGTTTGATATTAAAAAATGTAAAATATTTTTAGTCTTTCAAAGTGTAATCATTACTTTTTTTTAAAAAAATACTTTTATTAATAATGAATTTTTAATTATTATAGAGTATTCAATAAGAGTAAATTTTAAAAAAATAAAATTAATTTAAAAATAAATAATTATTTTATTAAAGAATAAAATTTAATTAAAAATATTTTATATTTTTTAATGAAGAAATACGCCTTTTCGTTGCCATATCTCTTCTGTGAGCTCTACTTTACAGGGTCGGCTTCTCTCCTTTGAGCAATTTCTCCTCTGCCTCTCCATTTCCTTAAAACACCGTTTTAGTTAGTAAAAAAGATCTAGGCCATCCATTTTATGAAATAATCCCAGCCCTTTATCACTATTGTATTTATTTTCCCATCCTTCTACTTTCGAAAGTCCTGGTTTCAGAGCGGGAAATTCATGGGTTTGCCTCTAAAAAACTCCATCCAAGTACGTGAGAAGAAAATGCCAGCCAAGAAAAAAGATTTTCTTGAACTTGGATCTTGGTAAGTAAAATCTTGCTACATTCATCTATGAGAAGAGTAGTGGATGGTTTTCATTTACTCATATTTGGTAGTTGCTTGTTTCTTCAGTTTTTTATGATATTGTATATTCTTTAGTTTTTATACATATGCTGATAGCTTTCTATTAGTTTTTATACCCCTATTTTTGTAATTTATATATATATATATAGCTTCATCTCTTTGCATTAATATCTCTTTGATTTCATATGGTTTCAACCTTTCGGTTTTATATATCTGTTCAGCTCTTTTATGATATACATGATGGCTCTTTATTTATAGTTTATGTATATTATTTACATATATATGTAAGTATACTTAATCTTGGGTTTACCAGTTAGTTTTGCAGGTTTATATTATGGATATAAATTTGACTCCTAGACTTGATCTTGAGTTTGACAATATAGAAGATACATGGGAATTTTGGAGTAATTATGGTAGAAGAACAGGTTTCGGTGTTCCGAAAGAGAGATTTAATAAAAGTAAAAAAGATGGGTTATATTCATCCTACTTATTTGTTTGTTGTAAAGAAGGGGTGCGAAAACTAGATAAACGAGTTAAAAACATCTTGAAGCCTAGACCAAAGTCAAGAACATGTTGCAAAGCTAGAATGAAAGTTGTACGAGTAAATCAGAAGTATAAAATAAGTGAAGTTTTTCTAGATCATAATCATTCCCTCCAGTCTCTTGAAGCTGTTCACATGTTTCGATCATTTCATGGAATAACACCAGCTCAAGCATTTGAATTAGAAGCAGCTAAAAAAGCTGGGATTAATCAAAAATCAGCTTTTAATTTGATGAGTGAATATGCAGGAGGGTGGACTGGTTTGGGATTTACAAGAGTTGATGCAAAAAATTATCTTAATTCAAGAAAGCAACAAGCCATGTCATCCGGGGAAGCCAAATGTATCTTTCGTTACTTTAAAGATCAATTGGCTAAAAATCTATCTTTTTTTCATGCTCATCAAATGGACTTGAAGGAGCAAGTAACAAATTTATTCTGGGCTGATGCACGTATGTTGATTGATTATGCTTACTTTGGAGAAGTTGTTTCACTTGATACAACTTATTGCACAAATTGTGACCATAGGCCTCTTGCTATTTTTTCTGGCATGAATAATAATAGAGGAGGAGTGATATTTGGAGCTGCATTGTTCTATGATGAGACTATTGAAAGTTTTAAATGGCTCTTTGAGACATTTTTGCATGCACACAAGAATGTGAAGCCACTAACAATCTTTACTGATCAAGATGCTGCAATGGCACGAGCATTACAAGAAGTGGTGCCTGAAGTGAAACATTGCTTGTGTACATGGCATATTTCAAGGAATGCAATGAAGCACCTTAAAAACTCAAAAAAGGATGATTCTCATATCATAAGTGATTTCAACCATTGCATATATCATTGTTGGGATGAAACAAAGTTTAAGAAAGCATGGCAAGAATTATTATTAAAGCATGACATGGGAGAAAACACATGGTTGAGGTCTATGTACGAAATAAAAGAGAAATGGGCAGCATGCTATATAAAAAGCTCAAGGACACTTGGTATGAGAAGTACTCAAATAAGTGAAAGTATCAATTCATGTGTAAAGAGTTGCACAAATCCTAAGTTAGATATAAATCAATTCTTTCAACAATTTGAACAAGCTGTGGAGGACAAGTGCTATAAGGAATTGGAACGTGAATTTGAGACACGTGATAAGTTGTCAAGGTTGATATAGCAAAATTCATGTATGCTTCGTCAGCTTTCCAAGGTCTACACTCGACCAATTTTTGACTTGTTCCAAGTCCAGTGTGATCTACATGATGCTACATGTATAAAAGAAAGAAATGAAAGAAATAAAAATGGAGATGAGGAAGATGGTACTACCTTGTTTGATTATGTCATCACCATGGTTAATAGGAGAGGTGAATATAGTTTGACATTTGACCCTTCAATTGAGACAATTACTTGTAGTTGCAAAAAATTTAATGAGTGGGCATATTATGATGTCATGCATTGAGAGTATTGTATGAACGTGATGTCAAGTTACTCCCAAAAATATATATAATAAAGAGGTGGACAATAGAAGCTAGATGTGGTGTAGTGTATGATTTGAAGGGAAAGCATATTGAAGTTGATCCAAAACTAGAAAGGTCAAGAAGATATAGGGAATTACACCCCATTCTTGTTAAGTTAGCAAGTGATGCATCAGAAAGTTCAGAGACATTTTCTCTAGTTCATCAAGGTGTATTGGAGCTTACTAAGAAAGTGACTGAGCTTTATATAAAACACTCATCAAGGTGTATTGGGGATGATGAAGAGAATCATAAGAGTGATTATGTCCTTGGAGGTAATGGGGGTGATGGTAAAGTAGTTGGGTTTAAAAAGAGAGAAAGAAAGACAAAAAAACAGTATAGAAGTTGGGCGGATGAGCTTATTCCAAAAAAAAGTGTTAAAAGCTCCAAGCAAACTTCACATGCTACTAAGAAAGTCTCAAAATTAAACAAGACCTCTAGCAAAGCATCACAGGTTAATGAATCCCTTATTATTTTAAAGTACATCATGGTTTTATTCTTTTTTTTTTCAAGTACAGCATGCTTATAAGGTATTCATGGTTTTATTTTTTTTCCCAATTACAGCATCATCAACAATAATATGATCCCATGATCTTAGATGCACCTGAAAAAGCTACCTCATCAACTCAAGCATGTTATGATCATATGATCTTAGATACACCTATTCCAAGTCAAGTGTCTTATACCAATTTGTTGATGGTACCTACACAAAATTCATACTAGTATGTTGACTTAGAACATACACATTATATCATACCATTTATTTTCTTCATTGTAGGCACCACTTGATTGTGATATGACTTCACTTAAAGCACTTGAGTTCAGCCAAGTATTTACAAATGGAAATTATAACATTTGATTGAAAAATTAAGTCACTTTTATTCAAATCAATGTAACTTTTATTACACATTACAATTTCAAGACAATACAATATTTATTCACGCCATTTGGTACAAATATAGGTTCATAATCCAACTCTCTGCCTCCTAAATAAGTCACAGTTCGATTCCTTTTATTCTAGTCACTGCTTCTATTACACTTGGGTTACTGATTTTTTGGTGAAAGCTACTTATTGGATGATTGTACAACACTTGCTACTCATGGGCTACTCTCTTTTTGGTGATGGTTCCTCATTGGATGATATTGTACAGTAGTTTGCTCTTGGATTGCTCTCTTTTGGTGATAGCTGCTCATTGGATGATTGTACAGCACTTGGCACTTTTAGGGCTACTCTCTTGTTGGTGATAGTTGCTCATTGAATGATATTGTACAGTACTTACTACTCTTGGGTTGCTCTCTTTTTGGTGATGGCTGATTATTGATTTATTGCACAGCACTTGCCACTCTTGAGTTGTTCTCTTTTGAGTCATGTAGCTCATTTTGTTCATACCTCATTAGTTGATCCCATCTACTGCTTTATTTCTAAACAACAATTCCAATTTCACATTATATCATCATTGCCATTATCCATCACACTATATGAATGCAGAAGTACACTTTATGAAATCTCAATTTATGGCCAAAGAAACATATGGTTGAATAGGTAACAAAGCAAAAAATTGACACAGATCATGCAGCAAACAAAATGGAAGAGAAGAAAAAAGAAATGAATTCCAAATATATCTAGCAATTAGATATGAATTTTCTCAACTCCTCTTCAAAGGAAAAAGTGACACAAGCTGACAAGCAATATATCTAGCATAAGTTCGATAAGCCTAAGCAAACTAATTTTCAAAGCTGAGATTAAAAAAAAAATCTATTAAGTCGAGTGATTGATGCATCCTACAATTATAACTTCTTCTTTAGTTTTTTTTAGAAAATGTCATTAAGCATCACATCCAAAAAGGATGATACTTCCCAAAATTTGCAAAATAGTAGAATTTCCAGTAGCACATATCTTCAGAACACCCAAAAACAAGCACTAATAAAACACCCATGATCAATATTGAATTCTCCCAATGATTTCAAACACTAATAGATTAGTTATTCTCAGCTCAATTAAATAGGGGAGTCACTGATTGTAGCTTTTATTTTTTAAAAAATACATTATCTTAATTCAAGAAGGATCATACTTCCCAAAATTTACAGACAAGTTGAATTCCCAGTAGTGCATATCTTCAAAACACCTAAAAATAAGAACTAACAAAACAGCCATGATGAATATTGAATTCTCCCAATGATTTCGAGCACTAACAGATCAGTTACTCTCAGCTCAATTAAATAAGGGAATCACAAATCATAGCTTTTATTTTTTAAAAAATACATTATCTTAATAACTAATTTCATACTTACCACAAAGATCGATGAAGAATCAAGGATTAATCATGGGTGAAGCTCTTGAACATTCACCGGTGAGAAGGACTCTTGAATTTGATCAAGATGCCATTGAAGACGAAGTATCTAGGCCGATGCTGATGATAAAGATCCTCTTGAACAGCATGGGGGCAAAAGCTGACAAGAAGAAAGGGAAAGCCTTCACACAAGGAAATGGATAGCAAGGGAGAATGAGGTTCTCGTCTTTCCTTCCCAATTGGTTGTGCATAACTTACCACAGAGATCGACGAAGAATCAAGGATGAATCATGGGTGAAGCTCTCGAACATTCACTGGCGAGAAGGACTCTCAAATTCGATCAAGATGCCGCTGAAGATGAAGCATCTAGGCCGACACTAATGATAAAAATCCTCTTGAACAGCATGGGGACGGAAGCCGATAAGAAGAAAGGGAAAGCCTTCACACAAGGAAACAGATAGCAAGGAAGAATGAGGTTCTTGTCTTTTCTTCCGAATTGGCTATGCGTAAGTAATAAAATGAATAGCCAGGTGTTGAGCACAAAAAAAAAAGGATTTTAGTGAGTTTCGGATGAAACGGTGTCGTTTTTTGAAAATGGAGAGGCAGAGGAGAAATTGCTCAAAGGAGAGAAGCCGACCCCCTACTTTACGCACGCACTTGTCGCTTTGACCTCCCCACCTACCTACTATAGTACAGTGGTAAAATGCTTTACCAAAAATCATTAAAAACTATTAATATTTATATTTTAATGTTTTTAAATCAATTTTTAAAATCATATTTTTTTAAATAACAACATTTAAAATTACTTTTAATCATATTTTTTATTTTATTTTTATTTGTTCTTTTCTAAAAATTATGAAATTATGTCAGATTATTTTTTCCAAGATTTTTGAATATTTATGAATACACAAGATATACGGGGTAATAAATTTTAAGATAAAAAATGTTGTCAAATTATTTTTATTTTTAATAGGGTAATAAATTATTAAATAATTTTGTTTGTGTAAACTAGCATGAGAGAAAACTTGAAAGTTTATTAATATCTGTTGTCTTTAGTCAATTCTTTGATGAGGCATAAGTGTGTAACCACTTTCTACCTAGGAGGGAAGTTCCACAACAACAATTGCATCCAAAGTCGGGTTAAGACCAGTTTGGTTATGATTACTAGAAAGAATTGAATTGGGGTGGAATGAATAAAAAATTAAAATTAAAATAAATTAAATTACTCTCCCCTTATGGTAAACCCTTATGATAAATGATAAATATGATAAAATCTAATACAACCTACCATACATGTGAGAATCGCCATACCGGCCACAACTTTTATGAATAATGATTCCCAATTTTAAAAACCAAATTACTTTTCCCCAACATCAACATGGTTGACTCATCTCCTTTTCACATTATAATTATTTTATTTTTTGCTTTCATTTTTTTATCCATTTTATTCCCTTTCTTTCTAGCAAGTAATAGGCCCTTCAGAGACTTTGTTGGAAACTACGAGTAGTTATTAGGGCAAAGCAATTCTCAATCCCATTAGTAGCTTTTCTGTTGCCATATGCAGTAGCTTCTCTTTAATCTAGAAACCACTTCACATTGTACTTCCTCACCATGCTCTTTAGGGACATTATCAAGCTTCTCTACTTTCTTCGTTCTATTAATTCCCCTTCCTCTATACAATATTGAACAATGAAAGAAAATATATATTAGTTTTTTCCCTGAAGGCATGTTGCTCTCCTCTTTTTAAGTTAATTAAGGGATCACAAGTATTCTAGAACTTTACAAGAATTTTGCGTGGGTTAAATCTGTTGACCTTTAAGTCATTTAGACATAACCTCCCAAACATTTTAAAATTAGGTAAAGGGGCAAAAATACCCACAAAGTAGTTAGTCAAGGGCACCTAGTATTCTAAAGTGACAAAAAGGGTAAAAATACCTATAACATTATATGGATGGGTGTAAAAGTAACCAAACCATTAACTTTGACCTAACATTATTAACTTTGACCGTTAAATTTTGACTGTGCATGCCACGTGTTAGTCTTTGCCGATGTGGACTAAAAAAGGGGCAAAAATACCCACGAAGTCATAGGTCAGGAGCAAAAATACCCATAACATTACCAAAGTTGGTGCAAATGTGACCAAACCATGCAATTCCTTAAATGTTGACTGTTTCGCTGACACCTAAACAAAAGTTGACTATTTTTTTCACTAATGTAGACAAAAGAAGTTCCTAGATGAAATTATATGGAAGTTAATCGATTATTATATGAATATCATGTCAGAAAATGTCATTTTGACTAAATATCAAATTAAATTGCTTGTTTCTTTGCAGCAGCGGCAAAAATCATTCGAAAATTTTAAATCTATTGTGAATGCAATTGCTTAAGGTTGTGACAATGTTCTTAAGCTAGATATGCTCTGTCTCAATCTTTGATTTTGGACAATCTATCTCACTATGTTAAATCTCAGGTTTTGCAAATAAGAAAAATGAGTGAAGAAGAAGAAAGGAAAGGGGCGAGATATGTGGTGATGAAAATAAACCATATGACATTGATTTTGATGGATTGGTCACTATTACACCTATTAAAGTAACATTATAAGTACTCATATAATGATCGATCAACATTTGTAAAAATTCATCTTGAAATATTTTTTGTCTACGTTAGCGAAAAAATAGTCAACTTTTGATTAGGTGTGAACTAAATGGTCAACATTTAAGGGATTAGATGTATTGATCACTTTTGCACTAACCTTGATAACGTTATGGGTATTTTTGCTCTTGGCTTATGACTTTATGAGTATTTTTGCCCCTTTTTTAGTTCACGTCAGTGAAGACTGACATGTGGCATGCATAATCAGCATTTAACGGTCAAAGTTAACAATGCTAGATCAAAGTTAACAGTCTGATTACTTTTGCACCCATCCATATAACGTTATAGGTATTTTTACCCTTTTTGTCACTTTAGGATATTGGGTGCCCAAGGCTAACTACTTTATAGGTATTTTTTCCCCTTTACCCTTTAAAATTTAAATTTAACTCCCTTGAGTTTTTACATTTTGACCATAAACATGTGCTATTGTTGTTTAATTTATCTCATCAATAAAAGTTGACATGTCAATTTAAGAAAACATTACATAATAATTTTATAAACTTCTCCATACAAGTGAAGGATCAAAATGTCACTATATATCACCTTGGGCTAAATTGGTTCAATTCTTCATACAACTCCCTACCATTTTTAAATGGGTGATGATTCTATGGTGGAGGAAAGTTAATGAACATATTAGAGAGAGAAATGAGGTGCTGTAGAAGCTGAAATTCCATTTTGAGCAAGCTCAAGTCAAGATAAAGGAGCAAGATGATAACAGACAAGGGGAATGTGGGGTTTCAGGTTGGAGACATGGTTTATGCGGCCCTATAAGCACAAAAACTTGGCCTTAGAGAACATAAAAAAGGTTTTATGGTCCCTATAAAGTTCTCTAGCTCATTGGCAAGGTTGCATACAAGCTGAAGCTACCTGAAGCAAGTAGAATTCATCCTACTTTCCATGTGTCACAGCTTAAAAAATCATAATCTTCTTCAACTACAGTCAACCACTCCCTGCTTGGTTGTAAGTTCAACTAAAAGATGTCAAAAATGTGAGGAAAATGATAGATGGCAGCTGGCAAGTTCTCATTAAATGGAAGATTTTACCTAAATATGATAGAACTTGAGAAGACAAAGCTACTTCTGCATCCCAATTTCCAGGCTTTTTCCTTAATCCAGGTGAAACTTTTAGGGGAAGTAGATGATAAATCCCAAAACGCACTGGGCTGTGTTTATGAAAGAAAGAATGCCACTAAGTTACCAAAGAAGTAGCATGAGGGAGGGGTACAGAAATAGAGATAATGATGGCCCAAGGCCCGATGAGGACTAAAGGGAGGCTGTTATCTAGGGTTTCATGCCCTAAGGAAAGATATTGAGACCTTGGTTAGTTTATGAGAGTCCTGACCTCCTGAATGTCAAGAAAGTAGTTTTTCATTGTTCCTTTTCCTTTTCCTTTCTTATTTTTGGTTATTCTTCATTGTATTAGCCAAAAGTTAGTTGCATTATCCAATTTCCTCTTCCACTTCCTAATTGAAGAGGCTGTAACTAACCTGATAGTAAAGTTATACTAGTAAAACATCTCAGTTCCATCACTATATCTTTATAGCTCTTCAAAAAATAGAGCTCAACATCATTGCAATAGTCTTCACATCCCCTTTTTCCACATCCATATGTAAGAGAAAGACTAACGGTGGAAGAGTAAATACTTCTTGTTCATTCAAGGTTTAAATGAATTTTTACTTGGATAAGTGGCACTTCATCTCCATGAATACTCTTTTTTTCCCCTCTATCTAGGCTTTGTTTGATCATTGAGAAAGCATATATCTAGGAATTCTTGCGATTATGTTTAGGACAAAACAAGCATTGTAACTAGTTAAATTTATTAGTGTTCAACCATTAGGCATCTGATGTAGCAACAAAATTCTGAGATGAAAGAAACCTTGTTGCAAGTTATTTAGTGGGTTTGGATCATTTTTGGCACAACACTACTATGACTTTAATTTTAGAAGGCTTTATTATGGCAAACCAACCAATAAAAGGAGGAGAGTTAGCCTTAGCATTTTTTTCTGATTCATGTGAAATTTGAAACCCAAAAGTCTTTATTATCAATTGATCTACAGCAAGTGAGAGATCTAAGATTCAGCTTTTTTCCTCCTCCATCACTAATATGTCTTGCATATGGATGTGAAGAAATGGGAGGGGAGGCTATGGAATTTGATGGAGACTTGGTATTATGGGATATTAAGTCTCACATTGAATAGTATGGGATGCTCAATGGAGCATATAGTGAGTTGGTTCTCCCATTTCAAAAGCTAACTTTTGGGATAGGGTTCCCCATCCCACTTAGGTACCCATTAGAATCATATTGTGCATTTTCTCTACAGGGCTATAATGAGAGGATGACATTTTGGTCCTTCACTTAACTTGTATGGATGAAATTATAAGGATATCCAATATTCCAAGTAAAATGCCATATACTCATCATTAATCTGACATGCCAGTTTCCATTAGTATTAGAAGAGAAATAATAATTATAGGAATTTCTCAATCAAAATGTAGAAACTCAAGGGTGTTAATTTTTAACTTTGAAAGATTAGGGAGGTTATTTATGACCAGCTTAATGTTTACAAGAATCCTGTATATTTTTGCTCACATATGTGGATATATCTTCTCTTAGTAACTAGTAAGTATTTCACCAATTTGATAAATCACTAATAACAAGGAATTAGTAATTACATCAACTTTGCATTCAGCAATCTATGTATGTTTGGGAACTAAGGAAAAATGAGTTAACCAAATTTTATCACAATGATGTCCAATTAAGCTTCATGTATTAACAAACTAAGCTATCATAATCAAAATAAGAAAATTTTCCAAAGCATAACTTTTAGCAACTAATTCCTTCTTGAGTAGTACAGAATTTCAACAAAGTAGCAACTAAACACAAAAAGCATAACACAACACTAATGAGCAAAGTAGAAAGATTCAAATAAACTAGTGAACAAAACTAAAAATATAGTAAAAAATTCAGAAACTAATCCTAATCCTACTTTGTGGCCCTACTTCATGTAAGGCTGAGAAGTCCTGGTAGTTTAGCAGATCAAAATTATCACACTACTAAGACTTCTCAGCCTTACATGAAATAGGGCCATGACCCCTTAGACTAGGGTACAATCATGGATGCAAATGCATATGTACCACTACACACATTCCATGTATCTCTAATCACACACACATGCACCACTTTCACATAAAAAAATTGCTACTCCTCCATATTATAAAACATGGCACATATATTTATATAAAATATTTGTAAATAATTTCACAAACTAATAAACAAAAGAGTTAATCTAGTTACCTCTTACTCTTATCACTAAGAGTTACCATTTTTCACTAAACCTCCTAAAATATGTAGATTTCCACGAACAATTACTTAAATGCTCAATCTACATAATCACATGCCCTTGATCAGTTCCCAACACTCAACACAAAGTACTAATTTGGCTAAGCCACATCACTTTGGTTCATATAGCAATCTCATCAGCACTCCTTGGATTTATTTAACCTATTTACCCTAATCACAAGCACCTAGGTCATCAAAATGACTAAAGCACCCTTCTCTCACACTTACCCAACACTTTTACCTCTTCCAACCTTACAAGTCAAGCCAATTTGGGCCTATATCTCTAAGGCATAATTAATTCACTAATTACTAATTTATCCTCAATTAGCAATTAGTTTTTCAAATTAAAAGTTTAAGATGCTACACCCAACTCGAGCTATAATATTCAAATTCATTGAATCTAATTTGTATCTAGATTCAATGAAGACAATACCTTAATTTAAGGCGATTAGATTTTATATTTTTATGTGTGTATGTGATAAATATTTATATGGATATATAATAATTATATTATAATATTATATTATATTATACTAGCATTAAATTTATTTATATTAGATAGGATAAATTTAATAACTAATATGACATAGAAAGATATCATATAAGTTTTGAAATTTGAATTTATGAGATAAAAAGTTAAGTTGAAAAACAATCTCATAAGATATGATATCTTAAATTTAACTTATGGAAATAAATTATATTGTTTTTTGTTAAATTGATTAAATAAAATAGTTTAAATTAATCTATTGGATAGATCTAAATTAAACTTAGCCTATTTAATCTAATTTCAAAATTGATAAGGGTTAATGAATAAATCAAATCTTCAAAATTAATCCTTATTAAATTTAAATATCTCTTTAAAAATTGGATAACCAACCTCTATATAAGATAGAGGCTATGTTTTTCCCAAAAATACTAATTGAAAAGTAGAGAGAGCCATACTCACCCTAAGAGAAAAGAGAGAGAGACATCGTACGAGAAAAGAAGGAGATTGTAACTTCTTCAGGCTCGATGATGGACAAATGGATGTTAGAAGTTTGAAGCACTAGCATGCTGTTTGAGTAGGAAAGCTATTCGTGTGGATACTAATAGAGGAATCTCATCATGGAGATCTAAATGAATAGATTCTTAAGGTTGCAAGTATAAAGATAAAGTTCTTTGTACTCTAACTTAAACGACATCGTTTAATTTGTGATTGGAATTGGAAATTTTAAAATTGTAATTCTTCCGCTATGCCCCCAATTCCAACATAAGCTTATGTGTAAGAGCTAGGAACTAGTAAGTTTACCAAGTAAGCTAGACCAAGGCAAGGGATGCTTCCTTCACAAACTATAGAAATGAGAGTCTTGAAGACATAGTAAGCATAAAAGAATTTGTGTCCTGTTGTAAGCTAATATGCCTGTCACAAGAACTAGAGATGGTCAAGAGTGAAATGAATAATGGAAACTTGTCACATTACTATGGATGATCAAGCACATGGTAGTTGTACGTATAGAGAATAGAGAGAGGAGATTTGAAAGAATGGTACCTAAAGTAATTATGGTGAGGGTCATCAGGATTTTGAGAATAGCCTACCTCCCGTATATATTAGAGAAGTTACTTAAAAGAGGAACCCTTATAGGCGTTCCCAATCCTATAACTTGCCCCAATCATACAACATAACTTCTTTAGTTGTATTATGATAAAATTAAGATTAAAAAAGGTAGAGCCATTGGCTATTTGCTAGAGATGGAAAACAGGTGGGCCTAGCCCTTAAGAGTCTAGTCTTTATGAGCCTCCCTTAAGCGCTTAAGCCTTGGAGTTCAGTTTCCTAAATTTTGATCGAATTCTAAGATTCGACCCTTATTGAAAGGGCTCAGGTCAGGCCTTGAAACCTGGTTTCAAAAAATAAAAAAATAAATATTATTATTTAATGTTGTTTTTTTAGAAAATAATTTAATTTAACATCATAATATTTAACATTATAATTTAACTCTAAAATTCAACATAAACTAAATTAAGGTCTCACATCATCTAAAAATAAATAAAAGATTTAAAAGTTTACATACATGTTAGTTGATGCCATTACAATTCACAACAAAGTTCTAAAAGTATATACATGAGGTTAAAAAAAAGTCTATGTCAGAAGAGGAATTACTTGAGAGTAAGAGAATTAAAAAGCCAAAGCAACATAACATCTAGAAGGAGATACCAAGTCAAAAGACACTGAGTCAAGAGAAGAGAAGGAGAGGTGAGTCAAGAGACAGAGAGAGTTAAAAGGTGAGCAGAGCGATGAGAGAAGTGAGATGGCTAGAGGAAAGGAGAGGGCGAGAGGGAGAGGTTCAGTTAAAAGGCGAAGAGAACTAGAGAACTTGGAATAGTCAAATGCTAAGGGTTTTTTCCCACTCACCAAATGGTGCATTCCAAGGTAAAAGGAAAAAATATAGAACAGGGCTTGGAGGGACATCTGTGCCCAAGCCCTTTTTTCAGGCTTATCAAGGCCAAGCCTCGAAGCCCAGTTACCCTAAAAATTCTCCATTTTTAAGCTCAAATGCTTATTTAAATAGGGCCTTCAAGCCCAATCTTTTAGGCCTGGCACTTATTCCCAACTTTACTCCATGCTTTTATTAGATAAATGTAATGCATTAGTAGCTCAATAGTAGTAAGCGAGTAGGAGACAGAACATGCAATAGTGGGTTAGCTAGTGAAGGAACCAATCCTATGAAGATATTATAATCAACCTAGTTTTTTTATTCTCTATGAGTGCTCTTTTTCGAGATTTATTCGTTAGGTAGAAGAGAGAGAATAAGAAGAATGAAGAAGAGTGAGAAGGAAAACTCAAGGAGTGTCATGTGTAACTTGATTGGTCAACAAAAATATGTACTAGTTAACTAATTGTGGGTTAATGGTTTGGGTAAAATTGCACTCTTTTTGAAAGTTTTCGAGTAATATTGCTCTAAAAATCATTTTAGAATACTAGATGCCCCTTGCAAAAAAAGTTTAGAGTATTTTTGCCCTTTAATCCTAAAATAATCAAAAGATCCACCTATCCAAATCTAAGAGATAATGAAAGTTTATATGAGATATTTGGTTTTGTTATTTTAGTTTATATTCTTGTATTTAGCTCCTTACAGTATTATTCTAATTAATTTTATTTTTTAAATTTTTGATAACACAAAGCCCTATAATGAAGAAGAGATTGATGGTGTTCAAGATATTTTGGCTTAACAACTTTTTCATGAACACTTTTCAATGTGAGAAGTTGAGGAAAAATTTTACATTTTTATATAATTATATTAGTTGAACAAATATATAGATTAACATATTAGTTACTATGGAGAAATATTATGTTAGTTCATTTTAGAAATATATATTTAATATAATTTTAACTTGTATAGTCATTGATTTTGCTAATTGGCTATTTTTACTTGCTATATATTGTAACTTCCTCCAATATCCATATGACATTAGGAGGAGTTAACCAAATCATCACTTACAAACCAAACTATACTCAAAAATCTCATTTGAAAAGCTTGAGACCCAAGACTTAGTTTTCAAATTCATCAAAATCCTTAACATATCACAGCTATACACAGCAAAAATCAAACATATGCATTCATCACATTCATTGCACGCTTGAGCACAGAAGAAATAAGGTCAAATTATAGGGCATGCGCTGTGGCATATGGCATAGAACCGTGAGCATCCCTTCTTTGTGCCCTGCACCATGGCGTGACACACAATGCACCACGGCACACATGACAGTAATTGTTGCTGTCATTTGATAGTTCATGAAGTGAACTTCCGGCATGCGTTGTTTCCCCATACGACATCTAATTGAAGTGATTCAAGCGATCACATGAAGCTTATTTCATGCGCTAACTAATGAGATAGGTTTGGATACATTTTTAATGGTTTGATCGAAATTTAGATACCCATATGCAAAATTCAAAGACTTAGGTGCACCCAGGCACTCAAATTGATCCCTTTATCTCATTAGACCTTTCTAAGCCTTGAACTAAATCCAAAAGGAACTAATGCACCTGATTGACCATGATTTATATCACACACACAAATCAAAATTTGGCCATTTAATAGCCCATTTTCTCATTAAAACAAAAGCATTAGTTTGCTACTATCATCACATGTTCACCACAAAATCACATCTTTTATATTCACAACATGTTCACAACTTAATTTTAGCCCTTACTTTACATTTCACCTTATATTTACACATATGAGTTAAGATTTATAAAATCACTACAAATCTCAACAATTTACAACCTTAATCATGCATGCAAGTCCTATGGCAACTTTTCATATTCATTTATACAAAAGAGTAGTGTTTATAACACAAAACCTGAGAATTCCATGGCAGTAGCAAAACTAGGCCAGTCTTGACTCTTTCCCTTTGCCTAGCTCACTATTGTGTCTTGTAAAAATATAATCATGAGGTGAAATAATAATTTCAGTAACAAAATAACTTACTATTACTAATTATCACATATAACTATAAGCAAGTGCAATATAATATACATTTTAAACATAGAATAAAACATGAATTCCACCTCAAATCATACCTAAATTATTTCACCACTAGTCACCACTTTCACAAGTCATTTTCACGACAATTCACCATAAGTATAGCATCATCACTACCATCCAAACCTCTAAATCATTAGCCCTGATCTTAAACTAATATACACACTTATTGGCCTTGCTTACCTTCTATGGCAGAATCACTCAGCCAAAGACATTTTATCTCACTTTCAGACTATGGTTTTCTCCATTACACACAATAAGTTGTCATTGGCTCCAACACTGCACCATAAATGCTAAGGGGCCTAAATCTCCAACACCATACTTCGATAGGCACTAAGGAGATAATTTCCAACACCATACCTTAATAGGTACTAAGAAGAGACAATTCTCCAACACTGTACCTTATCAGGCACTAAAGAGAGTAATGCCATATGGTCTTTCACTACTTCTCCCTACAGGTAAACTCCCATCCATATGATCATACTTTTATATAAACCACATTCTCATATGTATATAATACCATATATATATATATATATATTTGTAAAGCATATAAATTCATCAACTCATTTCTTTAAAAACTAATACTCATATTATAAAACCTTTTCATACAATATGCTTATTATAAAACCAGTTGACAAATATGCTTATTATAAAACCTTTTCATACAATAATACTCATATTCCCACATAGTTACAATAGATAATCAAATAGATGAAGTTATTCCATTACCTCAACCCTTCTGTCACAAGAAAGGTTACTCATGGACTTTCACAATCACAAACGATTCACTACAAGCTTCCTTTCTCATTTTATACTCAGAATATGCTAATTTATACACAATTGGCACAATTAGTCAATTAATTCAATTGAAACACATATTTGTTACTTAAAGCTATACTTAGCCATACATTCTCTTCCACTTAGCCACTCTAGTTTCATTATCCCTCAATTACCACTTTATATTACTTCTAACAATTCTATTTCACCTCTACTTAATTTTCACCCCTTTTTATCACTGATTTAAGGCTAAACTTAAGCTTACAGCTTCAAAACTCTCTAGTTTAACCTCAAACCAATCACAAAGGCTTAATTTAACTCTCGAGAACATTTTCATTACTATAAGGTAAGAAACTTACCCTTAAATTTTCCCAATTTCAATTTCTCTATAACTCATACTAAGAGAAATTATAGTAGAATCAAAGCTAAGGGTTGTATGAGACTTACTCGATAAGCTACCGGTCAAAAATGTCTTCCACGACCTTAAAATTTCTTGTTGTAGCTAAGAAATGTTCTCTTCTCCACTCCTTTCGTGCTTTCTTCTTTTTCCTCCTCTATTTCTTGAGATAACCATGATTAAATCAATAAATTTTTGTGCCATGCACCGCAGTGCAGGCAACTTGTGTGGTGGCTTATGGCACAGTAAGGAAAGTCCTCATTGTGCGTGCATGCTTCATCTCAAAATGTGGTTCTTCCATCCATATCTCTTCACTCAACATCTCAATAAGTCAAAACATCAACCTTGCATCCAAAATTCTAATCACTTACTAATTACTAATTCACCCCTGATTAATAAATTAATTACAAGATTAGAAAACCTGGATGTTACATATATTTTGTACATTTTATAAGTTAAAATTCTTGATGTATAGAAAAAAAATACTTTTTATAAAAATAAACTTACAACAACGGTTATTAAGAGAACCTAAGTTAAAAACCTTTTAACATTAGTTTTCTTTTTAAAAAACATTGTGGAGGGTTCATTTTCTATGTCAGTTATATTATGACTAATGTAGAAAGTATTTTCCATGTTAGTTAAATAACTAATGTGGAAAGTCAAATTTCCACTTTAGTCTTTTTTATTTTATCATAGTAACTAACATAAAAGGTCTCAAATAATCAATGTAAAAAGTCCTTCCTGCAATAGTGAATGTGTATTAGTCTATTAGATCCAATTTCAAAAAAAAATAAAAGATGAAAGTGGCATTTAAAAAAAAAAGACTTGTAACTAGTAATAATTTGAATCATCATGCTTATTTCATTGGGGGCAATAAATGTGATTGACCACCTAGAAATGTATGTATGTATGTATATATGAGGAATGGCCTATTTGGCCCTTTTTGATTTAGTACAAGTATATTTGCCAACTTTAGGGAATTTTATGTAATCATAAGTATGGGTGTAACATCCTATTTTTATTTGGAAAATTAATTTAAGAAAATTACAAGATTAAGTTTTTATTTAGGAATTTAATTTAAGGAAATTATAAGGTTTAATTAAGGATTAAATTGTGTTTTTGAAAAAAAAAATAAAGTTAATGAGTTTGGGCTCCTTTCTTTTGTGGAGAAAGGCCCACTATTAAAGTCCATTGTGAGTTTCACTATATAGAGAAGAGGGGCATTAGATTAGGTCATGAGAGAAAGATTATATCCAAAAATAAGACACAACCATTCGAGAGAGAAGCAAAGAGAAAATTGTTTTTGCATCTTCATAGAGCAGCCTCGGTAAATCAATGTTTAGAAGTATGTTCATTGTTGGATTGGGCTTAAACTTGGTCAGAATGTTTGTAACATCTAACTTGTCCTTTTCAATGGTTGGATCATTAATTAATTGCTTGATTAAACAGTTATTAACATTGTAATTGATAATAGCTATTTTCGCATCTTCACAAAGTAGTCTCAATAAATTAACCTTTTGGTTTCATTTACAATTAGATTACGGTTAAATTTAGTCAACATGTTTGTAACATCCAACTCATGCTTTTCAATGGTTAGGTCATTCATTAGTTGCTTGATTAGTAATAGCTAGTTTCATATCTTCATATAGCAGTCTCAGTAAATTGGCGTTTGTAGATTGGTTCATTGTTAGATCAGGCTAAAATTTAGTCATTAGGTTTGTGACATCAAACTCATTGTTACACTTAAAAATGCAGTGTGGACGGCATGCGTGAGTGGAGGTTTTGGCCTTTGAAAAGAAGACCAACTGAATGGGAGTCGTCACTAAAATTTTAAGAAAAATCTTAGGAAACTGTTTAAAGGACATAAGGATGGTTTGCAAAATTAGAAAATAGGTTCGGGAGTCGATTGAGTATGGGGAAGGTATTAGGCACCCCACAACACTTGTTCGCGAGAATGGTTACCCAAAGTTCATTGTGCTAAATTAATATGGCTTTAAAGTTTTTTTATTTATCCCTTTCTTATTCACGTGTTTGATATAAAAATGATGATTAATTAAGTAAAAAATATTTATTTATTTATTTATAGGGGAGGACTTGACTCAGAACCAGATTCTGAGGCTTACGTACCCTGTGATGGGGATCAAAGTCCATGTAGTTTAGGTAAAGTCTAGTGTCAATGACTTTCTTTATTATAATTTTCATAAAAATAGAAAGTTCAATGAAAAATAACTTACCAATTGCAAACAAAACAATTTTCTAAAATGTGGGTTGGTGTGTTTTAATTTGCAAAGATAATTTAGCTTCACTTTCTTACTCCCATTTTATATATTTGAAAATGTTTTCATTGTTATACTTTTCCTTATTTTGAAGATTCATTTTGTCAACATGGAAAAGTATTATTTTTTTTGTATAAAAAAAGAAAGTCTCTAAAATGCCTACGGAGACTTATTGTCACTCGTGGACATTAAAATGACCTTAATGCCTTTTAAAATTCTATATTTTCCTTATAATATGAAATCTTAGATTATTTACAAAATATTTTATTTTAATATATTTTTTTATATGTTGAAAATTTATTCGATATGCCAACGGGGACTTTTATCACTCAAAAGGTATGATAAAACTCATAATCATTATACCAGCAGAGTCTTATAAAATGATTATCTTAGAAGTTTATAAAGATTTAAAAATCTCATATGATCAAAAGATTTTAAGGTTATCATGTAAATATATTAATTTAATTAATTAATTTTATTAAAAAAATGTTTATTATTTTATTTACAAAAATTATTTATTTACTATATACAAATTAATAATCACATTATCTGTGAGGATTTATTATCCCACATGATGATGCAATTAATTTAAATCTCTATGAAGATTCTTTGAAATTTCACACGAGACTTAAATATTTTATTGATTTAAGTTAAAAAGGAAAGTTAATTTTTATGGTGGGTTATTGGAACTTATATTAATATATACAAGTTGGATTACCTACTTGCAAAATCTTATTAATTTATACGGTAGATGATCATTTTAAATGCCTACGCAGATTTCTTAAAATCTCACATGACAAATAAATCAAAGACCACGAAGGTTAATATTATGATCAAACCATACCCAAAATTATTAGCATGAAATTGACAAGTTTTCGTGATTAATAAGCAAGCACAATGATAAATCTTCAATTACCAAGAAGCTAGAAATTCAATTGAACTACATTCTTTGATCACTAAAGGGTATAAAATCATATCTAATCTCACAAGTAGTTAGACAGTGATCCATGAAAACTTGACATAAAAAAAAATATGATTCAAACCCATAACCTTTAGTTGATGTTTTAAAACTTGAGAGCATACTCTCATATTTACTAATATATCATTAAACACTTAAATTTGGATAGCTCATGCAATGCAAACCACAAGATTATGAAATCAGATTTTAACAAAAGACATCATAGATTGCTAATCTATCTGTAAGCCTTTAAATGAATTCAAACATGCACAAATTATCCAGCCATGACAAACACTAGTTCAATACATACATATGTAAAACTAAACCAGATTTCTCTGTAAATTGGCCAGGAAAACACAAAGCAAAATTCCAACTAATATCAACTCCATATTTGCTATACCACCACCGAGTCATAATCAGAAAAACAAAAGTGAAACAATCAACCAGATAACATAAGACTAAAGAAGCAAGAATCTGTTATCTACTAATTGAAGGCCAATGATTAGAATTAGAGAAATTTAGATTCATAAATTTTGAACCTATTGTAGCAGCTAGGAATTTCCAAATCTCTCTCACCTTCAAAACCTCAGATTACTTCCAGAATCAACCCTGAACTTCACCAATTCTCTCAGTTCCCTTCTATAGAAAATCCATAGATACTTCGGTCTAAATTCTTGGTCTTCTATCCCTTTTTTTAGAATTTATCTATCTCTTCTCTTTCAGTTTTCTCTCCCAAAAATTTTCCAGATTCCCCCACCCTGAAATTCTCAATCTCAAGCTTTATATGGAGAGTAGACGATTACTTACCATTACACGCTTCCATCTCAAATCATCATCTCTGTTCTTTTGCTTTTCCTACCTTTTTGTTGCGTCTTCATATTTGCCATGTTCATGTGCGTCTACTATTTCTTACTTATCTTCTGGTTTCTCTGCTTTTCTTCTACATTTGGCTGAAAGTGCTCAGGGGTGGGTGAAATACTCTACATTTGGCTGCCTCTCTTCTACTCTTTGCTTTTGCATTTCTCTGAGCTCATCCTAGCTTTTCAAACCGAAGGTATGCCCTTTTGGGTTTCTCTCTATATCTTTGTATTTCTACTCTCTTCTTCCTCTCTATATTTTCGTGTGTGCCTGATCTATTCGCCTCTTTTCTACCTCCCTCTGCTGCTTCGAGTGAAAGCTTTTTGTTTTGCTCTTCTACTCACATGTGTGGTTCCTTCTGCCATGTGTTGCTCCTGCTCTCTCTCTCTCTCTCTCTCACATTTCTCTCTTCTTTTTCTTCATCTACGTTTGGCCTAAAAGCCCCTTTATGGCTGCTTTTCTGTGTCTTCTCATCTCTACTCTCTGCCAAAACAAAAAAAGGGCTAAAAAGGTGAGTGAAACGTTGCAGAGTGCAGTGTTTTACTCTCCCTATTCTCTAGTAATAGTATTTTTAATGTTTTTTCTTTTTTGTTATCAATTAATTTCAAAAATTAGAATGAGAAAAATTTAATTTGAATTAAACAAGAACATCTCTTCTTCTTTTTTAAATGAAAAACAACAAGATCTAAGGCAAACAAAAAGTTAACTCTCACAAATTGACTCCCAATATTTTGAATTGTTGAGATAATTTGGAAGAGATTTTTCAAAGATTTAAGTAAGATTTTTTTTAAATTCTGTTAGATTATTATATTTTTTTTTAAAAAATATAATCATAAAAAGAATTAAATTTTATTTTTGTATTTTTTTGGTTATTTTAGTGAACTAAAAGAAATAAAATCCTAATTATAAGATTAAATTCTATTAATTAAAGTTTTTTCTATTTTGAAAATATAATCTTAAAAAGGATTAAATTTTGTTTTTATATTTTCATATATTTTTTGGTTAAATTTATTATTATTTTTATTAAATGTAAAATATGCCCAGACAAAATACAGTGTTCACACTCATCATTGTTTGTCTGGTGTGTTAATAGGATCAAGTGGTGAAACAACAATTTGAGATGAAATACATGAGCAACAGTGAGAAGTGTCTCACTATGCCACGTGTTTACAGCACACAACACAAAATTTGCTTAAAGCTGATGTGAATCAGCTCATGAATTAAAAGGAGAAAGAGAGAAAAGAATGTATGAGAGGGAAAACGAAGGACCTATGTGCTAGGGCATTAGTTCTTGAAAGTTTGAGAGTTGGCTCCGACTAGTGACTTTTCAAGTTTTGTACTACCCTGTACTACATGTTTGCCCTAATTTCTCTAAGATTAGGTTATAGAGAAATTGAATTAAGGAGTTTTTATGGGTTAAAATTTGAGGAAAAGTTTGGGAAAGGGCTTTTGGGTGTGAAACTAAGGTTTTTGAGACTAGTCTAAGAATTGATGATGGAGTCTTTAAGATATAGACTCAAATTGGTTTAAATTATGAAGTTAGTAAGGGCTAAAGTGCTAATAAAGTGAGCAAAAAGAGTATTTTGGTCATTTGGATGGCCTAAGGGAGAGAGATTATAGTGATTGGGCTAAGTAAGCTCAAAAAGTTGCTAGTGAAGTTTTATATGTGCTAAGTGTAACATCTTGAATTCTTAATTTTGAAATAGTTGCTAATTGAGGGTAAATTGTAATTAAGAAGTGATTAAAATTTTGGATCATAATTTGATATTTTGGCTCATTGAGATGTTAAATGAATAGATACGAGTGGAAGAATTGCATTTTAGAATGAAGCATCTGTGTGCATAATTAGGATTTTCCTCACTATGCCACACGTCCTAGCACAAGTTGCTTGTGCTACAGCGCATGGCACAAAAAATAGGTTTTTAATTTCATGAGAGGCTTGAGAAAAACAAAGGAAATGAGAGAATTTGCTAGCAGAGAAGAGAAAAAGAAGCCAAGCTCTACTAGGGCATAAGATTTTGCAAATCAATAATTATGTTTTGTTTAAAAAGCTTCAGTTGAAGACTTATTTTGTAAAATCATTCAATTCATAACATAATCAGAGAAATATACAGTAGAAGTAAATCATACACTCCTCTAATACGTAATGGACATAACCCACCAGCATTCCTATCCCAAAGGCATGCATTTCATCACAAATAAAATTAAGAATTGGTACGTGCGCCGTGGTGTGTAGTCCGTGCACTGCAACATCTGGCACAAAGCCACACGCTCACCCTTTATGTGCCATGTTCCATGACATGTGTCACCATGCACCACGGCGTGCCTGTCCGAATTTTTGTTTTCATTTTGACAGCAAAAATAACAAACTTCTAACGTGCGCCATTTTCACATATGACATCCTATTGGAGTGATTTAAGTGTCCACATGAAGCTTAGCTCATATGCTAACTAATGAGATGGGTTTGGATATGATCTAATAGTCCGATAAAAATTTATACACTCAGGTGCAAAAAGTTACTTTTTTAAAAAAAAAATTGCACATTTAAGCCGCTCAAATTGATCCCTTACTCTCATTAGACCTTACTAGGCCTTGAATCAATTTAAAAAGGATCTAATATACCTGATTAACAATAATATATCTCAATCATACTCATACATCAAAATTTGACCCTTCTACAACCAATTTCCATCATTCACTAATTTTATATACTTTGCCATTTCTTAGCATAACTTAGCCCACTTGGCTATTTCTCATCACATTCACACATATTCATGTTCACAATATAATCTTAGCTCTTAAATTACTCATTTCATCATAATTTGTCCCTTGGTTAAGAATTCACCAACATACATTCATTTTAACACAATATAGTCAAATCATAGCCCCTTTTGTCTCAATCAACACACATACATATAATCGAGTTAGATTTCACAAAATCTCAATTCAATTCATGTATGCAACCCTATGGAAACTCATTTATACATATATATATATACAATCTCAGTTCAGTTCATTATATAAACTTAAAGTGCATGGCTTCACAACTCAAGCCGGACCAGACTCTCTTTCCTTGTCCTGGTCACTTCCCGATCTTGTAAACATACAACCACTAGGTGTGAGATAAAAATTTTAATAATAGAATAACTCACTCCTATTGACTATCACATGCAATAATATAGAAGTAAACATAGTATATTATTAAAACCTCATAATATAGTATTTATATCACAAATATTATTTCATTTCTCAACTTTTCATAAATCACATAGGATTCTATGTTATCTCAAGCAATATCTCATCATATCACATAACATGTTAGCATGTTCTCTACCAACCGAACCTCTTAATCACCTTGACACGAAACCATAATCTCAACTTAGACCAATGTACACTCTCATTAGCCTTGAGCTCACTTGCAGTGGTAGAATCACCCGGCCAAAGATGTTCTAACACATAATATGGACTATGGTTTCCCCCAATACACACAATGGGGTGTCTTTTTCACTATGCATAGCTTACGTTGTATTTATTTACTAATATTTTTATCAAATAAAAGTCTTGGGCCTAACCTTTTCAAATTGTTTTTCTCTTGTTGTAGTGTGGTTTGGTGATTTAGTTAATCATTCATTATACCATATTTGAGTTAGAGGTATGGTTTGGTATGAGCAAAGGTTACAATTTAGTATCAGATTCTTAAGTTTTAGGACTTAATCCCTTGCATTATTTCTTGCATTATCATTAGATATGGAAACTTTTCATTGTTTATTACATAACCTTTCCCTTACGCCTACTTTCTTCTTTTTTTAATCCTTAAAAGGGGATAAAGGTATTTCATCATGAAGAGGTACTCATGCTAGAAGTGTTTATTCTAGATGAGTAAATGAGGAAGAACGAGAGTCAGAAATACAACTGACTGAACCATCATCGATAGACAAGCGGGATGAACTTCTGGAACAACTAAGAAATATAAGACAAATTGTTCGAGACCATGATGCAATTTTAAGAGTTAGAGAACAAGAAGAAAGAGTTTAGTGTCAAGAAAGACTAGTATAAGAGGAAGCACAAAGTAGACTTGGACTATTTCAGGGTTCGGGTAATAGACCAAAAGCTCCTAACACTAATCTATCAATGGATTAGGCCTGGAAGATGTTTGTTTAGTTCAATCCACTGACATTTGACAGTCGTATGAAAGAAAGTGATGCAAAGCTATGGATTTAGTGGTTAGTGTAATGCCTTTAATAACATCATTCAACCTTCCACGCAAACCACTAATCAATTTAAAATCATTTATTTCGATCCTAAGATAAACATTTCCAAAATCATTTCACAAAATACTAGAGCTAATAAATAGCACACGATGAAAGCATTCAATCATGGATAAGTAGATCTAAAAAAAACTCAAAACATTATAATTCACACAAAAAGTGGGTTATGTACCGCAGCTTATGCTACATGTACCAAGGCATATGGCATAGAGTCATAATCCCCATACTATGTACCATGTGCCATAGCATGTGGTCACATATTAACACATGCATCACGGCATACATACCAGAATTTATTGTCAAATTATAGGTTTTGATGCAAACTTCAGATGTGCACCATTTTTTCACTTTATGTCTGATTGGGGTGATTCAAGTACCCATACAAAGCTTGTTTCAAAATTTAAATAATGACAATAGTTTCATTTAAATCTAATATCTTGTTCAAAAATTAGACACCAAGTGTATTTTGACTATTTTATGTCAAAATTTGCCATACCTTGAGCATCTCCAATCAAAACCATATGTCATTGGCCACTTTTAGGACCCTGACCACATCTAAATAGATAAACAACACTTGATTAAGTAGTTATACACACAATATAATACACAAACACATATTTGGCCTGTAAACTACCCATCACACACTTTGGGTATATTTCATATTTCTCACCCTCATTCATATCCTAGGCCAAATTTGACACATTCACCAAGCATTTACGTGGCACTTGAATCACCCACTAGCCCACATTTCCATTTCATCCTATACATACACACACAAGTTCATTGGGCTAGAACTCAAAACCCCACACACACACACACACATTCACATATTTATACAGAAGTATTGATTCATATGGCAACTTATATACAAAACCCCTACTATTTATACTTAAGTTTATTACACCATCTTATAATGAGCTTTCCGGAGAAATATTTACTCTTGGCCCAATTCCTTTCTCTTTACACCTTTAGTAGCCGAACCTAAAAAATGTAAATAACCATGGGTAAGATTAAAATCTCAGTAACTATGTCAAATAACGAAACAAAAGTAATAGCACATATATAAATATATTAAAAGTAAATATAGAGTTTTCTCTTTTCAAAATGTTTCCACAATCACAACACTAGCATGGCCATCTATCCGCCTAGCCTCTAAAGCTCCTTAATAGCTCTAATAGATCAATCACATATTGACCTGAGCATACTTTCAGTGATAGAAATACCCAGCCAAAGATAATCTATCCCACTTACGGACTATGATTTCCTTAATTTCACACACTTGTGATAAAAGTATCATTGACTCCTAACTACACCCTTACAGGCACTGGGAAGTTTCCAGACTGCTTAGATGTCCCATGGTAACAGTCTCAATATAATGTTGTACCAGATTACCTATGGTACTAGCTCATATAGCGCTGCACCAGATATCCTATAGTGCTAGCCCGACCATATGGATTTGTTTCTCTCACATCTCTATACACACACATCCGCACATAGCTTGGGTGAACTCCCACCCCTTATGATCATGCTTTTTACACATATTTCATTACTTTTCCACAATTTATACCACACACACACATATTTATGTAGATCAATCTAAACCAAGTGATGAGCTTCCATTTGACAAATCAATTTTATGCTAAAATCTTTTAATGAATTTAATAAAGTTAATAAAAACTTTGAACTAGTTAATGGAATGAGTTTAGGGTGTTATGACAGGTCATAGGTAGCATTAGGTATTTACTTGTGTTCAGTAATGATAAATTCTATAATATTAATCGTAGCTTAATGTTTTGTTTCTGCTATGTGTGATTGGAGACCTTGTGGAAGCGTGCTTTAATTGCCTCTTTTGATTGACTGAAGGGGTGGAGGTAACAGGAAACTTAAATTCTCTCATATATTAATTTTAGCATTTATTGCATGTTTTTTTTTATAAATGATACTCTTGAGGAAAAAGGTACAAGCATGAACAATATGTATGTATGTATGTGAGAATGTGCAAAAGATGTATGTTTATGTGATGTATGTATTGCAAGCTTAAGCAATGAAGTGGAGTATTGAATTGATATATTATAAATTATTTTGGAATTGTGAATTTTTGTAGAATTATGAATTATTGTGGAATCATGAATTTTTATGGAATTATGAATTATTAAGGAATATGTGATTTGCATATATAGTAAAAATGTAGAGAATATGAGATTTGCATGATTATAAATGTGGTATACATGTGTGACATAAATGGGTAATAGTTCACCCTATGATTTGGAAGAGTGTATTTAAGTCCATGTGGCATGGATAATATTTAGGTAGCACCTAGAGTTATTTAGCTACGGCACCAACTCTGATAGGGGTTAGATGTAGTTTTGACTTAGTAGATGATACTCACTATGGGAGTGAGTATGTGTACTGGTAATTATATGACACCTTATGTAATATCCTCTTCTTTCTGATCCCATAATTAAAACCAAATCCTAAGTAATTAGGGAATGGGATTATAGTAATTATTCAAATATAAAGTTTTCAATGGTTAGCAAAATGGGGACCCCAAGTTACAAAACTAAAATCATTTTCAAATCTTGCAACTAGAGAAATCAGGGTTCACAAATATGCAGAAGAATGGGATCATTGCATAAATACGTACATTTTTTTTACTAATTTAAAATAGGAGAATTTTTGGAAAATTTTGAGGCGTGCGCCGCGGCTCGTGGCACCATGCAGTAATGCACCATGGCACAATTGCACAAATTTTGACAGTAAATTCTGCTGTCAATTTGACAGCATTAGGGCCAACTTCTAACGCGCCCTAAATCTCCATCTAATGTTTGAATGATGCAAACTAGTGTCTACAGAAAGATCTTTCTAAGCTCTAACTAATGGCATTGGTCTTAGACTCAAATTCTTTCTAAAACAAAAATTGGACACCCTTTTTAAAACTTACATTTTTACATCAATTTTCACAAAATTAAGCATCCAAACTAAATACTATAGGCCAATAGCCACCAAAACCAATTTGACCACATTCAAATCATTAAAACTAACTCATGCAATGTACCATATCACATGAAATACTCCTAGATTAAATTTTTACTACTCAACCCCTTAAACTCAAAAACATAAAAAAGGAGAGTTTACCACAATTTTCATCAAGTTCTCCAAATCATATCATAATATACTCTACTCTTACTTGCATTAGTATTTTGACTCTATTACAATAATACATATTCATCAACTCACTCCTTAAGGCCCAAAATACACTTATAATTACTCAAAATAAAGAGGCCTACTATAAAAAGATCGTGGTCCTAAGTGTCTGGGTGTTTTCCTCTATCCACACTTCTTGAGCTATTCCCTGTACTATTGAAGATAATGGGATGATACAACTATTCAATAACCGAGGCCTGACTAACCCATACTAGTGTATATCAATTAGTTTAAACACAAGTAATAGTTATTGTCAATACTTTAACCCATGTAACACATTTGAAAACAGATATTCACAATTCCACTCACATAATAGCATTTACTTGAGAAACAATGCTTTTTAGTAGCTTTCATATAAATAGAGTTGGTCACATAATTTATTGACAAATACATTGAAAGAAATTAAGACTCAACTCGTGATATCATTAGGGACACAATATAGACAACAGGTTCCCTTACTCACTATATGCATGATCACACCTCCCTTATATCCTCCTTATTTCTCTAATATGAAACTGTGGGCTATAACTTAATGGGATAGTCTATATTCTATGACTTCTCTAGCCTAAACACTTGTGAGGGGATTACCCAACCAAGGCGTACCCAACTCACTTATGGAACACGATTTGTCATACACCCTAGACTAGCCTCCTCATTGAACTAATGGATAGCTAGCTAGGTTCGAGTTCCTCATTGAACCAGTGGGACAATCCCTTATTGAACAAGTGGGACAATATAGATATAATCAATCCAGCAAACCATCTCACGGATGGGCCTTACCATGTGGATTGTATCATCTACTCCTCTTCCTAGGGGAACTCCCACCTCTCAAGATCATGCAATGTACATTCATGCCATAATTCAAACATATACAATTCATAGAACTTCACATTATTAATTTTTATTGAACTTCATCATTACACAAATCATTGGACTTCTTAAACACATTCTTATGGAACATCAAACCAAATAAGTCATTGAACTCCAATTTCACAATCATTGTACTTCATACTTTCAAAAATCATTGAACTCCACTATTTTAAACATCATTGAACTTCTCATGAACAAAGATTCATGTTACTTCTCAAATCACAAAGTTATTGAACTTCCAAAAAAAACATAATACAAAAATCCACCGATATTGTTCCCAAAGAATTTCACATCTCAAGGCATAAAACTCACAAAAATCAATCTAGTAGATTTTCTAATAAATCAAGCCACAATTGTATTTCATTTTAATTTACACATTTCAATGAACAATCATAAATCCATAAACTAATAAACACACAAAAGCATAAGATAGAATTCCCTCGATTACCTCAAACCTTTGAGAGGTCAAAGGTTTCACCCCTCAATTACTCACTCCCAAAACTTTCAAGAAACTTAAATGGGCCAATGGTAGTTACTCTACAAGCATTTACCAAGGAAAAGATCAATATCTATTTTTGAGCTATTTTCCACTAACACTTCATCATTTCCTAGTATTTAAGATTTATTCTTGACTCATGTAAAAGTACCTATAAGGCTTCTTAACTTCCTTTGACTCTCATTAATAACATTGAGCTCTTAAATGGTCATTAATGAAACTACATTATTCCCAACCACTAAATTTATGAGAATTTCAAACATTTAATGTCCTCCAACTACCAATCATCATAAAACTATAAATATCAAATTTACTTAGCTCAATCTACTCTGATTAAGAAAATGGAAGAAGAGAGAAAGATTTAACTAAGGAAGCTTACCTTTAGTGTTTATGAGCTCCAAATTACTCCTATAAGTCAGTTTCTTCAAGCCCTAGCTCAGCTCCTTTATTCTCTTCATTTTTTTCTTCCTCTTCTCTATTTCTCTCGCGTAAATACGAAACTGATATATCAAAATTTTGCTCATGTGTCGCGGCGCACGTTGCCCTTTATTGTAGCACATGGTACATAAGAGCCTGTTGGATTTTGTGCGCCGCAACGGATTGCAAATCTTTACTTTTTTCCCCTCTTTCCTTGCCCAGATGGCCCGCCATATATCTGGACCCACTTTTAGGGCTAAAATCACAATAATTACACCAAGTTAAGCCTATCTAGCCACACACCTCATTAATACACTTTATTAGCCTATTTAAGCTTAATTAACTTGATTTGAAATTAAGGATGTTACACCCTATGGGCAGGAGAGTCCATGGTCTAAGTTTGAGGAGTGGTGACCTTTGGCTAAATTACCCTCAAATATTGGAGAGCTTAGGGCTAGTCAGGATATATAGATTTAGTCTTGTTACTTAATAGCCCATGGGTTCAGTCAAAAGGAATAAGGAAGTTATAAGGTGGTAGATGATCATGCATGCATATTTATGTAAATATGTGGTATCGTATGTGAATATGTGGTATTATATGTGATTATGTGGTTTTAGGTGTGGAACTATTATGCTTACACGACTTTAAATGCTGTTTAAATATATGTTAGAAGTCAGAAATTCTTTGGTTACCAAGATGTTTATCCTACTCTTTGTTGCTAATGTTTTTACAAGTAATGCTTCAAGTAAGATAAGGGAAAAAAGGAACTGGAAGCATTCAATCAATAAAGTGTTTGCAATGTCTCTTAGTGTACTTGTGTAGAGAACTCATATGTTGTATATTCATATATATTGCCAACTAGGATCATCAATGCATTTTGAGAGATTGAGTTGTAAAGGTAATTAAAAATCCCTTTAAGCTCCTTGAGCTTAAATTACTCAATTTTAGATGAAAAATATAGAAAAGAATAGAGTGAATTCAATAATGAATCACTATTATAATAAAACTCTCCTTTAGAGTAAATATACAATTAATGAAGCTCTCAAAATATTAAATGTAATAATAGAAAGTTGTTAGAGAGTAAATGCAAGTAGTTGGCTCAATTCACTTCACTAACTTCTTGCTTCATAAATGAATCCTATTTATAGTTAGTTCTTGAGATAGATCCGTTAGACTCATGTATTTGCCGTTAAATACTTTGTCTATGTTTCCTTTGAGATTTTCATTTGTTTGAGGTAATAAAATAGTTCTTTTTCGATGGCTTTGCATGTCGTTGGCCCTTTAAGGAAAGTAACAGCTATATGTATTAAATGTTTTGACAAAAGGTAAAAGAGAGTAACATTGGTAAAGCAAGGTTATACAGGTAGAGAGAATTAATCAAAGGTTGAAATAGCATTTAATTTGATCCTTCTTCTAGATAGATAAAAGTGCAAACATATCACTTTAAAGTAGAAAAGAAATGAGAGTGATTGAGTTATGAAATGCTATGTTTTGGAAACAAGAAACAGAGGAGAAATCTTCAAGGATATATCCATAGAAGAGGGCACATACTAGTATGAGTATGAATATTTTAAGAATGACAGTGAGAGATATCATATTGGTAGATAAGAGATATAATGGAAGGAATGAGTATAAAAGATGGTGATTGAATGAGATTTCTATCGGAAGGATAAGAGACATTTGGGTAGGAAAAAGATATTTGGGTATATCTCTAATATACCCGTAGGAAAAAAACAAGAATACAAAATATTAAGAGCAAAGAAAGACATTTGGGTAGAAGTTGAATCTTTGGGTAGATGTAGAACATACAGGTAGGAATGGGGATATATTGGTAGAAATCATATAGTGAAGATTTTATAGAGTACTTCCCAGTTAGTGAGGATTTTATCATGTTGGAGTGTGTATGGAAATAAGATAAGTTTGTATTACTTGAGAATAGGTGTAAAAGTGAAAATACAAGTAAAAAGTGAAGATTCTGGAGGAAATATCTCTACCCAAACATCAGTTATAAACTATAAAAGTATTGAATCTTGTCTTGGAGATAAGAAACTTGCTAATATGTTCTTCCAGCTATGTTCCTCAATTTCAAATTATAAAATGATTTAAGACAAGATTATGCATACTAATCAAATACAATAATCACACATTACAAGCTTAATTTTTAAAACAAAACTATAAATTTTTAAAAATGCTTTCACACACTCAATCATAAACACTACAATATTATTTCAATTCTCTCTCCATTTGAAGGATAATATTAGAAAAATAATATTGATGAAACCTTATTTTTCATAAATTGTCTTATCTTTTAAGACAATGAAATTCCTCCAAAATTGTTTTATAACTTTACTGAATGGTTTTGAAGCAATAAAAAACATAACATGGATAGTTCAGCTACTGATTTCTATAAGTTAGAACTAGGTGGAATCCTTCTCATTACTTGGAGTGTTAAGAGTGCATTATATTGTTTATGAATAGTATTTTCTTGGGTCCTAAGGCAAACTTAACTATTTTCGTGCTTATTAAGAAATTATAATTATAATTATATCTTAAAACTTGTTAAAAAATATATAATTTTTCACTTTTGCCTTTCATTGCAATTAATAATCATAATAAATTGTTACTTAGGAATTCAAGCCATGACAAATAAGAGGTAAAATTGGAAGATAAAATTGAAAAAAATTTTAAAGTTTGTCTTATATTAAAAAAGGGAGGGAGTTCGACTTGTTATAAATTTTTTATATTTTTATATTGATCTTGAATTTTGCTGTACCATAAATTTTTGTCCAAGCCATCAAGAACTGAGTGATTTGCAGAAACTGAAATGACCAGCATGTCTCAGGGAGGATTGATGTCAATGATGAGCCCTCTCAAGTCAAAGGTGTGACTATTGATTTGTTGAATCAGAAAGAAACGAGAAGTAGTTGTGATGAGGAAGAAAGAGAGAATCAAAGCACCATAGAAGCAAAACTAAACATGATAAGGAGAGAGATACACTTGTTAATCTATTCTCTGTTGGGATTGCAAAGAATAGTGTCTCCTGGTTCTTAGACGTTGAAATCAGTTGGTTTTAAATTTTGATTTGATTAAATTAATAGTTTTCTTTTGTTTTCAATGTTCAATTATGTGTGTGTGTGTGTGTGTGTGTGTGTGTGTGTGTGTACTCCTTCCACTGAGACTCTTTCCACTGAGACGCGTTCGTAGTCCCAAGTACAATAGACTTTGTAAAAAAATAATGGCATTGAATTCATTTTTCTTTTTAACAAATATCTTGTTAATCGTGTTAGACAGAGATATGATATAAAAATGAAAGAAACTAAACATAACTAAGATAAATTGATTAAAATTGGAGGGTATCTGTTGAAAGTAATACTTTTCTGAAAATTTAAATCATACAAATTATTTTTAAGTATTTCTTTTAATTTATGTGAAGTACTTAAAAATATTGTATGTTATATTAAGGAATGAAGTGTGTGTGTATAAAGTATTCATTTTTTATTTATCAAATAAAAGAAATATATATATATATATATATAAGAAATTAAAAATAGAAAATAATGACATGAGATAAAATAAATTACGTATAAATAACTTGTTAACATGTTTTAATATATTTTGACAATATGTTTGACATGTTGGGTAGTGCTTGAATTGGCAGATTTAAATTTAAAATTTAAATTTAAAATATTATATTTTAAATGTTACATTTCAAATCCATATATTTAAAATTTTTATTTAGATAGTTTAAATAACAAAAGCAATTACTATTAGATAGTGTTTTGAGGGTGCATGCAAAGATTTGAAATAACAAGAATTTACAAAGACTTTTAAATTATGAAAGAATTAAGATAAAATTATAAATTTTTAAATGCCAAAATAAGAAATTTGGCCTAAATTTAAATTCAAATTTATATGTATCTAAATGTAACATGAGAGAAAATTTACAAAAATCCATGATTACCATAAGAGCTTCTAAGTTTCTTAGCACTCATTTAAAAACCCATCTTACAATTTTGTTGATTTTGGCTCTCTCTTTTTTTTTTTTTTGTAACGGGGTATCTCCTTATCATGTTAGAATATACTCCCCCCATTTAAAAATATGAGATATTTTTTAAAAAATTGGACGTTTAAATATATAAAGAATTTTTAGTTTTTTGAGATGTATTATTGTCTTTTTCTAAAATGACCCTTATTGATAATGACTTTATATTTACTGTAGGGTGTTTAATAAAAGTAAATATAAAAAGATACAGTTAAATTGAAAATAAATAATTATTTTATTAAAGATGATAGTTAATTAAAAATATTTTATATTTTTAAATGAAAGGAGTAGTTTTCAAGACACGCCTTCCGTTCATCTTTTGTTGTCGCGTCAACATAGGATTTTCCATTCTTACAGTAACACTCTTTGTCTCATATTCCTTCGATTCTTTAACCAGTTTGAATGCAGGAAAGCTGAGAAGCAAATTTTCAACTAAACTCATCAGCGTTCAGATGCTGCATGAAGACTTGAGAGTAGCCATCGTGTTCGTTACTTTTTCATTATTGGTAGTTGTGCCCGTTATGACTGTTTTCCTGTTTCTTTTGGCATTTGGGTTTTACGTTTTTGTTCTGGCCCATTTTGTAACTCTTATAGAGTGTTTTTGTTTGCGAATTGTGTCTATTTTTGGGCTCAGGGCTCTTTTACGTTTGTAATCGTCATTATTTTTCTTTAATAAAATTTGACTTTCAGTTAAAAAATAATTCATTGATTTAAAAAAATGATTGACAATAATTATCAACTAATGATATTATCTTGAGGGTAATTAATTAAATTGACTCATAAACTATAAGTTTAAAAACGTCCAACAATCTAAACCTATTTTTTTATATAATATTCTCTTTTAACTTTTAAAAACATTACAATTTGACCTCTTGCCATTAATAAAAGTTAAGTTTAATTATTAATTAACTAAAAAATAACAGAAAAATTATAATAAATGACCCAAAACTTATCGATAAAGATTAAAAAAAAAGTATAGAAAAAGGGCCAAGAAAATTTTATGGTCATTCTTGTAATTTTTAAATTTTTTTTTTGTCATTTTTTAGTCAACTAATAGTTAAAATTAAGTTTTGCTAACACCAAGGGCTATATTGCACTATTTTCAAAATTTGAAATGAAATATTGCATAAAAATGAGTTTAGAATGCTAAACGCTTCTTGATCTATAGTTTATGGATTGATTTGTTCTTTTTACCCTTACCTTCAATTAATTTTTATTTTAAAAAGAGTTAAGGATAATTTTTATTCTTGATTTGTATACGAAATGTCACAAATATCCCTAAACGTAACTATAGGTCAATTCTGTTTCTCTCAATCTTAAAGATCCCTTCCTTATCATCTTATTGTTTTCTCATCGTAAGTTGACTATTAATGAGCCCCACATTTTATTTTATTTTTATTTTTTTATTATAAAATATTTGTGTTGAAGGGCTAAAATGACACTTAACCTAATAAAAAAATTAAAAAAATAGTATGACCTACTGATGACTAATAAACATTATATTTTTTTAACATCAGGGTGATAATAGAGAAAATTGATAAGTGCATATTTTATAATTAAATAGGTATAGATTTTTATTTAGATTTGATTATATTTATTAAGATTTCATATCTATTTAATTAATATTTATATATTTTTCCCTCATCACTTAATTATAAGATAAAAAAAATTTTGATATAAAATTTACTCATATCTTTCTTTTTTATATGTTGTAGGAAAATAATAAATGAAACAGAAGAGGAAAATGTTATAAACAAAAAAAAAAGATTATATAATATATGAAGGAAGGAATCGTGGGAAGCTATTGTCACAAGGATATAAATACATACATGGAGACTAGATATTTTGGAAAGATGACGTGAAGAGGATGCGATTTTTAAAGAAAAAAAGAAGAGATACGTGCAAAAAATAACAAACATTTATAAGAGCCTTTACTTTAACTATAAATACTCTCTTTCATTAAGAGGAAAGGCATCTAATCATTTATCTGAGTACCTCAAAAATTCTCTTTGAAATATTTAGAGCTCGTAGAAGTATTTTGAAGGCTAAAATCAAGATCATTGAGAAGTTCTACAATTTGTAATTATATTTTTTCTACTTCTTAATTTTCTCTGTGATCATTTTTTATGATTGGGAATTTTAGAACGATGTTATTTAATTTTATTATGTGTTTCTAAATTACTCAGTTGGGGTAGGGATGTAGCCTCATTGGGATCTAGTTTTCTATTTTCTTTGATTTGACTCTTTGCATTTATATTTATGAATATTTTTTTCCAATTATATTTATTTCTCTTATTCTTTATATTGATTTAATGACTGGCCACCATTTAATCAAATCTGTGGGTAATCTTAATGGATTGAGAGGTGAAAAAAGAACCTGGATCTAGAGAAATAAACATAAATAACTAGGTTGGAGATAGTTCTAGAAACTTGTGATGACTTAAACTATAGCTTCATGGGTTAATTAATTGCTTGGGTATTATGGGAACGAATTCAACACTAATTAAAAAGGGACTAATAATTTGGGAAAATATTAGAACATTTTAGGAATAGTTGTCACTATAATTGATCAGAGTCAACTCAAAGGGTAGAATCTAGCAACCTATTGGGTGAATCTTAAACCGCAATGCTTCAAGTGATTATGTTTTCATCATTATTATTTTCTTTATTTATTTTTATTCTTTATATTTTCATCAAAATTATCCATTTTATCTATTTTCTTGAACTATTAATTATTTAAATTAGTAAAAGTGTAACTTCCTTGTGGATTCGACACCTAGAATATTTCGAGTAATGTATTACTGTGATCTTGTACACTTGCGAAAGCGATAAGAAATTTTTAAAGTTGAGGGATAAAATTAACTCATAATTGAATTTAAGAGTATTTATGACCTTTTATGTACAATTCAAAATTAATGATCATTTTTGTCCCTGAATTTCATGTAATATATAAATTAGTATATAATATATTAAAAAGATTCCATGCGCTCACACACACAAGATATACCTCTCAAATTAACTCAAATTAATTTTTATTCCATTTTTTCTTCTTTTTCAATTTCAACTCTTTCAGCCTACTTAGTTTTGATTTATAGCTGGTATGTCGCCCATGCCATGCAAAATTGTCAAATGAATCGATAAAATATATAGAAATAGGTGATGTAATATTTTTCACAACTTATAAACATTCTAATTTATTAAACAATTAATAAATAAAACATGTAAATATTGGCTTTAGTGTGAAGAAGAAATTAAAATTTACCATGTGCATACTGGATGGAATGATAAACTATGAAGAGTTTGTAGCAATATGGGAAAGGAAAATCCAGAAGCTATTAGTTATGTCTTGTAAGAAGACACTTGAGTCATGTTCGGTATCTATCTATCATTATACACAACTAGGATGGTACCCATGCAATGCACGGTGTATTTTTTGTAACCTAAAATAAAATTATTTTAGAATATTAATTAATACAAATGAAAAGAGTTTATATAAAATAAATTGCAATATTAACTAATAAGATGAGTGTAGAATTATGAAAACAAAGACTAAAAAATTCTTCATGAATCCATTATCAAAAAAATTCATCATGAATCTTCAAATGCCCAAAATCATGTTGTCCTCCCTCTCGATACCTCTCACCTCCTTTCTTTGACTCATCCACCAATCTTCTTCGTTTTGTTTTGTCTTCACTCTCACACGAAATCTACCATGGTTGATTAGGTCTAACACCCTACAGTTGTTAAGACATCTTCTTTGTAAACCACAATATAATTTATTATTTTAATTGTGTTAATGTTGTGATTTTGCATTTTTTTTCTTTATCATTTGTAGATCTAACATTATTAGATAATTTGTAATATTTTTATCACGTATACTCCATGAAAAATTAATATTACAAGGTAAATATAAAAATTGTATGGCTCCATCTTTTCTATTAAATCATGTGAGGGTGGATAAATTTTTGAAGTATTATAGCTTTAATGATTTATAAATATCAACAAATAAACATATTAATATATCTTGGAAACTTAATTTTCAACTCAAAGATCAATGCTTCCAAATATTGTAGTTGAGATATTGCAACATCAAATATCATCAAGATCAAAATACAAATTTGATGGTTGAGTCATTATCTTCAAATACAAATTATATACAAATTTAAAATTTAAAATTTGGTTAATTCATTTGACATCTATAATTGAAATAAAAATTAAAATTAAACATAGATCATTAAAATATTATTCAAAATTAAGAAATTTGGATCACTATGAGTAAATTGTTATGAGCATGCTTTTAAAAAAAATTTACAAAGAGATATCCAAGAGCCAAGATATATGAGGAGTAGGAGAAAAATTACTTTGTATTGATTTGAAGAACTGTGGCAATATATATCTTCCTCTTCATCCAATTTTAATATACTTGAAGAGTTGTAAAATAACTAACAAATCATTATGCAATTTACAATAAATATTCCATAAACTAATAAATTAAATTATAGGAAACCATAACTTTGCAAAAATAGAGCATAGTAAGTTTTTTATGTTCTATTGCTCATGAAAGTGAGATTTAGAACGATGGAGGAAAATTCAGTAAAAGAAAATTATAAAATGCATGATTATGTGTAGTTACCTAATATCTACCATGAATATGAGATCTATTAAAAATTGAATTTCTCTTTCAATGTCTAGAAGCACATAACAACCTAATCACGCCATTGACTGAGAATTAAAAATCAAGAAAGAGACACAAGGGGTGAGAGGGCATTGGTGACGAAGGGAGGAGCCAGAAAGAATGAGAGTTTTGTAATTTTTCTTGTCTTGATGAGAGAATGGAGCAACTGAATTATATTAGAATTAAAAGAAAATCTCGTGCTTTGTAACTGCTCAATGTGATTGTGTGTTTGTGTAATTAGAATATTAAAACTAAATATAAGAAAAAAATTATGGGAAATTATGATAATAGAAGAGTGGGAGAGATAATGGGGGAGAAATGAGGGAAAATGGTAACTAAAATAACTCATTTTAATTTTAAATATAATAATTTTTTAATATTTAACAAGATTTGATAGAAAATCTAATGTTCATGTTGAAATTGTATATTTTGAGTGGTGGAGAAATTGAAAAGTTACAATAATGGATAAGATCATAGGAGAGAGAATTCAGGGATAAAAGGAAGTGGTTTCTACAATTTAAAGATAATATTGTTATTGTCTATATTTTTTTTGGTATTTTGCAAAAAAAAAAATTATTTTTAGAAATTATTGTTGATATGGATAACTTTTAATCATAGCATTTTAAACAATGCATACATGTTGAGTCTAGAAGACAGATTGTAATTCTACTTTTGTATATAGATATATAGATTTACTTAATTTAAAATATTATTATGCTATTCATTATAATAAATAATATATTATTTATCATTCTTATTTCTATCTTGCCATGATCAATTGGTTTTTAAAAATAAATGTTTAATAATAAGAATAAGATTATGGGAAGTTACAATGCAAAGAGAGTGGGAGATAATGAGAGAGGAATGAGGAAAAACTTAATTAAAATAAATTAGTTTTTAAAATAAAAAATTGAAATTACAAAAATAAGTCAATAGAATTAAATGAAGTTGAGGTGGTAGTATGTATTTGCATCATTTAAAAAAAAAAAAGGACATGTGTCGAGCTTGAAAGGTAGCTTGTGATTCTACCTATATATATATATATATATATATATTTTGTTTTTTCATAAGGTTCTAGCTTTGGGGACAGTAAGTTAAACATACAACTGACAATATAACTTAATTTATTATTTAGTGATTCATATTATTTGAATTAACTATAAAAATTAATAATTTGATTTCACACAAGGAATTTCATTTTTCACTTTAATTCTATTTAATTATATAATTATTAAAGGGTTTACTTTTTTTTATCAAAATAATAATAATAAAATTATTGGAATTTTACCCATTATTAGTTAAGCATAAGTTAAAATTTTTAAATTGATACCAATGATTTTATAAAAAATTTGATATCAATTTATCATATTTAATTTTTATTTTTGATTTGCAGTATTAAGTTGTTATTTTAGAGAAAAAAACTTTATTTCCAACTTCTCCCTTTCTCATTTGTAAATTTAAGATTTTAATTCTCAATAAAAGAGAGGCCAAGGTGATACTGAGTTTTTTAAAGAAGTATGGATGAACATACAAAAAAGCCCAATAGAGTACGTGTAGGCATATGAGCTTTGACAAATATACCTACATGGAATTAAAATTCCACATTTAAAGTTCTATCACTCATCTTCAACTTGATTAGAAGATCATTAATACAATTTTTTTTTTAAATATTCCTCTAAGGTTGCACACATAACAATGAAGGATTTATCTTATGCCTAGGACTAAGAGGAGGAAAAAATTAAGCTATATGATTAATCTTCTTAGTCCCTAAAATTAGATAATGAAAAATAATAAAAATTAGATAGAACATGGCTAAATTTCATAATGAGCAATCATCACAACATACCATGATGATGACTACCATATTTCAAGCAAGTTGAATAAAAGACAAAAATAACATTCTTACTTTTTGGGCTTTAAATCTTTAAGAAAGATCGGTGAAGAGAGGGTGAATACTTGCAAAATTGGCAAAATTTAAAAAATTAATTAATTAAGACGAGATGATATTAGGTAAAAAAGAGTATCTTCTCCCATTAAGAAGGATAGTTCCAAAGCAATGTGCAATTATTGTTCCATTGAGTCCCCTAGGTATAGTGATAGGAATAAAAATTATATGAAAAGAAGTTTTCAAACAAATCACACACATATGTGTCCAAGAAATCAAACACAAGTAAACAAAAAAAAAAAGGACAGGAAAAAGAGGTGCTTAGAATTTTTGTTATGTATAGACATGATACAACCAAACATAGTTTAAAAACCAAAGCACTGTTCATGAAAAATAGAGAGAAGATTGAGTTAATTTTGAGAGAAATGAATGAGGCAAAGAATAGAATGGAGATTGAGTTTAAAAGGGAGATGAATTGAGAGGGAGATAGATGGAAAATCTCACTAAGAGAGATGAGGTATCGCTTATGGCTTGCGGCTTATGGACTTAAAAGCTTGACTTTGATGGCGGTAGATAGCATATTCTTGACATCAAATGACGATGAGATTCAGAAAGCCTGTGTGCTCTTGCAAGTGTGATGGAGGAATCTATGCTTAGAGCCAAAGGGAGAACTAAATGTCATGATATCAAATCATGAGAAAAGTTATGACAGGATGAAAATTATGGGAATAAAAAATTAACTTATGACTAGTAATTAGATTGTGGATTCACATAAATAGTTAATAAATATATTTTAGGAAAGTTGTCAATGTTTAGTTTTAAAAGTTTTAAATTAATTTAAAATCTCATAACTTTTAAATTAATTCATAAATGCTTGTGATAATTTTTTTTAAAAAAATATTTACACTAAAATGATAATTAGTCTTAAATTGGTGGACAAATTTTCAAAAGTAGATTGGGATAGTTGAGAGATTGAAGGCATTTTATTAATTTTTTAGTTGAAGGAAGTTCTGTTTTATTAAATTTTAAATTGAGGTTATGATAATAGATGGGCTTATGGGAGAGAAAATTCAGGAATAAATTAAAAAAAAAAGATAAAGATAATAAGAGAGAAAATAGTTTTAGATATCAGATTGAAAAAAGATTAAGATAATAGAGATGAGAAGAAGTTATCTTGACATTTTTAGTTATCATACTTATTATTTTTAATTTTTTTTAAAAGTTAGTATAGTAATGGATGTGATCATGAGAGAGAAAATTTAGGAATAAATTAAAAAAAAGAGTTAAGATAATAAGAGAAAAAAATAAGGGATGAGAGGAAGTTATCTTGATAGTTAGAGATCATGCTTATTATTTTAAAAATCAATGCTGAAGTGGATAGGCTAGAATTGTAACATTACAAAATATGCTTACATGTTAAGCTGTGGATAATACTTGTGATTTTATATATATATATATATATATATTGGATATTAATTTTAACATTCATTTTTTTCACTTTTGTTGGATACAAATTAAATTATATTTTATTAAATTCAATTTATTTTGCTTTCCTGATCTTCAACTCAATTTTTTTTTCTATTTTTATTCCACTTATCCATCAAATATTAAAAATAAAAAAGGATAACTGAGCAAATTAACACTTGAACTTTAAGTTTAATAGCATCATAGACCCTAAACTCATTTACTATGTAAATTGTTTCCTCAACTTTTAAAAGCAGTGTAATTTAGCCCTTGCAGTTAATAAAAGTTAACTTTAATTGACCATAGGGCTCAAAAAATTACAATAAAGGGCTCAAAAATTATATACAAAGACCTAAAAAAATTATAGAAAAAGACAAAAAAAATTTGGGAAAATATAAATTAAGGACTATTGAAGGAAATTTATAGTTAAAGACTAATAGATTTTAAAATTGCACTATAGTCCCTTAGTTCTTGACTGATATTAAAATTTTATATGAAATGATCAAATTGTCCCTAAAGTTTAAAATAAAAAAGCCACCCCCCATTGTCACCGCCACTGATGCCCCTACCATTGGCGGAGTCACTAGCAGTCGATCATTGAAGCTCAGACACTGATGATACTTTTAATGAAGAATGATAATTGTTAAATCAAGGTGGCTAAGGGAAGGTTGGATCCCATAACCTCTTGCCCACCTAAAAAGAGTAGCCACTAAGCCTATTTAATTATATATAGCAACATATATATATATATATATATATAAGTAGTAACCTGAGCTTTTAAACCACTTCCCTGTTATAACGTAATGGTGTATTGTTAATTTTTGAATGACACTTCTTATTTTACCAATGTTACTTGTTAATCTAATATGGACAGTTACACATTAAGAGATTTAAAACTTCATGCATTTTATTTGTAAAATTCCAAATGTATTGTTGTTAATCACGAATGAGTTATTATCAAAATCTAAATGGATATTTGCTAATGAAGGACTTACATGTATAATTAAGACTATCCTATTATTTTTTCTAATTATAAAAACCCAAATGGATTGTTGTTAATTTCAAATGAGTTGGTGTTAAAATCTAAATAGATACTTGTTAATAAAGAACTGATACTTGTACAATTAAGCTCATCCTACCTATTTTTATAACTTGTTAAAGCCTAAATTAATTATTCTTAGTTTCAAATGAGTTGTTAAAACTTGAATAGATACCTGTTGATGAAAAACTAACAAGTACAATTATGCTTATTCTATTTATTTTTCTAACTTGTTAAAGCCTAAATGAATTGTTGGTAATTTCAAGTTATTTGTTATTAAAACTTGAATGGCTTGTTATTTATACACTTGTCAAAACCTGAATGCATTGTTTAGACATGCGCTTTTAATCATTAACATCAAATATCCTTTTAGGTTTTGACAACAAGACATTCAAAATTAACAAGAATTCATTCGAGCTTTAACAAGTTAGAAAAATGAATATGATGAGCATAATTATACATGTTAGTTTTTTGTCATCAAGTATCCATTTAGGTTAATAATAACAAATTTGAAATTAACAACAATAGGCTTTAACAAGTTAGAAAAATAGATAGGATAGACATCACTGTACATTTTAGTTCTTCATCAATAAGTAGCCTTTTGAGTTTTAACAACTTATTCTAAGATAGCAACAATCCATCTGGGTTTTAACAAATTATAAAAATGGATATGAGGGGCATAATTGTACAAGTGTTAGTTCTTCATTAACAAAATCTTATTCAAAATTAACAATAATCCATTTAAGTTTTTATAAGTTAGAAAAACTGATAGGATGGGTTTAATTATACATGTTAGTCTTTCATCAACAAATATCGATTCAGATTTAGACAACAACTGAAACAACCTGAATTTCAATCTAGGAAACTAATTGCTAATGAGAGATAAATTAGTAATTAGTAGATTGATTATGGTCTTGGATGATGGATTGATCTTTTGTGTTAATAGGCCGGTATGTTAATAGGGTTGAATGGTAGAACGGCAATTTAGGACTTAACGCATGGGCACTAATGAGATTTGGCTCACTATGCCATGCATTGCGGCATATGCTGCATGAGTTGTGGCACATGGGACATATTTTGCTTAAAGTTGATGTTTTCAACTTGTGAAAATCAGAAGATAAAGTGAGAAAAATGCATTTGAGGGGTGAGAAGAAGGTTTCTCTGTTAGGGTATCAAATATCTAGAGTTTGGAAGCTTACTTCTTCTAGTGACTTATTGGGTAAGTTTTGCACCACCTTGTGCTATATTTTTATCCTAATTTCTTTAAGTTTGATCGCAAGAGAAAGTGAATCAGGAAGTTTTAAGGAGTTAAAATCTAAGAAAAAGGTTTGAAGAAAGGCTTTCAGGTGTGAAATTAAGGTTTTGCAATTGGTTTGAAATTTGATGGTTGAACCTTAAGGATATAGGCATAATTAACCTAATTTATTAGTTGAAAATGGAGAAAATCGATAAACAAGTGAATTAGGATGGTGTTTTTGTCATTTGAGTAGCCTAAAGGCAAATGACTATAGATAATGGATTATGTGAATTTGAACAGTGTTAGTTTTTCAGTTTTATGTGTTAAGGAATTTGGCCTAGCCAAATTTTTAAGTGTTAGAAATTGAATAAGGAATGTTTCTTATGTAGATTGAGCATTTGAGAAGCTGCTTGTGGGAATCTGCACTCTTAAGAGTTAATGCGAGAATGGTAACCCCTGGTAGTAAGGGTAAAAAGTAACTGGATTAATTTTTTTATTTGTTGGTTTGTGAAATTATTTACAAGTATTTTATATAATTGTATGCATTGTATTTTATAAACTAATAGAGTAGAATATTGTGAAAGGAATATACATGCAGGTGTGTGAGTGATGTTTGTAATGCATGCAAAGAGGCATGTGCGTTTGCATCCATGAGTATACCCTAGACTAGGGCAGGGGGTCGTGATTCTACTCTATGTAAGGCTAAAAAATCCTGAAGTTCTTGAGTGTAAACCTTGCTCTGCCAGGAAGGACCTAAGAGAATTATCCACAAATATACCCTAAACTAGGGTAGGGGATCATGGCCTTACTCTCTGTAAGGCTAAGAAGTCTTGACAGTCTAAGTGTTAAGTATATTCCGCTAGTGGGGACTTAGGAGACCACCCATATTAATGATACTTGGTCTGAGACCGAGGTTTAGTGAGCTGTGAACACTGTATTTTCTCTAGGCTTTTAAATATAAATTGAAAATTAATAAAAATATAATAAATAAAATAAATAAAAATAAAGGAATAAAAAGGGCTATGTGATGATAATAATAATAATAATATTTCCTTTTTTTATTGACCCCAAATCCCCTCAATTATATTCCTATTAAATTTGACTTAGTTAAAGGAAAATCAAAATATTTGAAATCTGATTTGAGGTGATTACATCTTAATTGGAATTTGTTAAAGAAAAATTTTGAAATCTAAAATAATGAATAAAAGTCAAAATAAAAGTTGCCTTAATTTGCTTGATTCTGTCCTTATGAGAAAACTTTAGTTGGTTCCTATAAAAGAGATAGTAAAGAAGGAAAAAAGGCAGAAAAAAATTGTTAGAGGACAAAGAAAATTGAAAGGGGATTTTTGAAAAAGAGACGATGGAGTATATTGGTGGAACTTTAGAGGTGAATGATCTTTTGTACACTACTTCGATACTCATATTTTAGTTTAGGCACAGAGTTGTTCGAAAGTAAAAATGAATTTCCTCATTTTAGATTCGCTTTTAAGTCTACATATGGTTTTGTTTTTGTCATAGTTGTATATTTAACCACTGAATACCACTATCTTGATTTGACCTTTTTTTTAGCTTTATGTGGCTTTTTACATTTGCTTTCTTTGTTTAAAGGAACTGCACGTTTTGCCTATTATATCTTTCTTGTGCTTATTTTGTCTTCACTTGGTTTGGCTACAGTCCACGTATTGGATGCTTTGACATTATGAATGCTTGTTTTTTTTTTTTAATTTTATTCATGATTTTGTAGGAAAGTTGTGATGTTGGATCCAATGTATTTTTTCCCCTCTCTTTACAATCAATACCCACTTAATATTTTATATTTTAATCCCATCTCCCTTATAATTTTAAAGGTTCACGAGTGATACTAAATTGCCGTGAATATCTTGATATACTACGAGTAATACTAAATCACCGCGATCGTCAAACAAAAAAACAAAGAAAAGAAAAGAAAAGCCATTTGAGTATAATTGTAAAATAATAGAAAATAACATTTTTTAGCATGTTTTTAGGATCTATGAGTGATACTAAATCATCGTAAATATTTGATGTAATGTGAGTGATACTAAATCACTGCAATTGTCAAATGTTAAGAAAATCCTCTTTACATATTATTTCAAAATAATAAAATTTATTAACATACTTTGAAACTATTCCATGAGTGATACTAAATCATTGTGGATTTTTAAAAATATCAAATGAGATACCGTGAATGACACTAAGTCATTGTAGGTATCAAATTTTGTTTTTGTAAAATTTTTAAAATTAAATTATTTTATAGAAAATTCACTTTGAAAATTTCTTTAGGGTTTGCCATGAGTGAAACTAAATCACCATGTGCGCTTAGAGCATCAACCAGTGAATTGTGAGTGATACTAAATCATTGCAAATTCCAATACTGGTTAAACCCCCCTCTTGTGCATTAAAAATAATAATCAAAATAACAATTTTTTAATATATTTTAAGTTATGATGTGAGTGATACTAAATCACTGTGGACCCTTAAAAAGTCAAACGAGATACTGTAAATAACACTAAGTTATCGCAAGTGTCAAATTTTGTATTTAAAATTTTAAAATTAAATTATTTTATAAATAACTCAATTTTTTAAAATTTTTTTTAAAGTTTACCATGAGTAATACTAAATTACTGTGTGCACATAGAAAGGTCAACCAGCAAACTGTGAGTGATAGTAAATCACTGCAAATTCCAGCACTGGTCATTTTCTTCTCACCTAAAGTTATTTTTGAGGAACAAATTTTTACAAAAGATAATAAAAAAATTCAACCCAAAATATCAATCTCTTCATAAAATAAATAAATTAAAAGAATTTAAAAATAAATAATATTATTTTGAACTATATAGACTTTGATCCCCATCATAGGATACGTAGGTCCTAGGCTTTGATCCTAGGTCAAGTCCTCCTTTGTATAAATAATTGTTTTAATTTTTTATTTTGTTATTCAGGGTAATTAAGATATTATTAAAAGGCCAATTAATTTATGAAATCATCTTAAGGTAATCGTTCTTATGAATGAGTGTCGTGAGTGCTTAACACTTTCTCCATACACAATCAATTTTCGAACTCTTTTCGAAGACTATCCTTTTCTATTATATAGTTTTCCAAGGTTTCCTGAAAACTTTGATGGTGACTCCTATTTTCCTAAATTTATTGATCTTCACCCTCTGGGGAAAGGCACGATTTAGGCACGATAGTATGGCGACTCCACTGGGAAAAGTTTATGAGACTTAAGCCCATTAAAGTTGATTGTTTTAATATTTTCTTTGTACTATTTTTCAATTTTGAATACCCTTTTATATGTTGTTTTTGTTATTTGTTTAGGGTATACAACATGCTTTTTTTCTTTTTTCTTCTTCTTTTTTTTATTTTGTTAGAACGATTTGTCCAAAGGAAGAGAACATATGACCTTAGGGTAGATGACTTTTATCTGATTTATATTTGTTGCTTTTCTCTATAGGTGGGAATTGGGGTAGTTTTTAAGTTAACAAGTATGTATACTCTCTTCACACACAGTGTACTTTCACATTCAACCTCACACGCATATTAGGCCCTATATCTAAGTTCGAGAGTACTTTAAGTTAGTGAAAGTTAGTAGTGGTTTCCCTGAGGGACTCTTAAGTCTTCGAAGGTCATCGTGAATACTTCATCCAAGTCAATATCTATTTACTAAATTTAATTCTTGAGGAGCTATTAAGCTCTTAAAAGATCATACTTGGTAATTAGGTTTTTCATCTTTTTTAAAGGAAATGACTTGGGAGCCTTGTTTAGGTTGATAGACCCACCTCAAAAACTTTTCACATTAGATGAAATCTAGTAACCACCTAATAGGTAAGAGCTGACTTATAATATCCTACCCTAAAGACATACCCGATGTAAGATATAAAGAGAGTGTACTTTTCTTTTCCCTTAATGCATCATCTTATCTGTCATTGAAAATCCCTAGGAAAAAGAGTAATAAATTGCCACTCTATGCTTGAATGATTTTTTTTGTTTCACTACTCATTATGCATTCAAATTATGTCGTGATAAAGGCAATTGCATTAGTTCTCCACCATACACCTTTGGGTTTTCAACCCTACTAAGCTAAGAGCTTGCATGTAATACATTGATGAAATCATTTTAAGCCAATTTAAAACATTTGAAGCATCTTTTTTTGGGTTAGTCATCAACATATTAAAAATGTTTTACCCCCAATTATGGAGTGGCCTAGTCACCTATAAATTGGTGGCTGTTTCCATACCTTTGAGGTTTAACAAGAATTTAAAGGTTAGGAAATTTGTTTCAAAATGTATGGCATGCTAACGAAGTTTTCTTTCACTTCTTCCTCTTTTTTCGGTGGATTGGTGGATTGTTGAGTATGGTTAGCATCATGTTAAGTGAAACTATGGAGTCAAGCCCAATCGGGCTTGTGTACAAGGGAAGGGGGATCAAGTTAGTGGTAAGCATTGAGCCAATTGAAAGTTTGAAAATATTTTCTTGACACATTAAAGGGGATATGAATCGAAACTTTAGGAAGAAATATGGAGAGATGATTGGATTTACTCTACATACTTATGCAAGGGGATGCACTTACAATCTTAAGACAATATTAGGATGACTCTTTAAGGTGATTCACATTCTCAAATTTCCAAATTGCTCTAACAATAGAAGAATATGAAGAGCTATTGAGAATACCGTTGGCAAAAGGAGATGCTATTTATAAATACCCAAGACATCTACCCTCAATAAAAACAATAGCAAAACTATTAGAAGTCAATGAATGTGAAGTACAAATGGTCTGTCTAAGGAGTACAGAGGGAATCTGGCAAGCATATATTGAGGCCTACTTGGAAACATTGTCAAGGAAGGAGAAATGGTCTACTTTTGTAGAGTCCTTGTATTAGCCATTTATGGTCTTGTTTTGTTTCCGTTTACAGCAAGAATGATTGACTGTCATTCTATAAGCATATTTCAAATGGTTGAATACCATCAAATTAATCCGAGACCCATTATAATTGTAGAAACATATATGATGTAACATCCTGAATTTCTTAATCCTAAGTTTAGAGGTTAATCAATGGTGAAGTGGAAATTAAAGTAGGATTAGAGATTCGGATGGCTAATTGGTAATTTGACTGGTTTATGTGTTGTATGAACAGATATGGGTGATAGGAGTACGTTTCAAGTCGAAGCAAGTGCGCGTGGTGAGAATAAATCTCATTGTGCCATACGCTGCGGTTTGTGCTGCATGCGCCGCGGCGTATGGACTAGAATTTCACTTCATAAGTCATGAAATTTCAAAATTTTAGAGGAGACAATTTGAGAAACATACAAGACAGAGAGAGGAGAAGGGCTGAGAACTAGGTTAAGTCATTTTGGAGTGGTGGAAGGTGATTCGGATCGGTAACTTATTAGGTAAGCTACGTATAACTCTTACCTTCCATTCTACATAAATTTCTCTGAAAATGAGTTATAAGGAAATTTAATTGATGGAATTTGAGGGGTTTGATTCTTGCCCAAAAGTAATAAAAATGTTCTCTGAAGTTAAATTAGAGCTTTATGACTAGTTTAGAGCTAAACCGTAGAGCTTTGAACTCGCAGGCTAAATTTTAGCCTTTAGAGAGAGAAAGTTAGGGCAAAAATCTATCTTGAGTAAAATAAGACCAGTTGAGGTGGTGTAAAGTAGTAATTGGGTAGTTATAAACTTAAAATGGATAAATAGAAAAGAGTTTACAGATGAATAAAGCCCTAAATAGTAAAAATGAGCTTTTGGTCAAAATGGACCAAATGCCTAAAATGTGCCAAATGTGTTTAGATTGGCATATTAGACTCGTGAATAGAGAAAGGAAGCTTGAGAAAAGATTGAGTGATAGTTGAAATCCATGGGTAACCTTTCTTCAAACTAAAGGGTTGAGGTAACTGAATAACTTCTTTCGTTTAATAGTTCATTATAACTGTATGTTAGTATGCTAAGTAGTGCATGAAATGGTTTCAAACTAAGCATGTTTTATAGCATTGAGTGATTCTTTTGTGTGAAAAGACTTTTAGTTGAAATGAGCATTGAAATGTATGTTTTATAATGAAAAGTATTATTTGTATGTAATGTGCAAGTAAATATGATATGGTAAATGGGAACCTTAAGTGATTCTAGAAAGCATAAACATAGGGGTGGGAGTTCACCCAAGTGTAGGAGATGATAAAGACCATATGGCAAGGTTTCCTTAGTACCTTGCTAGGGTGCGGTGTTGGAAACAATTCTCCTTAGTGCCTTAAAAGGTATGATGTTGGAGAAGATCTCCTTAGTGCCTATTAAGGTATAGTATTGGAGATGAGAGACTCCTTAGTATCTTTGGGATATGGTGTTGGAGTCAATGACACCCCATTGTGTGTATTGAGGGAAACCATAGTCCGTATTGTGCGTTAGAACATCTTTAGTCAGGTGATTCTACCACTGTAGGTGAGCTCAAGACAAATGAGAGTGTACATTAGTTTGAGATGAGCCTATGGTTTCGTGTAGGGGTGATTTGGAGGTTTGGTTGGTAGATATCATGCTAGTATTTTATGTGATATGATGAAATATCTTGAGATAACATGGAATCCTTTGGGATTGATGAAAAGTGGAAAATAAAATATGATATACGATATAAATACTACTTTATGAGGTTTTAATGGTATACTATGTTTACTTTCATATTATTGCATGTGATAGTCAATAGGAGTGAGTTATTATGTTACTGAGATTTTTATCTCAACCCCGTGGTTACATGTTTACAGGACCGGGAAGTGATTAGGCTAAAGGAAGAGAGTCTGGACTGGCTTGAGTTGTGAAGCCGTGTACTCTGAGGTTGTCTAATAAACTGAATTGAAAGATTGTATATAATAGTATATATGAGTTTCCATAGAGTTGCATGCATGTATTGAACTGAGTTTTAGTGAAATCAAGCCCGATTATATGTATATGTGTTGTTTGAGACAAAAGGGCTTTGATTTGAGTGTGTTTGTGTAAAATTGATTGTATGTGTTAGTGAATCTTAAGCCAAAGGACAAATTATGATGAAATGAGTAATTTGGGGGCTAAGATTGTATTGTGAATATGATTTCAAATGTATGAGTTGAGAAATAGCCGAGCGGGCTAAGTTATGCCATGAAATGGCATAGTTTGTCAAGTTAGTGAATTGTGGAAATTGGCCGTTGAAGGGTTAAATTTCGATATATGTGTATGGTTGTGATTATTTATGGTTAATAAGGTGTATTAGATCCTTTTAGACTTGGTTCAAGGCCTAGTGTGGTTTAATGAGGGTAAGGGATCGATTTGAGCGCTTAGGTTTGTAAAATTTTTTAGAAAAAGTAACTTTTTGCACTCAGGTGCCCAAATTTTGATCAGACCATTAGATCATGTCCAAACTTATCTTATTAGTTAGTATACGAGCTAAGCTTCGTGTGGGCACTTGAATCACTTCGATTGGATGTCGTATGAGAAATTAGTGCATGTTGAAAGTTTATCATTTTTGCTATCAAAATGACAACAGAAATCCGCACTGGCACGTTGCGATGCATGGAGATGCATGCCGCGGCACACGACATAGATAGGATGAGCATGTAGCTCTGTGCCACATACGGTGGCACACTGACCGTCCGTCACGTCGCACAGACAAAAATTTAGTTCTATTTGTATGCCGAATTGCAATTGAGATAGGAATGCTGGTGGGATATGTCCACTATATATTTGAGGAGTGTATGATTTATTTACACTGTGTTTTCTCTAATTGTATTGTGATTTAATTGATTTTATAACATAAGTCTTCGGTTGAAGCTTTTAAAAATGGAATTTGATTATTGTGGATGATGTGAGATAATGGGAACACCATAGTCTTCTCTTATATTAAGTGGATATATAAGAGGAGGTTACATTTTGGTATCAGTTTCTCGATTTTCGAGACCTGATTTTTATTGATGCATTCATTTAGCAATATGGCAACTTATATTGTTCATTACATAATTTTTCACTGATGGCCCTTGTGTTTTGTATTTTTGTCCTTAGGAGGGGAGAAAATATTACAGTATAAGAGGCACTTGTGCGAGAACTACAGTATCTAGACGGGTTGTAAAGGAGGAACGGGAGCCGGAAGTTCAACTGGTTCAGCCGTAAAGGGATAGACGTGATGAGCTACTGGAAGAGCTCAGGGATATGGTTGTCGATATAAGACAAACTGTTAGGGATCATGGCACGATCCTAAGGGGTAGAGAGCAAGAAGAGAGAGTTAAAGCTCAGAATATCCCAGTGCAGGAAGCACATAGTAGACCTGGACCGTCTCAGAATTTAGGTAGTGGACCAGAGATTTCTAGCATTGATCTATCTATTGATCGTGCTTGGAAGATGTTTGTTTGGTTCAATCCACTGACATTTGACGAAAGTATAAGGGAAAGTGAAGTAGAATTGTGGATAGAATGAATGGAAACCATCTTTGAGGTGGTGATCTGTACTTCGGAGCAGAAAGTTATCTTGGCCACGATTGGTTAATGCTGCTAAGAGGTGGTGGGAATCTGTGAGACTAACTGGTAGTATTCGTTTGAGCTGGGATGAGTTCAAGAGAATATTCTTTGATAAACGCTTTCCAGTCTCATTCAGAATTGAGAAGGAAGAGGAATTTCATGCTTTCAGGCAGGGAGACCTGGACGAGGAAGAATTTATAAGAAGATTTAATGACTTATCGGCTTATTCCACATATCTCCAACATAGTAATGACTCGATGTGGAAAGCTGAGAGATTACTTAAAAAGATGAGACCTGAGTACAGGCAATAGATAGCATTGCTTGATGTGACAATGTATGAGGAAATATGTCACAAGCTGAGGGTAGCAGCTAGGCGTGGTAGAGAGGCAGATGCTGAAAGGAGATGAGATAGTATGGGAAGATTTTCATCTCCTATGGGTTCGACTAGTGGAATCTCAAAGAGGACTGGGTTCAGTGCGAGTAGTTCCAGTTCTTCTAGAAGAAGAGGTTTCAGTCGAGGATCACAGTCTCAACCTGTGCATAGAGGGTCAATGCAGAGGGGAGGAGGTGTGAGAATTGGGCCTCCACAATCTTCAAGGCAAGCGTCAAATATTCCAACTCTGACTTTGAGTACAGGAAGGATGCCCCAGTGTAACATTTGCGGTAGATCTCATTCAAGAAGATATTGGGCTTGCTACAAGTGTGGTAAGTCAGTTATATAGCAAGGAAATGCCTAGATGGCAGAGTTGAGGGAACAGAGCAGAGATCAATGGTTCCTGGTTGAGTATTTGCAGTTACACAAGAAGAGGCCAAAGCATCTCTGAATCTGATTAGAGGTATGATTTTTGTTAATGGTCACAAAATAGAGGCATTGTTTGATTTGGGTGCCACCCATTCTTTTGTGTCTAAGGAATGTGTGGATAGATTGGAATTGTCTTTACAAGAATTGCCTGTGCTCATTAAAGTGATGATACCTTCTAGATCGTCTAGTATTACAAGTCAAGCTTGTCAGAATGTGGAGATTCAATTTGAGAATAGAGTTTCCAAGATTGATCTGATTTGTATTCCTATGAGAGGAATAGATGTGATAATTGGCATGGATTGGCTAGCAACAAATAATGCTAGGCTTGATTGTGCCAAAAGAGTAGTTTCATTACCAGTGTTGTGAACAGTTATGGAATCTTCAGAGCAACCTAAGTTTCTATTGGTAATGAGTGCTAACAAGTTGATCCAGCAAGGTTGTGATGCCTATATGGTATTCTTTATAGCTAGCATGGTGTATGATAGTGGAATTGAGAAGATTAGGCTAGTGAGTGAGTTCTCAGAGGTATTTTTAGAAGAAATGACTAGATTACCACCTGAAAGGGAAGTCGAGTTCTCAATTGATTTGGTTCCTAGAACCGAACTAATATCAAAAGACCCCTTATAGGAAGTTGCTGTCTGAATTGGCTGAGCTAAAGAAGCAGATTAAAGATTTTCTAGAGAAAGGATTCATCAAACCAAGTATATCACCTTGGGGATCATTAGTATTGTTTGTGAGAAAGAAGGATGGTAGTTTGCGACTGTGCATCAATTACCGAAAATTGAATAAAGTAACTGTAAAGAATAAGTATCCTCTATAAAGGATAGATGATCTTTTAGATCAATCAACTAGTGCCTCAATCTTTTCTAAGATTGATTTGAGGCCGGGGTATCATCAATTGAGAGTTAGTACGGTAGATGTACCCAAGACAGCTTTTAAAACTAGGTATGGCCATTATGAATATTTGGTTATGCCTTTCGGTTTGACCAATGCTCCAGCAGTATTCATGGATTATATGAATCGAATATTTAGGCCGTACATAGATCAGTTTGTAGTGGTCTTTATAGAAGACATCCTGATCTATTTTGAGAATGAGGAGTAACATGCAAGGCATTTGAGAATAGTGCTACAGATTCTTAAAGATAGGAAGTTGTATGCCAAGCTCAGTAAGTGTGAGTTTTGGTTGAGAGAAGTAAGATTTTTAGGACACGTGGTATTAGCGGATGAAATTTCAATGGATCTGCATAAGGTTGAGGTAGTATTAAAATAGGAACGTCCTAGTTCAGTTATAGAGGTACGTAATTTTTTAGGATTAGCTGGGTATTATTGACAATTTATCCAAGCATTTTCCAGATAGCTTCTTCTCTGACTAAACTAACTCAAAAAGATCAGCCTTACATATGGGACGATCGGTGTGAAGTGGCATTTCGGAAGCTGAAAGAGAAATTAAGCACAGCACCAGTGTTGATTATCCCTAATCCAAGCTTACCTTACGAGGTATATACAGATACATCTTTGAAAGGTCTTGGTTGTGTCTTGATGTAAGATAGTCGAGTGGTAGCCTATGCTTCACGACAATTGAGATTGCATAAAGAGAATTATCCTGCGCATGATTTAGAGCTTGCAACAGTGGTGTTTGCTCTAAAGATTTGGCATCATTACCTGTATGGTGCAATATTCACTATCTTTAGCGACCATAAGAGTTTGAAATACCTGGTGGATTAAAAGGAACTGAATATGAGGCAAAGAAGGTGGATGGAGCTTCTTTAGGATTATAACTTTAAATTGAAATACCATTTGGGTAAAGCTAATGTGGTTGCTGATGCTTTAAGCTAGAAGACTTTGCATGTGCCAAGTCTTATGGTTAAAAAACATAGAATGATGGAGTCATTTGTTGAGTCATAGCAGGATACGCCATTGAAGGCATTAGTTGGTGCCTATTCCATTGAGATTAGCAATGATTTTTGGAAGAAATTGAGAATGGCACAACTAGAAGATGAAATTCTTTTGAAGATTAGAGAAGAGATTAAAGCAAATCAAGGTATTGAGTTTAGATTTAATGATGACAGTTTTGTGGTTTACCGGGATAGGATTTGTGTGCCTGAGATGTGGATTTGAGAAAGGTTATCTTGAATGAGGCCCACTGTAGTAAATACACGAGCTATCCAAGAGCTACAAAGATGTACCAAGATGTGAAACAGTATTAGTGGTAGCCTGGTATGAAGAAAGATGTAACAGAGTTTGTGACTCAGTGTTTGACCTATCAAAAGGTTAAGATAGGGCACCAAAGACTAGCAGGAATGTTACAACCATTGGATATTCCTACGTGGAAGTAAGAGAGCATTTCTATGGATTTTATAACTGGGTTACTAAGAACTCAATCTGGACATGATGCCATTTGGGTTATAGTCGACAAACTTAATAAATCAGCTCATTTCTTAGCTATTCGGATTAGTAATTCTCTGGAAAAGTTGGCAGAGATCTATATCCGAGAAGTGATAAGGTTACATAGTATGTCGAAAAGTATAATTTCTGATAGAGATCCAAGATTTACTTCTAAGTTTTAGGGAGCTTTACAGCATGCCATGGGTATTGAGTTGAGATTCAGTACAGCATATCATCCATAAACAGATAGGCAGACAGAACGAACTATACAAACTTTAGAGGATATGTTGAGAGCCTGTATATTAGAGCTGAAAGGTAGCTAGGATAGCCATCTTCCTTTGGTTGAATTTTCTTACAACAACAGTTACCACTCCAGTATACAAATGGCACCATATGAGGCATTGTATGGGAGGAAACGTAGATCTCCTCTTTGCTGGACGGAGTTGAGTGAAAGGAGTATGTTAGGACTGAATATTGTAGATCAAACAACTTAAAAGATTGAGTTGGTTAGGCAAAAGCTGTTAATGGCATAAAGTAGGCAAAAGAGTTACGTAGATAGGCGTAGAAGGCTGTTAGAGTTCCTGGTGGGAGACCATGTATTTTTTAGGGTTATACCAGTGACGGGAATTGGGAGATCGATAAGAGAAAAGAAATTGACTCTTAGATTCATTAGTCCTTTCGAGATTCTGGAGAGAATTGAACCAGTTGCCTATAGGATTGTTTTGCCACCATAGTTATCAGTTGTGCCTGAGGTGTTTCATATGTCGCAGCTCAAGAAATATCAACCTGATCCTTTACACGTGATAGAACCAGAGGAGATTGAACTCCAGGAGAATTTAACCTATAAGGCTGAGCTAGAGTGAATCATAGATGTGAAAGAGAAGCAATGAAGGAACAAGACCATATGGTTAGTTAAAGTTTTCTGGTGAGGCATGGCTCCTGGTGATACTACCTAGAAGATAAAGGATAAAATGAAGTAGCAGTACCCTCACTTGTTTCTATAGGTATATATTTATGTCTTTTATGAATTTTGAGGGTAAAATTCTTAAAAGGAGGGGAGAATTATAATATCCTGAATTTCTTAATCCTAAGTTTAGAGGTTAATCAATGGTGAAGTGGAAATTAAAGTAGGATTAGAGATTCGGATGGCTAATTGGTAATTTGACTGGTTTGTGTATTGTATGAACAGATATGGGTGATAAGAGTGCGTTTCAGGTCGAAGCAAGTGCGTGTGGTGAGAATAAATCTTACTGTGCCACGCGGTACGGCTTGTGCTGCATGCGCCGCGGCGCATAGACCAGAATTTCACTTCATAAGTCATGAAATTTCAAAACTTTTAAAGGAGAGAATTTGAGAAACACACGAGAAAGAGAGGGGAGAAGGGCTGAGGAGCTAGGTTAAGTCATTTTGGAGCGGTAGAAGGTGATTCGGATCGGTAATTTGCTAGGTAAGCTATGTATAACTCTTACCTTCCATTCTACACAAATTTCTCTGAAATTGAGTTATAGGGAAATTGAATCGATGGAATTCGAGGGGTTTGATTCTTGCCCAAAAGTAATAAAAAGGTTCTCTAAAGTTGAATTAGAGATTTATGACTGGTTTAGAGCTAAACGGTAGAGATTTAAACCCACAGGATCAATTTTAGCCCTTAGAGAGAGAAAGTTAGGGCAAAAATCAGTCTTGAGTGAAATAAGATCGGTTGAGGTGGTGTAAAGTAGTAATTGAGTAGTCATGAACTTAGAATGGATAAATAGTAAAAAGTTTACAAATAAATATAGCCCTAAATAGTAAAAATGAGTTTTTGGTCAAAATGGACCAAATGGCTAAAATGTGCCAAATGTGTTCAAATTGACATTTTGGACTTGTGAATAGAGAAAGGAAGCTTGAGAAAAGCTTAAGTGATAGTTGAAATCCACAGGTAACCTTTCTTCTGACAGAAGGGTTGAGGTAACCGAATAACTTCCTTTGTTTGACTGTTTATTGTAACTGTATGTTAGTATGCTGTGTAGTACATGAAATGGTTTCGAACTAAGCATGTTTTATAGCATTGAGTGATTGTTGTGTGTGAAAAGACTTTTAGTTGAAATAAGCATTGAAATGTATGTTTTGAAATGAAAAGTATTATTTGTATGTAATGTGCAAGTAAATGTGATATGGTAAATGGGAACCTTAAGTGGTTCGAGAAAGCAGAGCATAGAGGTGGGAGTTCACCCGAGTGTAGGAGATGATAAAGACCATATGGCAAGGTTTCCTTAGTACCCTGTTAGGCACTACTACAAAAAAGACTTTTTACAGCGGTTAAAAAATACTTTTTACATTAGTTCACGTAGCATTATTGTTTCAGGGGATGTAGAAAGTATGAGACTTTTTACATCGGTTGTACAACCGATGTAGAAAGCAAACTTTCTACATTGGTTATAGCCAGAACCGATGTAGAAAGTCCACCTTATACAGCGGTTCTGGCGAGAACCGATGTAGAAAGTCCATTTTCTACATTAGTTCTCGCCAAAACCGCTGTAGAAGGTGGACTTTCTACATCGGTTCTTGCCACAACCGATGTAGAAAGTTCATTTTCTACATTGGTTCTATCTACAATCACTATAGATAGCAATATTATTTTGATAAAAAATAGGGTTATTTTTCTAGGTTGTAAACCCTACAATCCAGAAAAATACCTCTAAAATAAATAGAAATAAAATTCAATAGCCATAAAATAAGAAAGAGTTGTTTAATTTACTCAAATATATAACAATTTATATTCAAATTTCATTTATTTAAATCATAACAAAAGAATTGGAATTATAATTAAACAATATAAACAAAATTTTTGTATGCTAAATTAAAAGAACCTAAAATTCCTTAGAAAATACAAGTGCACAAAAGCAAGGAGAACAAGCTCTTGACAGCAACTCCTTCTTTGCCTATATGAGCAAGTTGAACGCACATACACACACTAAGTGTTGATACTCTTCATTCCTAAAATCTGGTAAGGCCTCAGCTTTTTTGTCTTATGGGTTTCATACCCTTGTAGAAGAAAATGAAACTACTATTAACTACTGAAAACATTATAGGTACATACATAATACAAAAAAAATCATATTATAGATTTAATTTTAGCTTACATTGGACAGTTATCTTAGAATAGAAGGCCAAAATCATATACAAAAGGTGCTCAACACAACTAAAGAGACATTGGAAAGAAAAAAGTGGTTAACTATAAATAGAAAATTTGAAGCAAACTACCAAGAACAACCAAGAATAGCCATTACTCAAGTAATTTGAATATGCAAATATAAAAGCTTATATTTATAAGTATTGAATATTTGACTATTTCTAATATTCCAACTATACGATACCTTTTAGACAGGGCAAGACTAACTCAAAAGTACTGAAGAATGCCTTGTTTTCTTGCATTTGCAACCACTCCTCCTATAGTGGATACCTTGAACATGAAGAAGAAGAAAAATAATTAATATTAATAAATAGATAGATAAATAAAAATGAACCAAGTAAGTAGCACTTTGTTGAAGTTAACTTAACATTTTATGAGCAGAAAAATATATGTAAAGCTAACTTAAGGTGCGGAGCATGAATCCTTTTGCTGACCTCATTAAGACATGAAATCATTTAATTAAAAACACAAGGAAAAGAAAATTTCTTAAACATGTAGTATTTATGTCATGAAACCAAAATAACATCATATATAGAAGGGGTATTAAATAATAACAAAAGAAAGTATGAAAATCATTAACAAGAAAATCACCATAAAAGCCAAAAACATGGTTGTAGAAACAATACTATCACAATTTCCACCACAAGCAACCTAAAAATTGGACAAGTCAGTATGCAAATCTATCATGACATATTGAATAACCAAAAACAAGGTAAGGGAAAGAACTAAGACCTTAGCATTGTCTATATAGTTGTTTGATTATATTTTTATTCTCATTTTATTTTGCTGAGGCTACAGCAAACATATATAAAATATAAATGAAAATAATTCAATCATGAACTTGGATGCACAGATCGAATAAGGTATTAACTTTTGCATATCCTTTAATTAGCAAATCCAACCAAAAGCAAATAAGTAATATCAAATAGGATCAAATTCATATTTAATGGCAACATATAAATAATTGAGAATCAGTAATATTCAAGCTAAGGGAACCCAAATTTGACAAGAATGACACCAATGAGATGCTACACAAGAGAGAGAAGGTAAGAGAAGGAGAAGAATGGTGGAAGCACCCAAAATAGAGGCTGTAATGCAAACAAAATAAATCTCACATCTGGACTCTAATCGACGATCCAACCATTGAAATTACACATTTGATGTTCCAAACTATCTGACAAAATTTTAGCTTGATCCAATGGTTAATGAACCTGTAAGAGCAGATTTACTAAAACTGTCTTGTGAATATGCAAAAATAACTTTAGAGGAAGGAAGAGAAGGATTTGGAGAAAATGGATCTTGGGTTTTAGGTATCTTGTTCAGGGAGAAGGGATGAGGAGGAGGAGGAGAAGGAGGACGGTAACACAATATGGAGGCGAGGAGAGAAGAAGATGAGGAGGAAAATGATGCAAACACGTTCTGTGTAAGGACGATGATGAGAACTGAAACTTTAAATGACTTTTTACATCGGTTGCTAGGGTAACTGATGTAGATAATACTTTTTACAACGGTTATCACTAAAACAGATGTAAAAAGTATTTATTTTTTTAATATTTTTTAAAATTTAAAATACTTTTTACATCGGGTGATAGAGTGCCCGATGTAGAGAGTCCACTTTCTACATCGGGTAGAAAAGCACTCGATGTAAAAAGTGTATATTTTTTTAATTTTTTAAAAAATTCAAAGTACTTTCTACATCTGGTGCTCTATCACCCGATGTAAAAAGTATACTTTCTACATCGAGTAGAAAAGCACCTGATGTAAAAAGTGTGCATTTTTTTTTAATTTTTTAAAAAATTCATAGTACTTTCTACATTGGGTGCTCTATCACTCGATGTAAAAAGTATAATTTCTACATTGGGTGCTTTTCTACTCGATGTAGAAAGTACTTTTTACATCAGGTGAAAAAGCACCTGATGTAAAAAGTCCAATAGTTATGGCTAATATTACAAAATTGCCACCGCCTGGACTTTTTACATCGTTTGCCTTCCAACCGATGTAAAAAGCCCCCTGTAAAAGCCAAATTTTGTACTAGTTAGGGTACGGTGTTGGAAACAATTCTCCTTAGTGCCATGAAAGGTGCGGTGTTGGAGAATGTGACATATAATGTAACTACTACTTTATGAGATTTTAATGGTATACTATGTTTACTTTCATATTGTTGCATGTGATAGTCCATAGGAGTAAGTTATTATGTTACTGAGATTTTTATGTCACCCCTGTGGTTACATGTTTATAGGACCGGGAAGTGATCAGGCTAAGGGAAGAGAGTCTGGACTAGCTTGAGTTGTGAAGCTGTGTACTCTGAGGTTGTGTAATGAACTGAATTGAAAGATTGTATATCATAGTGTATATGAGTTGCCAAAGGGTTGCATGCATGTATTGAACTGAGTTTTAGTGAAATCAAGCCTAATTATGTGTATATGTGTTGTTTGAGACAAAGGGGCTTTGATTTGAGTGTGTTTGTGTAGAATTGGTTGTATGTGTTGGTGAATCTTAAGCCAAAGGAAAAATTATGATGAAATGAGTAATTTGGGGGCTAAGATTGTATTGTGAATATGATTGCATATGTATGAGTTGAGAAATAGCTGAGTGGGCTAAGTTATGCTGAGAAATGGCATAGTTTGTCAAGTTAGTGAATTGTGGAAATTGGCCGTAGAAGGGTTAAAATTCGATATATGTGTATGATTGTGATTATTTATGGTTAATAAGGTGTATTAGATCCTTTTAGACTTAGTTCAAGGCCTAGTGTGGTCTAGTGAGGGTAAGGGATTAATTTGAGTACTTGGGTGCACAAAAATTTTCAAAAAAGTGACTTTTTGCACCCAGGTGTCCAAATTTTGATTGGACCATTAGATCGTGTCCAAACTTATTTTATTAGTTAGTATACGAGCTAAGCTTGGGCGCTTGAATCACTCCGATGGGATGTTGTATGAGAAATTGGCGCACACAAAGTTCATCATTTTTGCTGTCAAAATGATAGCAGAAATTTAAACAGGCACGCTGCAGTGCATGGAGATGCATGTCGCAGTGCATGACAGAGTCAGGGTAAGTGTGTGGCTTTGTGCCACATGTCGCAGCATACTAACCGTCCGTCGCGATGCGTGGACCAAAATTTAGTTCTATTTGTATGTCAAATTGCATGCAATTGAGATAGGAATGCTGGTGGGATATGTCCACTATGTATTTAAATAGTATATGATTTATTTCTACTGTGTTTTCTCTAATTGTATTGTGATTTAATTGATTTTATAATGTAAGTCTTCGGCCGAAGCTTTTAAAAATAGAATTTGATTATTGTGAATGATGTGAGATAATGGTAACACCGTAGTCTTCTCTTATATTAAGTGGATATATGAGAGGAGGTTACATATGACATTAAGCCATTATCATGTGAATAAAGAAGGAAGGATGAGATGTTGCCTTCATCTATTGCATGTATGGATTATGAACCACTTGTATGGGAAACGATTAAAGAGTGACCAATATGATTCCAATAATCCTTTAGTTGATTTCAAAGATACAGAGGGTAAAGTCAAGTTAGAACGTCAAGGATGGGTTAAAATTTTCACCCAACTTAAAGCAAAAGATATTCTCTAGAGATTATCATGGTGGTAGGGTCAATAAATTATTTTTCAATGTGGTGATTTCTTGAATGTACCACTCTTGGGACCACGTGGATGTATAAATTGTAAACCTACCTTATTACTAAGACAATTTGCTTTTTCGCAAAAGATTTATAATCCTTCTCTACATTTGCCAAATATAGAAAAGGATCAACTTAATCACCACTCACACAAAATCAAAACATAATCAAGCAATATGTTTGAAACTTAGGCCCAAAACTTATTTTGCAAAATTATCAAAATCATAACACATTCAAACAATACGTAGTGAAAATAAGATATATGCATTCTTGTAAACTATTGCATGCCTCTAAGATAAGGAAATAAGGTTACTTTTAGAACCATGTGTCATAGTAGGTAGCACATACACTGTAACATGTGGCATAAAGCCATACATCTAGACCTTCTCTGTGTCATGTGCTGTGGTATGATATACCATGCGTCGTAGTGCACGAGCCCGTTTTTGCTATGACAAACTTTTAGTGTGTGCTATTTCCACATATGACATCCGATCAGAGTGATTCAAGTGCCCACATGAAGCTTATTTCATAAGCTAACTAATGAGCTAGTTTGGATATGATCTAACAGTCTGATCAAAATTTGAACACCTAGGTGTAAAAAGTCACTTTTTCAAAGAATTAACACATCCAAGCGCTCAAATCGATCCCTAAATCTCATTAGACCTTTCTAGGCCTTGAATTAAGTCCAAAAGGACCTAATACACCTAATTGACCATAATATATCACAATTATACACAAGTATCAAAATTTGGCCACTCCATAGCTCATTTCCATAAAACACAACTTTTTACAATTTAACATAATTTGGCTCACTTAGCCTTTTTCATCACATTTTCTCTCCAAAATCCATCTAAATTCTCCACATGTTCACTACTAAATCTTAGCCCTAATTACTCATTTTACCAAACATTCACATATAAGGGCTAAAATTCACAAAATCTCTACAATTCTCAACAATCACAACTCAAAATATGCATGTAAGTCCGTATAGAAAATTATATACACAATAATCATAAAGTTTTAGTTCATTACACAAACTTAGAGATTTTTCATGACAACGACACCACTATGTCGGTCTAGACTCTTTTTACTTGCATTGATCACTGCTCTATCCTATAGAAATGTAACCATGAGGTGAGATAATAATCTCATTAATTGAATAACTCTCTTCTATCAACTATCACATATAACTATATAAAAATATAGCATAATATACTATTAAACATAGCATATATCACATATTTCACTTCAAACCACTTAAATACAACATTTCACTGCTTTTAAACTATAATCACCACATTTCATTGGATTTCACTACTTTACTAACATATAGCATGATCACTACTCACTGAACCTCTAAATCACCCTAACTTGAAGCCATAGGCTCTTCTTAGACTAATATACACCCTTATTGGCCCTGAGCTCACCTTCAATGGTAGAATTACTTGACCAAACATGTTTTATCTTACTTCTAAACTATGTTTTCCCCTAATACACACAATAGGGTGTTGTTGACTTTAACACCACATCACGTCGATATTAAGGAGTCTAAATCTTCAATACCGTACCTCAATAGGTACTACAAGATAATCTCCAATACCACACCTTGAAATGTACTGAGGAGATACAATTCTCCAACACCGTACCCCATCGAGCACTAAGGAGAATACTGCCATATGGTCTTTCTCTACCTCTCCATACTATGGGTGAACTCCCATTTCTATGATCATGCTTTTCAAACAGTCATAGATTCCCATTCACCACCATACATGTATCCACAATACTTAGCATATGTATATATACAAAGTATGAAATCACATCTTTTAACCCATCTATTTGATCAAAAGCCATTTTCATGCAACATTCAAAGAATGCCATAAATCATGCTTAGTTTAAAACTATTATCATGTACTAGATAGTACACTCACACATAGTTACAATAAATAGTCAAACAGAGAAAGTTATTTGATTACCTCAATCCTTCTATCATAAGAAAATTTACCCGTCTTACTTTCTCAATCACCATTCATCTTTACACGCCTTGTTTCTCACTCTCTACCTATAGATTATGTCACTCTACACATAATTGGCACAATTAGTCAATTAGTTAAAATTGACCAAAAGCACATAATTACCAACTATGGCTATAACTAACCATTCTTTCCTTTTCACTTATCTATTTTAAGTTAGTTATCACTTGATTACCACTTTACATTACCTCAAACTATCCCATTTTGTTCAAACATGATTTTCACCCCCAATTTCCGTTGAATTAAGGCTAAATTAAGCTCAAAACATTATTGTTCAACTCTAAACCAATCACAAAGCTTTAATTTAACTTTGTAGAGCCTTTTTATTACTATGGGGTAAGAAAAAAACCTTTAAATTTCACCAATTTAATTTCTCTATAACTCATACCAAGAGAAATTATGGTAGAATTAAAGGTAAGGATCGTATGAAGCTTACCTAATAAGTTACTGATCAGAAGCACCTTCCAATACTTTAAAAATCTTTTCCCTAGCCAACCTTGGCTTCCTCTCTTCTCCTTTTCACATTTTTTGATTTCCCCTTTTGGAACTCACCCTAATTCAAGACTTAAAAAGTCACTTTTTAGTCCATGCGCCATGGTAGAGGTAGCATTAGCCATGACATGTGGCATAGTAAGGAGAATCCTTACCACACACACACATACGTTTTACCTTGAAACATGATTCTTCCACCCATATATGATCATTCAACATCCTAAAGACTTAAATCATCAATTAATCATCTAATTTTCTAATCCTTTACTAATTACCAACTTACCCCTAATTAATAGCTAATCATAGAATTAGAAAAATAGGATGTTACAAGATTCCTCTAGAAGAGATGCTTCGAAGGATTCACTTTCTACACAATGACTCAAATAAAAGCTTAAGTCATGAGATAGGGAAGGCTTGGGATACAGTCATTTGTAAAGGGAAATTTGAATTAGGAAATCGAATGATATGGGCAAGTGACGATTATCAAGTCTGGTTAACTAAAGAATTAATAGAGCTAATCCAAACTTTGTGCCACTTGATCTATTGCTTAGCAGCAATACAATAGAGGTAGATAAATAATTGGTCAAACAATTAGAAAAGAAAGAGGAAGAGCTTAAAAAATCAGATAAGCTAACCAAGAGAATGAAGAACGAGTGAACCAATTATAGCAAAGATATGCGAATTTGCAAAAAGAAATGGAGGAAATGAAAAATCAAGTTCACCATGAAGAAAATATTAAGGTCAACAAAATAAAAGTAGAAAATACAAGACTCAAGCATTCTATCAGTGGAATGAATCAACATATGGGAGAAAATGAATGAAGAATGAAGAAAAACCATGTCAGGCTAATGATAGTTGTTAAGGAAAGAGATACTCTTGAGAAGGAAGTTCAAGACCTTTGCCCTTTGAGGAGTCTAGAACATGATATCGATAGGCTTGTCAAGCAATTAGAAGAAAAAGCAAATGAGTTTGACTCTATTAAAGAAAATTCATCAACCACAGTCAACAAGCTATTGGAAAAGTTGGACCAACAAGTTAAGGCAATTCAAGAATTGAGAATGCTTAACCCAAAGAAGCCTAAAAGGTTATAGAATGGAAAGAACATGCTGAAAGGTTAATTTTCCTAGCAAACGAAGTCATCTTACTATTCTCAGAAGTTTATATACAAGTTTAAGGCATTATACTTCCTTTTAATACCCCTATTGAAATTGTGAATTTTCTTTCTTTATGTAAACATACTGCAACAAAGTTGAGGAGCTTGGCTCAATTTTTGTAATGCAATTACATGTTCTTTTTAATAAAATTTTGAGTTTACACCTACTCTAAAATTCATGGGCAAGATTATGAATGAAGACTCAGACTTTGCTTTCCTCCAAAAGATGTCAAGCGATGAGGAATACCAAATTTTGATTGTTTAATGATCAACTCTAATTAATATGAGAAACAATAAGTTTCCATAAACAATTAGATGACTACAAAGACCTTTGTGCTGACCATATCCAACTCAATAATTCACTAACCTCTAAAGGTAATAAATAAAGCAATAAGTACTAACTTTTTTTACTGTGTGCTTTCCTTAAAGGTGATGCAACATTGCTCCTCTCGAGAAACCTAACAAGATATCCTTGCACATTCATATAATACATGCTCTCAGAGTCATCAAATGGCTGCTAGTTCAAACGAAGGTGAATCTAACCTAAATAACTGAATATTGCTCATGAAAACCTAGATGTCAAAAATGAAAGAAATGATAAAAGGTCTGACTATAGCACTAAAATCCAAGGACACCGAGACTCATGATACCTCAGATAATGGTGAGATAAGTGCATCAAAAAGTAATGGAAAAAGAAAAGTGAGTAATTGAGATAGCTCGAAGAAGCCTTAAATTTCCTAAGACTCTAGCATTAAAGAAGAAGACAACCTAGAAGAAATAGGTGGTGACCTATTATACACCTTCAAAATTCCTCAATTAAAGAACAAGAAGGAGAAATGGAAAGAAGGACTGGGTGAAATGAAAGACCAGCTAAAGGCTATACAAGGGTCAAATGCATGAGGCTCATTAAATCTAAAAGGGTTGTGCTTTGCTCTATCAGTTACATCCCAAACAAGTTCAAAATGCCTGAATTTGATAAGTATAATGGCACTAGAAATATAATCTATCACTTGAAGGCTTATTGCATCAAGATGTATGTGTGGTCTTAAGATGAGAATTTCCTATTGATGTTCTTTCATGAAAGCTTGATTGGGCATGTGTTGGAATGGTACATGTAGCTAGGCCCTTTAAAACTTAAAAAATGAAGAGACTTGGTCGATGCATTCATGAGGCAATATAAGTTCAACCTAGACATGATGCCTACTAGAGAGTAACTGAAGGCAAGGAATAAGAAGGTCATAGAGTCATTTAAAGAATATGCCTAAATGTGGAGGATGACTGTATCACAAGTTCAACCTCCCCATATATAGTCTGAGCTTTGTTCCTATTTTATTCGTACCCTATAGGATCCTTATTATAAATATATGGTAGGAACATATGCAACTGACTTCTCTAGTTTAATTGAAATTGGAGAAAGGATTGATGTTGACATTTGTGAGGGAAGGATTACTGTCACTCAAATTGAGAGCAATATGAGAAGAGGATAGAATAACAAGAAGAAAGAAGGTGATGTTAGTTTTATGCAAAATTTTAAACAATCCCAGCTAGTCTCCCATCAAATTGGTGGTGAAGCTTTTCAACAAGCACACAATAGACTAAGGGCAAATAGTCAAGGGCAAGTTGCAACATCCTAAATTTCTATTCAAGGAACTAGTTACTAAATAGGAGTAAATTAGTAATTAGTGGTTTGATTATGGTTTGAGTATTGGATTAATATATGGTATGGTTGGTTGTTATATTAATAGGTTTGAAAGGTAGAATGACGATTTAGAATGAAATGTGTGAGCATAAGTAAGATTGAACTCACTATGCCACGTGCCGTGGTAAGAGCTACATGTGCTGTGGTGCATTACATAGAAATTGCTTAAAGCTGATGCGATCAACTTGTGAAATCAAAATAGAAAGTGAAGGAAAAACTAGCTAAAGAGGAGAAAAAGTTCATATCTGCTAGGGTATCAATTATCCAATAAGTGGGAGTTTGCTTTAATTAGTAACTTGTTGGATAAGTATCATACAATCTTAAGCTTTATTTTTGCCCCATTTTCATTAAATTTGATTGGTTGAGAAATCAAATCAGGAAGTTTTAAGGTGTTGGAATCTAAAAGAAAGGTTTAAATAGGGCTTTTGAATATGAAACTAAGGTTTTGTGACTAATCTAGAGTTAGATGATTGAATTTTGAGGATTTAGGCTCAATTAGCTTAAAGAGTTAGGTTAAAAATAGTGAAATTAGATGAATAGATGACTTAGAAGGTTATTATGGTCATTTGAATAGCCTATAAGGCCAATGAATATAGATAGTAGACTTATGAATATGGAAGGTGTTAATGGAACTGTTTTGTGTGTTAAGGTTTCAGTCTAGCTGAATCAATACCTATGTAGAGTATTAATAATTCACTAGGGGATACTATATTGTGTAGATTGATCATCTGTTATGTTGCTTGTTGGAATCTACACTTTCAAGAATTCAATACGATTGGTAACCCTTAATAGTAAGGGTAAAATGTAATTGAAGTAACCCTTTTACTTGTTCATTTATGAAATTGTTCATAAATATTTTTGTATAACTATGTACATTGTATTATGAACTGATAGAATAGCAGTATTGTTGAAGTATATGCATATGGGTGTGTGAGTAATGTATGAAATGAATTTGAAGAGACATATGCATAGACATGCACATTGCATCGGTAAGTATACCCTAGACTTGGGTAGGGGGTCATGGCCTTACTCAGTGCAAGTCTAGGAAGTTTTGAAGGTTTTAAGCATAGAGCTTGACTCTGCCATGACAGACCTAGAGATAAAGATCCACAAGTGTACCTTAGACTAGGGTAGGGGTTCATAGTCCTACTATTGTAAGGCTAGGAAGTCCTAAAAGTTTGACTTTGCTAGGAAGGACTCAGGAGACCACCTATACATGAAGAGGATACTTGCTTTGAACAATGGTATGGTAGGCCTTGTTTCATATAAGGCTGGAAGTCCTAGTTTAATCATAGAGCTTGCTCCCTAGATGAAACCAGGAATGCTTAAGCATGAGCATGATAGATGGATATGTATGAATTATTATATATGTTTGTTATACTTCTTTTCCTGAAACACATGCTACATTATCTCTTGTTTATGATTTTACTTACTAACCGATATTTGGTATTATATTCGAGTTACTGGGACGTATGTCTCACTTCGTTACTTTTGTATACAGGTGAAAAGAGCATGAGAAGGCTGAAAAAGGAAGTGAGGAAAGAGTAGCCTCACTTGGTAGTGGTATGATTACTAATTGTGTAGAATGAATGTATAAAGTTATATTTAGAATTTGAGTTACCAACTAGGATGTATAAGTGTATATGAATATAAATATGTGAATATGTATATGTATTGTGGTTGAAAACTTGCTTGTATAAATATATGATGTTGCATCTTATTGAGGGTACCATAGTGATGAGTATGTGGATAGGCCTAGATGCTCATTAAGCAAGTGTATACTATTATACAAATGGTGAGCTGACCCCATTTAGAAGAGTCAAGTATATTTGTGATTCCTAACTATATGGTGAGGCATAGCCCTATATGTAAGAGTTAGATGATTAAAAGTGGAACAAGTTTATGTATATATGTGTTATATAGGTTATGCCTCATATAAGTCTACAAGTATGTAACATGGCATTGAGAGGTCAATATGAGTGTTTAATGTGATATATGTGATTTGAAGTGTCAATTAGGTGTATATAGTTCATTTAGACTTACTTCAAGGCCCAAAGTGGTCTAATTGAATAAGGGATGAGAATTGAGCACTTGGGTGCAAGTTTTGAAAGAAAAAGTAGCATTTTCCACCTAGGTGTCCAATTTTAGATTGAACCATTGGATCATATCTAAACTTTTCTTATTAAATAGAATACATTGTAAGCTTTGTGTGGGCAGTTGAATCACTCCAATCAAATGTCAAATGTAGAAATGGTGCGTAATAGAAGTTCACCTTCTAGGTTGTCATATGATAGCAAATTTTGCTATCATATGCACTGTAGTGCATTATGTGCCATGTTGAGGCTCATGGCAAAAAGAAGAATAGAGCACATGGCTTTGTACCACATACTGCGGCGCATAGTGGTGTGAGTTGTGGCACATAGCCCTTTTTCAAGTTAAAGATGTTGTGTTTCATTAAGTCTTTAAATTTTATGTATGCTTTCGTTAGCCCTCTTATTTGAATTTATGTTTAGTGAAGTTGGGATCCTGCATTTTAAAAACGAATTGAGAGGTATTACTTTGATATGATATTGTGATTGTTTATAATGTGTGTGATTGGTAATGGAAAAGTTCAGATTAATTAAGGGCTTTATACAAGCTGACGGGAAAAAGGAATATGAAATAAAGAGATAATCACCCATGGCCAAATTTTGGCATGACTAATGCAGAACTATATCATCAACTCTTAGAAGTTCATTTGTTAGGACCAGGTCCTTACAAGCAACCTCAACCTCCTTATCCTGCTTGGTATAACCCTTATACTCTTTGCGAGTATCAAATTAGTTCCCTAGGACATTTGATTGATGTTGGAGTTAGTTGATTCTAATCATATCTAGCTTAAGAAGAATGATGGATCTATCATCAACACCAATCTACTGCCAAATCATGAGAGGAAAGTAAATGTTGGTGAGACGAAAATTGGATTCCTGAAGGACCTTACAAACATCAAGATGGTTATGGGAGAGATCTATGCTCAATTAGTAGTTGCAAGATATATGCCCTAACTTTAAAGAATTAATGATAACCTAACAGAATAACAAAATCATATGTTTTACAAATATCATCAAGAGATGAAGGGACATGATATTGAAAGCTGTTCTTAATTCAAGAAAATATTGAAAAGAATGATGATGCCAAGAATTGTTGTTATTGGGAGCACTGATAAAGAGATTGACATGGTGAACAAAGGGCATATTGAATTTGTAATCAATGAACCTAGTTTGAAAGAAACTACCAATCATGTCACTTTTACTATAACAACACTAGTGCATCCTTCCTTAGTAACAATTCATATGCCGACCCCTTTTCCTTACCAAAATAATCACACTGTACCCTGGAGATATAATGGTGTCATAGAAACTGGGATAAATAAAGAGACAATAACTAGCCAAACTGGTGTAACGTGAAGCGGAAAGGCATATCTCCCAATAGATATTGAAAAGTCAAGAAAAAAGAAAGATGCAAGCATTGAAGGTCCCTCAAGATCTAGTCCCCAAAAAGCTATAAAGAGTGATCAAGAATTCTTACAGATCATGAAACAAAGTGAATACAGTGTAGCAGATCAGTTGAAGAAGACCCTGGTGAAGATCTCAATTCTCTCTTTGATTTTATACTTTGAGCCATATCGTCTTGCATTATAAAAGGCTTTAGATGAAGCGTATGTACAATCCATTGTAACTATAAAAAAGTAGCAAACATTATGAACAATATGAAGGCAGTATCCACAATTTCTTTTACAAAAGAGGAAATCGTGAGATCTACCATTGACCAATTCAAGGCTTTGTTCATCACCTTAAATTATAAAGGGTTCATTATTACTAGGGTATTTATAGATGGAGGATCAGCATTAAATGTCTTACCTCTATCCACATTTAAGCACTTATCATTAGAGTCATCAGAGATTGAAAGTAGCAATATAGTAGTTAGAGCATTTAATGGGGCTTGAAATGATGTATTGGGCACATTTCAACTGCCTCTAAAAATAGGACCTACCATATTCTTAGTAAATTTCCAACTTATGGATATTGATCCATCCTACTCAATGTCATTAGGGAGGCCATAGATACACATTGCTGGGGTCGTACCATCAACCTTATATAATATCCTGAATTTCTAATCTCGCGTTAATGATTGATTATGGAATGAATTAATAATTTAATGTGGGATTAAGGTTCTGGATAGTAAAGTGTTGTATTGACTCTTTAAGGTGTTATTTAGATAGATATGAGCGGAAGAGTAGGGTCTCGAGGTAGAGTATGTGAGCATAGTGAGGATGTCCCTCACTATGCCATACACAGCGGCAGAGAGTGGATGTGCCGTGGAGCATGGTACAGAACTTGGATAAGTGGCTTCATAAAACAGCTCATGAAATAGAAGGAGAAATAGAGTTAGAGGGGTCAAACATAGAGAAGGTGACAACATCTGCTAAGGTAAGCAATATCAGGAGCAAGAGCGACGTTTCTGACTTGTTATTTATTAGGTAAGTCTCATACTACCTTAACCTCCGATTCTACCCTATTTTCTCTTAGTTTTAACTAGTGAGAAATTAAATTTGGAAGTTTTAAGAAGTTGATTTCTTATCCTGTAGTAATAGAAAGGTTCTCCAAAACTAAGCTAGTACTTTGTGACTGGTTTGAGTCAGAACGACAAAACTTTAAATAAAGCTATAGGCACGATTTGCCCTAATCTAGAGAGACAATAGTGAGAGAAAGTTGTGTGACAAAGTTAATGTAGGGTGTGAGTGAAAATTACCTATAGTGATTATGAATGAATATGATTAAGGTAAAAGATAGCACTTAGGTACTTAATTGTGATAATTGGCACTTTTGTCAATGGTAACATTGACTTTATTTGCCAATTTTATATAGATTCTAGCATCTGACATGTGAATTACAAAAAGGAGCTTGAGTAGGGTTATTGGAACATAGGTAACCCTTTCTAATAAATAAAAGGGTTAAGGTAACCATATAGTTTATTATGTTTATTAACTATCATAACTGTGCAAAAGTAATTGTATAATTGTGGTTTAGTTGGTTTTTATACATGATTGGGTATTGAAAACAAGTTTAGCATGAAATGAATTTATGAAAAGAAAGTTTAAAGATTTCTAGCTTTGAATATATATATATATATATATGTATGTTATGAGTAAAAGTATATGGTGTACAAAAGTGAAAAAGGTAGTGAATTGTAAAAAAGCATGATCATAGGGGGTGGGAATTCACCTAGGATATGTAGGGATGTGTGCGTGTAGAGATATGTGAGTGAACTCCTTAGTGCCTATTAGGGTACGATTAGGAGCCAACGATGCCTTTATCACAAGTATGTAAAAAGTGAAACCATAGTTCGTAGGTGGGTTAGATTACCTTTGGCTAGGTGTTTCTACCACTGAAAGTGTGCTTAGGTCAATGAGTGATTGATTCAGTAAAGCCTATGGTTTTGTGTCGGGGAGCATTGGAGATTCAGGGACTAGATGATCATACTAGTATGTATTTATGTGGAAATACTTTAAAAGGATAAAATTTCTTTATATTTTGACATATATCTGTTATTACCCTAGTTACTAGACATTTAATGAAATATATTGGTTATGAAGATTTTTATCTTACCCGTGGTTGTTTATATTTTTCAGGTTCTGGCACTAGTTCAAAGGGAAAAGATATAGGTTGAGTTGATGCCTTTTGTAACATCCTTAATTTCAACCCCAGAAACTAGTTGCTAATCAGGGGTAAATTAGTAATTATGAGATTGATTGTGGTTTAGATATTGAGTTGATGTTTTGTGTTGTTTGGGTGTTAAATTAATAGGATTAAAGGGTAGAGAGATAATCTGGGACAGAATGTGTGAGCATAAGTGAGAATTTTATCAGTATGCCATATGCCGTGGTGCATGGTATAGAATTTTTACGTAAAGGTTAAGTTAGATCATGAAAAATAGAAAGAGAAAGAGGCGGAGATGTGCGTGAAAGGTGAGGAAGCTTGGAATTTGTTAGGGCAAGCCATAACTTGAGGTATAGAGTCTGCTTCAATTAGTAACTTGCTAGGTAAGTAACATGCAGCCCTATGCTTCAATTCTACCCCTTTTTCATTAAATTTCATCAATTGAGAAATTGAATCACGAGATTCTGAGGTCTTGTAATCCAAAAGAAAGGGTTAAAATAGGATATTGAATACAGAACTATAGTATTATGACTAGTATGGAGTTGAATGATTAAGCTTTAAGCATTTAGCTCAAAATAGCCTAAAAGTTAGGTCAATAGGGTGAATTGGGGTGAATGAATAGATTAGGAGGTTGTTATGGTTGTTTAAGTAGCCTATAGGGCTAATAACCATGAATAATGGATAAGTGAATTAGTACTATATGAAATGTGATAAAAATTGACTAAGGGGCACTGTGTTATGTAGATTGACCACCTATGTAGTTGCTTGTGAGAATTTGCGCTCCCGGGAGCTTAGTATGATTGGTAACCCTTAGCAGTAAGGGTTAAAGGTAACTGGAGTAATCTTTTTACTCGTTTGTTTATGAAATTGTTTGTAAGTATTTTGATATAACTACGTGCATTCTATTGTAAATTGATAGAGTAACAATATTGTGAAAGTGTATGCATGTGAGTATGTGAGTATAGATTGAAATGAATTTGAGAAGTGATATGTGAACTGACATGCATTGCATCCATGTATCCTTAATTATGGTATGGGGAAATGTGGCCCTACTGTGATGAGGTCTAAAAAGTCCTGATGATATAAAGCGTAGAGCTTGAGTCTGCCAGGATAGACCTATGAGAAGAATCTTAATGATCCAGGCCTAAGATATTAAATGATCCATGAGTTTACCTAGATTAAGGTAGGGTTCTGTGGTCCTACTTTGTATAAGGCTAGGAAGTCTTGATGATCCAAAGCATAGAGCTTAACTCTACCATGACAGACCTAAGAGACCACCCATATGAAAATGACCTAGTATGAGCAGTGGTATGGCAGGCCTTGTTCCTTATGACTGGATGGCCTAGCCTGGTGTAGAGTTTACTTTATTAGGTGGAACTAGGAATGTGTTGCATGAGCACAACAAGATTGATGAGAATGAATTCCTATATATGCATATGTTATTGCTTTTATCATTACTCATGCTACTTTATTGCTTGTTTATGATTTTGCTTACTAATCAATAATTAGGGTTACCTCCAAGTTACTAGGACGTATGTCTCACTCTGTTACTTTTAAACACAAGTGAAGAGAGCTTAAGAAGCTCGGGAAAGGAGGCAAGGAAAGAGTAGCCTCGATTGGTTATGGTATGACTATCTTTGAGTAAAAATGAATGTATAATGTGTTGATAGAGTTTGAGTTGCCAACTAAGATGCATAAATGTATGTGAACTTGAGAGAGTAAATTATGATGTGAATCTTACTTGTATGTATATATATATATATATGATATTGCATTATGTCGAGGGTGCCCTAGTGGAGGTACGTAGGTATGCTTAAATGCGAGACAAGCAAGTATATGATGTTGTAACTTGTTCTACTAGTGTATATATGTGTTGATTGTGATTGATTATGTGAACTGAATGTGTATTGTGTTGTGAAATGAGAATTTGACATAAATGGTATGAACTTGACACAAATTGTGAGGCAAAGCCCCATTTGGAAGAGTCAAGTACATTTGTGATTCCCAACCATATAGTAAGGTGGAGCCTCATATGTAAGAGTTGGATAGTTGAAAGTGAAACAAGTCTAATTGTATATGTGATTATGTGTTATACATGTGTTTTCCTCATATAAGACCACAAGTGTGTAATGTGGCTTTGAGACACCAAAATGGGCTATTGATGTGATATATATGTATTGTGATGTTAATAAGGTATATGTGGTCTTTTTGGACTTGGTTCAAGGCCTGAGGTGGTCTAATGGGACAAGCAATAAGAATTGAGTACCTAAGGTGCAAGTTTTTGAAAGAAAAAGTGATTTTTTGCACTTAGGTGTCCAATTTTAGATTGGATCATCAGATCGAGTCCAAACTTATTCCATTAGCTAGTATATGTCGTAAGCTTCATCTGGCACTTGAATCACTCTAATTGGATGTTGGGTATGAAAATGACGCACGCTAGAAATTTGTCAATTTTGTTATCAAAAGGATAATAGAAATTTGGACAAGTGTGTTGCGGCACATGATGTGCCCGCTGTGACGCATGACTTAGTTAGAAACAGGGGATGTGGTTCTGTGCCACATACTGTGATGCATGGCCCTTTTTTAGGGTTAAGAAGTTATGGCTTTTTGAGTCTTTTGATTATGTTTTTGCTTCCGTTAGCCCTCTTATTTGAATATCTTTTTTGAGAAGACGAGATCCCATGATTTTGAAAAAAATAAAGGGCTATTACTCTAATTTTGATTTATTAATTATGTGATGTGAAATGGAAAAGCACAGGTTAAGACGGAACTTTAGAGTTTAGACTCGGGGACTTTACATCTTTTAATAAAAGCCTTTGTAAGAATTTGGTATAATGAATTTGTAGGTTATTAGTTATAAACTTGTATATAAGTTGCCATAGGATTCAGTGCATGTGCATATAGTTTGATTGTGACATTTTTTGATGATTTTAAGCTCCCTAGCTCTTTGTATATGTGTGAATGGTGAAATGATTAGGTGGGCTAGTGGATGAATGTGAATATGTGTGAATATGGGGTGTACTTGAATTGTATGTTGAAAATATATGGCCTTATATGAGATTGGGAAGAAGAAATGAAATTTTGCCTAAATGTATGGATATGGGCGGTTCATAGGCCAAATGTGTGTATGTGTATTATATTGCCTATGTGATTGGTCAATCAGGTGTGTATTATCCAATTAGATATGGTTAAGGCCCAAAAAGTGGTTAATGACATGTGGTTTCAAATTTAGATGCTTGAGTGGCAAATTTTGACATAAAACGGTCTAAATCTACTTGGGTGTCCAACTTTTCAACAGGATATCAGATTGAAATAAAAATAATGTCATTAGTTGGAATATGAGACAAGCTTCGTGTGGGCGCTTGAAGCACCCCATTTAGACATCAAATATGAAAACGATGCACATCTAAACTTTGTACCAGAATCTGCAATATGACAACAAATTCAAGTGTCTGTGCCACAGCACTTGTATCCATGTACCGCGATGCATGACAGAGAGAGTCACGCTATGGTCTCTGTGCCACATGCTATTGTGCACATGGCATGAGCCACAATGTAACATCCTAAATTTTTTAATATCGAGTTTAATGGTTAATCGAGGGAGGATGGTAATTAGTATGGGATTAGAGGTTTAGATGATTCCTTAAGGATTTGACTTGTTAGTGTATTGTATGAGCAGATATGGGCGAGAGGAGTGCATTTTGGGTCGAAGCAAGTGCACGTGGTAAGAATAAATCTCACTGTACCACATGCCACGGCTTGTGCTGTATGAGTTGTGGCATATGGACCTAAAAATCATTTCTTAAATCATGAAATTGGGTGATTTTCAAAAGTGAAAATATGAGAAACACACGAGAGAGGAGAGGTGAAGGGTTGAGATACTAAGTTAAGCCATTTCAAGTCATTGGAAGGTGATTTGGATTGATAACTTATCAAGTAAGCTGTATATAACTCTTACCTTCCATTCTACACAAATTTCTTTAAAAATAGGTCATAGGAGAATTGGTGAAATTTGAGGGGTTTGATTCTTGCCCAATAGTAGTAAAAGGGTTCTCGAAAGTTAAATTAGAGTTTTGCAATTGGTTTAAAGTTGAACAGTAAAGCTTTGAACCTATAGGCTCAATTTGATCTTAAAGAGAGAGAGTTTTAGGGTAAAAAATATGAATTGAGTAAAATAAGACTGGTTGAGGTGATGTAAAGTAGTAATTGAGTAGTAATGGACCTAGAATAGATTAATAAAAAAGAATTTACTAATGAATATAGCCTTAAGTAGTAGAAATGAGTTTTTGGTCAGAATGGATTGAATGACTAAAACATGCCAAATGTGTTCAGATAGGCATATTGGATGTGTGAGTAGAGGAAGGAAGCTTGAGATAGGCTATAGAGGTTATTGAAATTCACGGGTAACCTTTCTACTAACAAACGGGTTGAGATAACTAAATAACTTACTTTGTTTGACTGTTTATTGTAACTGTATGTTAGTATGCCATGTAGTGGATGAAATGGTTTTAAACTGAGCATGCTTTATAGCATTGTGTGATTGTTGTGTGAAATGACTTTTAATTGAAATAAAGCATTAAAATGTGTGATTTCAAATGGAATGTAATATGTATTTGTGTGTGTGTTATGTTTGAGAAGTGAGTAAAATGATAAATAGGAACTTTAAGTGGTTTGGAAAAGCATGATTACAGGGGTGGGAGTTCACCCGAGTAAAAGAGATGATAAAGACCATATGGTAAGGTTTCCTTAATACCCAATAAGGTGCGATATTGGAAACAAGTCTCTTTAGTATCTATTAAGGTGCGGTGCTAGAAAAGATCTCCTTAGTGTCTATTGAGGTGCATTATTGGAGATGAGAGACTCCTTAGTGTCTTTGTGACACGGTGTTAGAGTCAACAATGCCCCATTATGTGTATTGGGGGAAACTATAGTTCGTATTATGCTTTAGGATATCTTTAGCCAGGTGATTCTACCACTGCAGGTGAGCTCAAGGCCAGTAAGATTATATTAGTCTAAAGTGAGCCTATGGTTTCATGTCGGGGTGATTTGGAGGTTCGGTTAGTAGTGATCATGCTAGCATGCTATGTGATATGTTGAGACATGTTATGAGATGGCACGAGATCTTATGTGATTGATGAAAAGTTGAGAATGAATTGAGATATGTGGTATAAATATTATTTTAATGAGACTTGAATGATATAATATGCTTTATTTCCATATTGTTACATGTGATAGTCAATAGAAGTGAGTTATTCTGTTACTGAGATTTTTATTTTACCCTCATGGTTACATGTTTACAGGATCGGGAAGTGATCAAGGCAAGGGAAAAGAGTCTAGATTGGCTTGAGTCGTGTACTTTGAGTTTGTGTAATGAATTAGACCACAATTTTATGTTTATATGTATGTGAATGAGTTGCCATAGGGTTGCATGCATGAATTGAATTGAGATTTATGAAATCAAGCCCAATTTTGTGTATATGTGTTGAAATGAATCAATGGGCTATGATTGAGTATGTTTATGTTAGTGAATCTTTAGCCTAAGAGACAAATTATGATGAAATGAGTAATTTGGAGCTAAGATTGTATTGTGAACATGATTATATATGAATGGGATTAGAATAGGCCAAGTGGGCTTAAGTTATGCCAAGAAATGGCAAAGCATATAAAATTGTGAAATTATGGAAATTGGACGTAGAAAAGGTCAAATTTTGATATATGAGTGTGGTTGTGTTAAATTATGGTCATTTAAGTGTATTAGGTCCTTTTAGACTTGATTCAAAGCCTAGTATGGTCTAATGAGAGAAAGGGATTGATTTGAGCACTTGAGTGCTCAAAATTTTTAGAAAAAGTGACTTTTTGCACCCGAGTATCTAAATTTTGATCGGACCATTAGATCATGTCCAAACCTGTTTCATTAGTTAGCTTATGAGTTAAGCTATGTGTGGGCGCTTGAATCACTCTGATTGGATGTCATATGTGAAAATGGTGAACACCGAAAGTTCATCATTTTTGCTATCAAAATTACAGTAGAAAATCAGACAGGTGCGCAGCAGCGCATGGTGACATATGCCGCGGCACATGGCACAGAAAGGGTAAGCGTGTGGCTCTATGCCATATGTCGTGGCACACGGACTGCACGCCACAGTGTACAAACTAATTCTCAATTTTATTTTGTGATGAAATGCATGCCATTGGTATAGGAATGTTGATGGGTTATGTCCATTACATATTAGAGGAGTGTATGATTTGCTTCCATTGTATATTTCTCTGATTATATTGTGAATTGAATGATTTTACAAAATAAGTCTTCGGCCGAAGCTCTTGAAATGAAATTTAATTATTGTAATTGATGTGAGGCAGTGGTAACACTGTAATCTTCTCCTACATTGAGTGGATATTAGAGGAGGTTACATTCTAGTATTAGTTTCTTGAGTTTTAAGACCTGATTGTGATTTATGCATTCATTTAGAAATATGAAAACTTATACTTGTTCATTACACAACTCTTTTCTTGATGTCCTTTGTGTTTTATGTTTTCCTTCTTAGGAGGGGAGAAAAATAGTACAGTATGAAAGGCACTTATGCGAGAACTGCAGTGTCTAGATAGGTTGTAAAGGAGGAGTAGGAGCCGAAAGTTCAACTAGTTCAGTCACAAAGAGATAGATATGATGAGCTACAAGAAGAGCTCAGGGACATAGTTGTTGATATAAGACAAACTATTAGGGATCATGACACAATCCTAAGGGGTCGAGAGCAAGAGAGAGGTGAAGCTCAGAATATTCCAGTACAGGAAGCACACAGTTGACCTGGACCATCTTAGGATTCAAGTAGTAGACCAAAGATTCTTGGCACTGATCCATCTATTAATCATGCTTGGAAGATGTTTGTTTGGTTTAACCTGCTAATATTTGACAGAAGTATGAGAGATGGTGAACCAGAATTCTGGATAGAGTGAATGGAAACCATCTTTGAGGTGGTAATTTGTACTTTAGAGTAGAAAGTTATCTTGGCCATGGTGTAGCTGGTTAGTGTTGCTAAGAGATGGTGGGAATCAGTGAGGCTAACTGGTGGTATTCGGTTGAGCTGGGATGAGTTCAAGAAGGTTTTCTTTCATCAGCATTTCCCAATCTTATTTAGAATTGAGAAGGAAAAGGAATTTCATACTTTCAGGCAGGGAGACCTAGATAAGGAAGATTCATAAGAAGATTCAATGATTTGTCGACTTACTCCACATATCTCCATCACAATAATGACTAAAAGTGGAAAGCTGAGAGATTACTTGAAAAGATGAGACTCAATTATCGCCAACAGATAGCACTACTTGATGTGACTATGTATGAGGAAATGCTTCACAAGCTGAGGGTAATAGCTAGGCATGGTAGAGAGGCAAATGCTGAGAGGAGGTAAGATGGTATGGGGAGGTATTCATCTTCTTTGGGTTTAAGTAGTGGAATTTCAAAGAGGCCTAGGTTTAATGCAGGCAGTTCTAATTCTTCTAGAAGAAGAGGTATCAATCGAGGATCATAGTCTCGACCTATGCATAGAGGGTCAATGCAGAGAGGTGGAGGTGTAAGAATTGAGCCTCCACAATCTTTGAGGTAAGCGTCAAATGTTCCAACTCTTACTATAAGTACTGGAAGGATGCCCCAATGCAACATATGCGGCATATCTCATTCGGAAAGGTGTTGGCCTTGTTACAAGTATGGCAAGTTGTGACATATAGCAAGGCAATGCCCGGAGGGTAAAGTTGAGGGGACTGAGCAGAGATCGACAATTCCTAGTCAAGTATTTGTAGTTAGATAAGAAGAGGCCAAAGCATCTCCGAACCTGATCAGAGGTATGATTTCTGTTAATAGACACAAAATAGAGGCATTGTTTGATTCAAGTGCCACCCACTCCTTTATGTCTAAGGAATGTGTAGATAGATTGAAATTATCTTTACAAGAATTGCCTGTACTTGTTTAAGTAACAACACCTTCTAGATCATCTAGTATTACGAGTAGAGCTTATCAGAATGTGGAGATTCGATTTGAGGGTATAGTTTCTAAAATAAATTTGATTTGTATTTCTATGAGAGGAATAGATGTAATCATTGGCATGGATTGGCTAACAATGAATAATGCTACGCTTGATTGTGCCAGAAAGGTGGTTTCATTATCGGTGTTGTGTGTACTAATAAAATTTGCAAAATAGTCTAAGTTCCTATTAGTAATGAGTACTGAGAAGTTGATCCGAAAAGGTTATAATGCCTATATAGTATTCTTTACAGCCAGTACGATGTATGATGGTGGGATCAAGAAGATTGGGGTAGTAAGTGAGTTCCCAAAGGTATTTTCAAAAGAGATGACTGGATTAACTCCTGAAAAGGAAGTTGAGTTCTCAATTAATTTGGTTCCTAGAACTGAACTAATATTAAAGGCCCATTATAGAATGTCACTATCAGAATTGGCTGAGCTAAAGAAACAAGTTGAAGATTTGCTAGAGAAGGGATTCATCAGACCAAGTGTATCACCTTAGGGATCACCGATATTGTTTGTGAGAAAGAAGGATGGTAGTCTGTGACTGTGCATCGATTATTAATAGTTGAACAAGGTAACTATGAAGAACAAGTATCCTCTGCCAAGGATAAATGATCTTTTAGATCAGTTGGCTGGTGCCTCAGTCTTTTATAAGATTGACTTGAGGTTGGGGTATCATCAATTAAGGGTTAATGCAGTAGATGTACCCAAGACAATATTTAGGACTCAGTATAGTCATTATGAATTATTGGTTATGCCATTTGGTTTGACTAATGTGCCAGCAGTGTTCATAGATTATATGAATTAAATCTTTAGGCAGTACTTAGATCAGTTTGTAGTAGTCTTTATAGATGACATTCTAATCTATTCCGAGAATGAGGAGCAACATGCAAGGCATTTGAGAACGGTACTGCAGATTCTGAAAGATAGGAAGTTGTATGCCAAACTTAGTAAGTATGAGTTTTAGTTGAGAGAAGTGAGATTTTTGGGACACATGGTGTCTGCAGATAGAATTTCAGTAGATCCACATAAGGTTGATACAATGTTGAAATGGGAACGTCCTAGTTTAGTCATAGAGATACGTAGTTTTCTAGGATTAGCTAGGTATTATTGATGATTTATCCAAGGATTTTCCCAGATAGCTTTTTCTTTAACTAAGCTAACTTGAAAAGATCAGCCTTATGTATGGGATGACTCTTGTGAAGTGGCATTTCAGAAGCTGAAAGAGAAATTAACCACAGCACTAGTATCAATTATCCCTAATTTGAGGTTACCTTACGTGGTATACACGGATGCATATTTGAGAGGTCTAGGTTATGCTTCTGAATATGAGCATAAAAGTTGGGCTGTAGCTTATGCTTCTCGACAATTGAGACTGCATGAAGAGAACTATCCTGTGCATGATTTAGAACTTGCAGCAGTGGTGTTTACTCTAAAGATTTAGCGCAATTACCTGTATGGTGTAGTGTTCACTGTGTTTAGTGACCATAAAAGTTTGAAATACCTGGTGGATCAAAAGGAGCTGAATATAAGGTAGAGGAGATGGATGGAGCTTTTTAAAGATTATAACTTTGAATTGAAACATCATCTAGGTAAAGCTAATGTGGTTGCTAACGCGTTGAGCCAGAAGACTTTGCATATTGCAAGTCTTATGGTTAAGGAGTATAGATTGATGGAGTTGTTTGTTGAGTCATAGCAGGATGCCACTGAAGGCATTAATTAGTGCCTATTTTACAGAGGTCAGTAATGATTTTTAGAAAGAATTAAGAATGGCACAATTAGAAGATGAGAGCCTCTTGAGAATTAGAGAAGAGATTGAAGCGAATTAAGCTGTTGGTTTCAGTTTCAATGATGATAGTTTTGTGGTTTATTGGGACAGGATTTGTATGCCTAAAGATGTTGATCCAAGAAGAGTTATCTTGAATGAGGCTCACTATAACAAGTACACAATTCTTCTGGGAGCTATAAAAATGTACCAGGATGTGAAGTGGTTTTGATGGCAGCCTGGTATGAAGAAAGATGTAATAGAGTTTGTGACTTGATGTTTGACTTCTCAAAAGGTTAAGATAGAGCACCAAAGACTAGCAAGAATGTTGCAACTGTTAGATATTCTTAAGTAGAAATGGGACAGCATTTCCATGGATTTTATAACTGGGTTGCCAAGAACGCAGTCAGGACATGATGCCATTTGGATTATAGTCGATAGACTCATAAAGTTGGCTCATTTTCTAGTGATTTGGATTAGTGATTCTCTGGAAAAGTTGGCAGAGAATTATGTTCGAGAAGTAGTAAGGCTACACGGTGTGCTAAAGAGTATAATTTCTGATAGTGATCCAAGATTTACTTCCAAGTTTTGGGGAGCTTTAGAGCGTGCCATAGGTACTGAGTTGAGATTCAGTATGGCATATCATCCACAGATAGATGGGAAAACAGAACAAACCATACAGACCTTAGAGGATATGTTGAGAGCTTATGTATTGGAGTTAAAAGGTAGTTAGGATAGCTATCTCCTTTTGGCTAAATTTGCTTATAATAACAATTACCATAAGATTTGGTGTCATTACCGATACAGGTCAATGTTTAGCATGTTCAGTGATCAAAAGGAATTGAACATGAGGCAGAGAAGGTGGATGGAATTGCTCAAGGATTATAACTTTGAGCTAAAATACCATCTGGGCAAAGCTAATGTGGTGGTTAATGCATTGAGCAGGAAGACATTACACATAAGTAGTTTGATGGTTCAAGAGCACAATTTAATGGAGTCATTCATTGATTCTCAACAAGATGCATCGTTAAAAGCCTTCGTTGGTACCTATACTACTGTGATCAATAGTGATTTCTAGAAAGAGTTGAGAATGGCATAGTTAGAATATAAGTATCTTCTTAGGATTCGAGAAGAGGTTGAGTCGAATCTATCTTAGGATTTCAGTTTTAATGATGATGGATTCATGGTTTACCAGGATAGGTTTGTGTGCTTAATGATGCCAACTTGAGAAGGGTGATTCTAAATGAAGCACACTATAGTAAATACACTATTCACCCAGGAACTATGAATATGTATAAGGATGTGAAGCGTTACTAGTGGTGGCCAGGAATGAAGAGGGATGTGACTGAATTTGTAGCACAGCGCTTGACTTTTTAGAAAGTAAAGATCAAGCATCAGAGGCTAGCTGGAACATTACAGCCATTAAAGATACCTAAGTGAAAATGGGACAACATTTTCATGGAGTTCATCTCTGGATTACTAAGAACACAGTTGGGGCACGATGCTATATAGGTAGTTGTTAATTGATTGATGATGCTAGGTCACTTCTTAGCCATTAGGATCAATGATTCTTTATAGAAGTTGGCAGAGACATATATCTAAAAGGTTATGCGTTTACATGGAGTGCCTAAGGATATAATCTTTGATTGAGATCCAAGATTCACATCTAGATTCTAGGGAGCATTACAAAGAGCTATTAGTACTATTTTAAAGTTTAGTACTGATTATCATCCCTAGATTGATGGGCAGATTGAATAGACTATTTAGACCTTAGAAGATATGCTTCGATCTTGTGTACTATAGTTGTATGGTAGCTGGGATAATTACTTGCCATTGGCCGAGCTTACGTAGTACAACAATTATCATTCTAGCATTCAAATGACACTATACGAAGCTCTATATGGAAGGAAGTGTAGATTGCCATTATGCTGGACAGAGCTGAGTGAAAGAAGTATTGTAAGACTTAATATTATAGATCAGACTACTCAGAAGATTGAGTTGATAAGGCAAAATCTTTTGAAAGCTCAAAGCAAGCAGAAGAGTTTCTAGTAGGTGACTATGTGTTTTTGAAAGTCACACTAGTAATGGGAATCGGGAGATCAATTAGAGTCAAGAAATTGACTCTTATATTCATGGGTTTGTTTAAAGTCTTAAAGAGAACTGGGCCGATTACCTATCGGATTGCCTTACCTCTACAGTTATCTAGAATTCATGATGAATTTCACATGTCTCAGCTTAAAAAGTACCAACCAGATCCTTCTCATATGATTGAGCCTAAAGAAGTGGAGTTGTAAGAGAATAAGACCTATCGAGCAGAACTAGAACAAATAGTGGATGTGAAGGATAAGCAATTAAGAAACAAGACTATTTGACAGGTAAAGGTATTTTGGAAGGGTATGACTCCTGGTGGTGTAACTTTAAAGACAGAAGCTAAAATGAGGTAGCAGTACCCTTAATTATTCCCTTAGGTATGTGTGTATTAGTAGTTGTTTCAATATTAGGCACAAAATTCTTAAAAGGAGGGGAGAACTATAACATCCTGAATTTCTAATCCTATATTAATGATTGATTATGGAACAAATTAGCAATTTAATGCGGGATTAGGGTTTTGGATAGTGAAGTGTTGTATTGACTCTTTAGGGTGTTATTTAGATAGATATGAATGGAAGAGTGAGGTCTTAAAGTAGAGCGTGTGAGCATAGTGAGGATTTCCCTCACTGTGCCATGCATAGTGGTGAAGAGTAGATGCACTGCGGTGTATGGTACAGAACTTAGATAAGTAGCTTCGTGAAATAGCTCATGAAATAGAAGGAGAAATAAAGTTAGAGGGGTCAAACGTGGAGAAGGATCCAATATCTGCTAGAGCAAGCAATATTGAGAGCAAAAGTGATGTTTTCAACCTGTTACTTATCAGGTAAGTCTTGTACTGCTTTAACCTTCGATTCTACCCTATTTTCTCTTAGTTTTAACTAGTGAGAAATTGAATTCAGAAGTTTTAAGGAGTTGATTTCTTACTCTATAGTAATAGAAAGGTTCTCCGGAACTAAACTAGTACCTTGTGACGAGTTTGAGTCAGAATGATAAAGCGTTGAAGCTATAGGCATGATTTGACCTAATCTTAGGAGAGAGAGTAGTGAGAGAAAGTTGATTGTAATGAAGTTAATGTAGGGTGTGAGTGGAAATTGGCTATAGTGATTGTGAATGAATATGATTAAGGGAAAAGATATCAATTAGGTACTTAATTAAGATAATTGGCACTTTTATCAATACGAAGATTGACTTTGGTTTGTCAATTTTGTGTAGATTCTAATTATGAAAAGGAGCTTGAGTAAGGTTGTTAGAACACGGGTAACCCTTTCTAGTAAATAGAAGGGTTAAGATAACCATATAGTTTATTATTTTTATTAACTATCATAACTGTGTAAAAGTAATTGTATAACTGTGGTTTAGTTAGTTTTTATGCATGATTTGGTAATGAAAACAAGCTTAGCATGAAATGGATTTAGAAAGTTTAAGGATTTCTAGTTTTGAATATATATATATATATATGTATGTATGTTATGAGTAAAAGTATATAGTGTGCAGATGTGAAAAAGGTAGAGAATTGTGAAAAAGCATGATCATAGGGAATAGGAGTTCACCCAGGATTTTTAGGGATGTGTGTGTATGGAGATATGTGAGTGAAAAATCCATATAGTCAGGTTGGCACCATGGGACATCTGGGGTAGCATTATATGGGCTATTTCCATAGGTAGTCTGATACAACATACAATGGGACTATTACCATGGGACATCCAGGTAGTTTGGCAACTCCTTAGTGCTCGTTAGGGTGTGGTTAGGAGTCAACGACACCTCCATGACAAGTATGTAAAGAGGGAAACTATAGTTTGTAGGTGGGTTAGATTACCTTTGGCTAGGTGTTTCTACCACCGAAAGTGTACTCGAGTCAATGAGTGATTGATCCAGTAGAGCCTATAGTTTTGCATCAGGGAGCATTTGAGGTTTTGTGGCTAGATGATCATACTAGTATGTATTTATGTGGAAATACTTTAAAAAGATTAAATTTCTTCATAGTTTGATACACACACACACACACACGTGTGTGTGTGTTTTTTTTATTACCCTAGTTTTGTTACTTTGACATAGTTATTTGTGATAATAGACATTTACCAAACTATATTGGTTACGGAGATTTTTATCTCACCTGTGGTTGTTTGTATTTTTAAGGTTCTGGCACTACTGGTTCAAAAGGAAAGACATAGGCAAAGTTGATGCCTTTCAATAAAGCCTCTATAAGAATTTGGTATAATGAATTTGTAGATTGTTAGTTATGAACTTGTGTATAAGTTGTTATAGGATTCAGTGCATGTATATATAGTTGTGATTGTGACATGTTTTGGTGATTTTGAGCTCCCTAGCCTTTTGTATATGTGTGAATAATACAATGAATAGGCGGGCTAGTGGATGAATGTGAATATATATGAATATAGGGTGTACTTGGAGTGTATGTGGAAAATATATGGCCTTGTATGAGATTGGGAAGAAGAAATGAAATTTTGCCCAAATGTATGAATATGGGTGGTTCACAGGCCAAATGTATGTATGTGTGTTATATTGCCTATGTGATTGGTCAATTAAGTGTGTATTGTCTAATTGAACATGGTCAAATCCCAAAAGGTGAAGTTTGTTATTAATGGAAGAATTATCACGGTTAAAGGGGAAGAGGAAATTATGGTAAGCAAACCAAGTTCTCTTCTACACATTAAAGCAACTGAAATGATAAAGGATAATCATTCCAAATTTTTGAAGTTGAAGAATTTGAATGTCATGAAAATGTCAACTCCATTGTAACTAAGATAATGGAGAAGAATGGTTTTAAGCAAGGGAGAGGATTAGGTGTGCACCTCCAAGGTATCAAATCCCTAATCAATCTGCCTAAGAATTACAAGCGTGAAGGTTTAGGGTATAAGCCTTCTTTAGAGCAAACAAGTATGATGAAAAAGATGGTCATAGACTAAGAAGTTCTTCACTTATAGGAAACATTTTCAAAACCTATTGAAATTTTGAACAAACTAACAATTGCAATGGTGTCTCCAGTGGGCCAAAAGATGCATGCGTGGATCTTGACTGATGATTCTAGAAAAGCATTGGATAATTGGTAGTTTGAGGATAGTCTCAATTTTATTACCTTAAAGTAACTTGTTTTGACTAAGTTGTTCTTTTATGTTTATCCCATGCTCTTATATGAACTATGAATAAAGAATATTATGCGAATAAAATTCATTTCATTTTCATCTACTTCTTTATTCTTTTCTTTCTATTCATCTGTTATTTATTTTTGCCCCCCAGGAAATCAATTTCCTCAAAACTTCTATCCAACACAGTGGTTCTTGAGTCCCCGCATGGTGATTTGCTAATTGCCTCTGATATACACAATTATGAGTATGTTGACGATGAAATAATCCAAGTATATACAAAAATCCTCGAATCAAAGGACACGGGGATATGTCCACATAAAGAAGTGATTAAAGTAATAAACATGGGGACTGAAGAGGATAAGAAAGAACTAAAAATAATTGATAATCTAGAAAGAGAACAAATGGTTAAACTCAAACTCTTCAAAGAATATATGGATGTGTTTGCATGGCCATATCAAGATATGCCAGGCCTTGATCCTAGTATTGCCTCTCATAAAATCCTTTTATTCCTAAACATCAAGCCCAAAAAGCAAAAATTGAGAAGGTTAATAGTAGACATGTCCTTAGTAGTTCGAGATGAAATAATGAAGAAGTTGGAGGCAGGTTTCCTAAAAGTAGCCAAGTACCCTTAATGGGTAGCAAATATTGTCCTTGTTCTAAAAAAGGATGACAGGGTTAGAATGTGTATTGACTATCACAATCTGAATAAAGCTAGTCTAAAAGATGATTTCCCTTTGCCCTATATAGATGTCTTGGTTGATAATACAGCTCGAAGCTATAAGTATTCATTCATAGATGGGTTCTCGGGATAAAACCAAATCCCTATGGATGAGGAAGACCAAGAAAAAACAACCTTTATCACACAATGGGGTACATATTTTATTTAATGAGACAAGTTTGGACTCAATTCAATGATCTGATCTAAAATTAGACACTCAAGTGTAAAAAGTTACTTTTTATTTTCAAAACTTGCACCCAAAATGCTCAATTCTCATTCCTTATCCCCCATTAGACCACTTCGGGCCTTGAACTAAGTCCAAAAAGACTATATACACCTGATTGACACTTTTAATCATATACATCGCATCAATTACTAAAATTGACATTTCAATGCCACATTATACACTTGTGGGCTTATATAAGGTACATACATACAAGCACATATATACATAGGCTTGTTCTACTTTCAACCCTTTGACTCTTACACATAAGGCTTCACCTCACTATATGGTTGAGAATCACAAATATACTCAACTGTTCCAAATAGGGCTTAGCCTCACCATTTGTGTCAAGTTCTTACAAATACACATAATTTCACACAAAAATTCATATATATACAAGTGGAACAAGTTAAACAATATCATACTGTTGCTTGATTAGCATCTTTGCTTACCCATGTGCTTATCATTATGGTACCCTCAACGAGATATAGTATCATATATATTCATAAGCAAGTTTTAACCATAATTCACTTACACATTCTTATTTTCATACTTATATATACTTATGCATCTTAGTTGGCGACTCAACTATAGCAACTTATTAGACATTCACTCTACACAATTAGTAGTTATACTACTACCAAGTTAGGCTACTCTTTCCTCATTTTCTTTCCCAACCTTCTCGTGCTCCCTTCACCTGTGTACAAAAGTAACAAAGTGAGACATACGTCCTAGTGACTCAAATGTGACCCCGATTATTGGTTAGTATGCAAAAGCATAAATAAGAGATAAAGCAGCATGTGTTTCGATAAAAGCAATAAAATATGCTTATATAAGAATTCATCCATATCCATCCATCATGCTTATGCTTATGCTCATGTATTCTCGGTTTCACCTAAAGGAGCATGCTCTATGCTCGAATAAGACTTTTAGTCTTACACAAAACAGGGCCCACCATACCACTATTTAGACTAAGTATCTTCTTTGCATATGGGTAGTCTTCTAGGTCTGTTATGGCAAAGTCAAGCTCTATTATCAAGACCTTCAAGACTTCCTAGCCTTACACAGAGTAGGACCATGACCCCTTACCTTAGTCTAGGGTACACTTGTAGATCATTATCTTAAGTCTATTGTGGCAGAGTCAAGCTCTATACTTGAGACCTTGAGGATCTCCTAGGTCCTTCCCGGTAGAGTTAAGCTCTATGCTCAAGACCTTTATGACTTCCTAGACTTGCACAAAGTAGGGCAGTGACCCCCTACCTTGGTTTAGGGTATACTCATGAATGTAATGCATATGTCTTTTTACATTCATTTCATACATTACTCACACACTTGCATGCATATATTTTCACAATACTGCTACTCTATCAGTTCATAATACAATGCACATACTTATATAAAAATACTTGTAAAAAATTTCACAAATGAATAAGTAAAAAGGTTACTCCAGTTACTTTTTGCCCTTACAACTAAGGGTTACCAATCATATTGAATTCCTGAGAGTATAGATTCCCACAAGCAACGTCACAGGTGCTCAACCTACACAATGTAATATCCCTCGGTCAATTCTTAATACTTAACATAGGTATTGATTTAGTTAAACCAAATCTCTTAATAAATAAAATGGTTCAATTAACACCTTTCGAATTCATAAATTCACTCTCTATAGTCATTGGTCTTATAGGCCATTGAAATGACTATAACAACCTCCTAACTCATTCATTCACTCAATTGCACCATTTTTAACCAAACTCTTCTAGGCTAATTGAGCCTAAGTCCTTAAGGTTCAATAATTTAACTCCAGATTTGTCAAAAATCTTAGTTCTGTATTCAATATCCCTTTCTAAACCTTTCTTTCAAATTCCTACACTTTAAAACTTCCTTATTCAATTCCTCAACCAAACAAATTCAATAAAAATGGGGTAGAAAAGAAGCTTAGGGTTGTACAATACTTACCCTATAAGGTACTAGCTAAAGCGGACTCCCAAGCTTTGGATATTTGATGCCCTAGCAAAGCAAAACTCTTCCCTCATCTCACGCACATTGTTCTCACTTTCCTCTTCTGATTTCACGAGTTCTAACTTAGGTCTTAAGTAAAATTTTGTGCCATGTGCCATGGCGTGTGACATAGTGAGAAACCTCTCACTACTACTCGAGCTTATGTCTCAGATTGCCATTCTACTATCCAATCCTATAACCATACCAATCAACTAATACCACATATTAGCCCGACACCCAAAACCATAATCTATCAACTAATTACTAATTTACCCCTGATTAGTAATTAGTTATCTTGGATTGAAATTTAGGATGTTATAGAAATGGTGGCCCTTTTTTATGACATGATGCATAAGAAGGTTGAAGTATATGTAGATGATATGGTTGCTAAGTCTGTTAAAGGAGAAAGTCATGTTTTTGTTCTTAGGAAGTTATTTGAAAGGCTACAAATTTACAGACTTCAATTAAATCCCAATAGGGTCTTTGGAGCTTTATCAGGGAATTTGCTAGGATTCATTATTAGTTAGAAAGGAATTGCAATGGATCTTGATAAAACAAAAGCAATACGAGATATGCCTCTTGCCTAAACAGAAAAAGAGGTTCGAAGCTTCTTGGGGAGGTTAAACTACATTGCAAGATTCATTGCTAATTTGACTTCAACTTATGAGCTAATATTCAAGCTATTAAAGAAGAATTCTATAGAAAAATGGGATGATGATTGCTAACAAGCATTTAATAAAATCAAGGATTACTTGTTAAGCCCCCTAATTTTAGTTCCACTAACACCAGGATGGCCACTAATCCTTTACTTAACAATATGTCCCAATTCCATGGGAGCTATGTTGGGCAAACATGATGAATTTGGGAGAAAAGAACAAGCAGTCTATTTCTTAAGTATGAAGTTCAATGATTGTGAATCATATTGTCGAATGATTGACCACACTTATTGTGATCTCTTGTGGGCTACTAGGAGATGGAGACAATATATGTTGTATTACATTATATAGCTGATCTCAAGAATAGATCCACTTAAATACACATTTAAGAGCCCACATGTAGCTGGCAGAGTCTCTAAATGGCAAGTAATATTATCTAAGTATGACATGAAGTACCAATCCTAAAAATCTATTAAAGGGAGTATACTAGCTAATCACTTAGCAAAAAACCCTTTATATGGACACCAACCTCTAGATTTTCAAATCCCAGATAAGAACATATGTTTCACAAAAGAAAACCAAGATGAAGAGAGTTGGACAACCTAGTGGAAGATGTATTTTAGTGAAACTGCAAATATGCATAAGAATGGTGTTGGAGTCATAATTGTATCCTTGAGCGAGAAGCAATTCCTAATCACTGTTAAGTTAGGATTTGATTGTACTAATAACATGATGGAATATGAGGCCTGTATTAGTGGTCTCCAAGCTACTATTAACCTCGGCGTAAAAAGTTTGAAAGTCTATGGTAACTCTGCTCTCATAATTTATCAAGTAACTGGTGAATGGTGAACTAAAGATCCAAAGTTGATCCCTTACTAAGAATATTTGATGAGTATGATCTAACAATTTGAAGAAATTAATTTCCATCATATGATCAGGGACAAAATTGTTTCGCTGATGTTTTAGCTACATTAGCAGCCATGATTCAACTTAATTTTGGAGTCCATATCCAACCTATCCAAATTAAGTCTAGAAGATCACCAGCATTTTGCTTGAATATTGAAGAGGGAAGTGATGACCAACCGTTGTACCATGACATCAAGAGATATACAGAAAATGGAACCTACCTAGAGGATGCCAATCTAAATGAGAAGAAGACCATCTAGAGGTCAGCCTTAGGTTTCTTTATTAGCAATAATATATTGTATAAGAGGAGCTTTAATAGGACCTTACTATGTTGTGTGGATTCAAAGGAAGCATAAAAGGTATTAGAGGAAATCCATGAAGGCATATATGGCATACATGCGAATGGCCATACAATGATTAAGCATATTGAAAGATGCAGCTACTATTAGGCAACAATAGAGAAGGACTGTATCAATTATGTTAGGAAATGTCATAAATGCCATATCTATTCTAATAAGATTAATGCTCCTCATACTCAATTGCATAGTCTTGTATCTCCATGGCCATTCTCCATGTAGGGGATTGATGTCATCGGCCCAATTAACCAAACGGCCTCAAATGGTCATTGCTTTATCCTTATGGCCATTGATTATTTCACTAAGTAGGTGGAAGCCAATTCTTTCACTAATATTACTAAAAAATCTTTCATAAAATTCTTTAAGACAAGTATCATATGTAGATATGGGTTACCTTAGAGTATTATCAGTAACAATACATTGAATCTTAATAGGGCAATAGTTCAAGAGTTGTGCGACCAATTCAAGATTAAACACCATAATTTAGCACCATATAGGCCACAAATGAATGGTGCAATTGAAATAGCAAATAAGAATATTAAGAAAATCATTAGCAAGATGACTATAAGTTATAAAGATTGGCAAGAAATGCTTCCTTATGTATTACATGGCTATCAAACTACCGCACGTGCCTCAATTGAGGCAACTCCTTATTCTCTGGTTTATAGTATGAAAGCTGTCACTCTAATTAAGTTGGAAAATCCCTTCTTTATGGGTACTAGTTGAAGCCAACTTATATAAAAGTGAATGGATAAGACTTAATGCAATGTGAACAATTGAACATGATTGATGAAAAAAGACTTAATGCAATGTGTCATAGGCAGCTTTATCTATCAAGGATGGCAAGAACTTTTGACAAAAAGTTTTGACCTCAAAAGTTTAAAGAAAGAGATCTAGTTCTTAAAAAAATATTACCGAACTAAGAAGATTATTGAGATAAATGGGCTCCAAACTATGAAGGTCCATATATTGTTAAGCATGCTTTCTCAGGCGGTACACTCATCTTGATAAACATGAAAGGCTAAAAATTACTAAGGCCTACTAATGCAGATGCTATTAGGATATAGTATGCTTAAAGAAAAGGCTCGTTAGGTCAAAAACCCAAAAGGATGGCCTAGGCAAAAGTTAAAGCTAAAAAAAAGAGCTCGTTAGGTTGAAAACTCGAAAGGCCAACCTAGGCATAAGTTAAAGCAAAAAAAAAACCTCACTAGGTTGAAAACTCGAAAGGCTAGCTTGGGCAAAAGTTAGAGCAAAAAAGGAAAAGCTTGCTAGGTTGAAAACTCAAAAGGACAGCTTAAGCAAAAGTTAAAGCATAATAACAAAAAAAGAAGAGGTGGCTTGCTATGTCGAAATTTGAAAAGGGTGGCCTAGGCAAAAGTTAAAGTAAGAAAAAGAGCTCACTAGGTTGAAAACCTAAAATGGTAGCTTAGGTAAGAGTTAGACAAAAAAAAAAGCTCCTTAGGTTGAAAACTCGGAAGGGCAACCTAAGCAAAAATTAGAGCCAATTCTTGTATTAAATGAATTGCATTTTCACCTCCTCGTTATGTGCCTAAGGGTGGTTGGCTAGTCAATTCTTGTATTAAGAGTTATTTGATGCTTATGACTATTTAAACAAGTGTATTAGGAATTATTGAGTGTGGTTCAAGCCCTTATGTGGGCTAATGGCTTATGGTATGAGATTTGGACATTTGTTTTATGGTTTGAGAGGTAAAATATGAAATTATGGTCCTGGGTGTTCAAATTCTTTGTTTGATGTCAGATTGACATGAGACCAAAATCATTAGCTAGATTATGAAATTCTTGATGTGTGGACACTTGAATCACCTTAATCAAAGATTTGAGTCAAAAGTTATACATGTTAGAAGTTCATGATTAGTAGCTATCATAGCTTTAGCCACGGCTTATAGATTGTTGGTTGTAGCTAAAGGAGTTCTCAAGACCATTTGGCCACAGCTAAAAGAGAATTGGTCGTAGCCAAATCTTCACTGGAAGTAAAAATTGTGCTTTTGAAATATTGGTAAGGGTATTCATTATTTTAAAAGAGAATTAGCCACAGCTAAATCTTCACTGGGGAGTGCTATAAAGGCTATGGGTATTCATTATAGAAGTAAAAAGGTTTAATACCTTTTATCACCCTTGATGTATTTTTCACACCTCAACTTAGTACTCATAGCCTTCTGTAGCGCTCCTTAGAACCTTGAATTAAACCGAGGATCTCGATCTAAGACTGTGTCCTTAGGCACACCATGCAGTTTCACAACCTCTTTTACATATACTTTTGCATATTTTCTCACATCATAGGTAGTCTTAACTAGCAAAAAGTGCACTGATTTCATTAGTTGAACCATAACAACCCACACAAAGTCATAACCAAATTGAGTCGTTGGTAGACCGGACATGAAGTCTATTGATATGCTATCCCTTCTACTGGGGAATCTATAACGGTTGAAGCATCCTAGCCAGTCTCTAATGCTCAATCTTTACCTTCTGACATGTGAGACACCGACTCATAAACTTTGTAACATCCCATTTCATACCTTGCCACTGTTAATGCTTCTTTATATTATGATACATCTTAGTCACACCAAGATGCATCACAAATCTGCTCCGATGGGCTTCTTCTAAAAGTCTCTTTCTAATCCCTTCATCTACTAGTATAAAAATTCTATCCTTGTACAAAATGAACCCATCATCACTGAACTATAATAGAGTAGTATGACCCTCTTATATATCTTCTTGAACACTTAATAAGAACTTGTCTTTCAACTGAGCTTCCTTGTATCTCTTTCCAAAACTCATTGGAAATTACCATAGAGTGAACTACATTCAGAGAATAATCTGATACTTAAGCTACATCTCCAGTAAGGATGACAATAATTGGTGTTGTCACACCATTAACTTAGCTACATGTAGCAATTTTTGACTCGACGCATTAGCTACTATATTGGCTTTCTTGGGTAGTACTTCAACTCAAAGTTATAATCCTTCAAGAATTCCATCCATCACCTTTGCTGCATATTGAGTTCTTCTTATCCATAAAATATTTTAAACTCTTGCAATCACTGTATATATTAAACTCTATACTATAGAGATAATGTTGCTAAATCTTGAGAGCAAATATTACAACTGCTAATTTTAGATCATGTGTCGAATATGTAACCTCCTCTTATATATCTTACTCAATATATGAGAACATTACAATGTTATTATTGTCTCACATCAATCAATTAATCAAATTTCATTTCAAAAGCTTTGGCCGAAGACTTATTTTGCAAAATTAATCAATTCACAATACAATTAGAGAAATATACAGCAGAAGTAAGTCATGCACTCTTCTAATACATAATGGATATAACCCACCAGCATTCCTATCCTAATGGTATGCATTACATCACAAAATAAAACTGAGATTTAGTTTGTATATTGCGACGTGTAGTCAGTGCGCTGCGGCTTGGCACAGAGCCACATGCTCACCATTTTTATGCCGTACACCACAGCATGTGTCACCATGCGCCGTGGCACACCTATCAGATTTTCTGCTTTCATTTTGACAGCAAAAAAGATGAACTTCCAATGTGCACCATTTTTACATACGACATTCGATTGGAGTGATTCAAGCGCCCACATGAAGCTTAGCTCATATACTAACTAATAAGATAGGTTTAGACACGATCTAATAGTTGATCAAAATCTAGACACTTGAGTGCAAAAAGTCACTTTTTTTAAAATTTTGTGCATCCAAGTACTCAAATCGATCTCTTTCTTTCATTAGACCACACTAGGCCTTGGATCAAGTCCGAAAGGATCTAATACACCTAATTGATAAGAATATATCTCAATCATACTTATACATCAAAATTTGACCCTTCTATGGCCAATTTTCACAATTCACTAACTTTACACACTTTTCCATCTCTTGGCATAATTTAGCACATTTAGCCATTTCTCATCACATTCAAACATATTCATATTTACCATATAATCTTAGCACCCAAATTACTCATTTCATTATAATTTGTCCCCTGGCTAAGAACTCACCAACACAAATAGTTAATTCAATATAATATACTTAAATCATAGCCCCTTGATTTATTTTAACATATATACACACAATCGGGCTAGACTTCACAAAATTTCAATTCAATACATGCATGCAACACTATGACAACTCACTTACACATATATACATATATAATCTCAGTTAAGTTCATTACACAAACTCAGTGTACATGGCTTTTCACTCAAGCCGATCCAACTCTCTTTCCTTGCCCTAACTACTTCTTGGTCCTGTAAATATGTAACCATAGGGGTGAGATAAAAATCTCAGTAACAGAATAACTCATTCCTATTGACTATCACTTGCAACAATATGGAAGTAAACATAGTATATCATTAAAACCTCATAAAATAGCATTTATATCATATATCTCATTTCCTTTCTCAACTTGTCCTCAATCAAAGGATTCTATGTTATCTTAACAAATGTCATCATATCACATAACATGCTAGCATGATCTCTACCAACCGAACCTCTATATCACCCTGACACGAAACCATAGGCTCATCTTAGACCAATATACACTCTTATTAGTCTTAAGCTCACCTGCAATGGTAGAATCACCCAGCCAAAGATGTTCTAACGCACAATATGGACTATGGTTTCCCCCAATACACACGATGGGGCATCATTGACTCTAACACTGCATCACAAAGATAATAAGGAGTCTCTCATTTGTAATGCTGTATCTCAATAAGCATTAAGGAGATTTTCTCCAACACCACACCTTTTAAGGCACTAAGGAGAATTATTTCAAACATCGTACCTTACCGGGTACTAAGGAAATCTTGCCATATGATCTTTATCATCTCCTACACTCAGGTAAACTTCCACCCCTATGATCATGCTTTCTTGAACCATTTAAGGTTCCCATTTACCGTTTCACATTTTCTTACACATAACATATACATATAATACTTTTTCATTACAAAACACACATTTGCATGCTTATTTCAACCAAAAGTTATTTCACACAACAATCACTCAATGCTATAAGTCATGCTCAATTTAAAATCATTTCATGGACTACTTAGCATACTAACATACAGTTACAATAAACAGTCAAACAAAGAAAGTTATTCAGTTATCTCAACCCTTCTGTCACTAGAAAGGTTACCCATAGATTTCAACTATCACACAAGCTTATCTCAAGCTTCCTTTTTCTACTCACGCATCCAATATGCCAATCTGAACACATTTGGCACATTTTAGTCATTTAGTCCATTTTGACCAAAAACTCATTTTTACTACTTAGGACTATATTCATCCGTAAACTCTTTTCCATTTATCCATTCTAAGTCCATGACTACCCAATTACTACTTTACATTATCTCAACCAGTCTTATATCACTCAAATCAAATTTTTGTCCTAACTTTCTCCCTCTAAGGGCTAAAATTGAGCCTATGGGTATAAATCTCTACCGTTCAGCTTTAATCCAGTCATAAATCTCTAATTTAACTTCTTAAAACCTTTTTATTATTATTAGGTAAGAATCAAACCCCTCAAACTCTACCAATTCAATTTCCCTCTAACTCATTTTTAGAGAAATTTGTGTAGAATAGAAGGTAAGAGTTATATGTGGCTTACCTGGCAAGTTACTAATCTGAATCACCTTCCACTGCTCCAAAATAACTTAGCTTAGCTCCTCAGCCCTTCACCTCTCCTCTCTCATGTGTTTCTTAGATTCTTACTTCTGAAAATCACCTAATTTCATGACTTAATAAGTGATTTTCTAGTCCATGCACTGCGACGCATGCAACACAAGCCGTGGTGTGTGGCGCAATGAGATTTATTCTCACCATGTGCTTCTTCTTGCTCGTATCTGCTCACACAACATACAAACAAGTCAAAATACCAATTAATCATCTGAATCTATAATCTCACACTAACTTCCACTTCACCCTTGATTAACCTCTAAACTTAGGATTAAGAAAGTTAGGATGTTACATACTGTGGCCAAGATGACTTTCTACTCTGAAGTACAGATTAACACCTCAAAGATGGTTTCCATTAGCTCTATCCACAATTCTACTTCACCTTTCCTCATACTTTCATTAAATCTCAGTGGGTTAAATTGAACAAACATCTTCCACACACAATCAATAGATGGATTAGTGCCAGGAATCTCTAATCCACTACCCAAATTTTAAGACAATCCAGGTCTATTATGTGCTTCTGGCACTGGGATATTCCGAGCTTCAACTCTTTCTTCTTGCTCTCTACCTCTTAGTATCGTGTCATGATCTCTAACAGTTTGTCTTATGTCAACAACCATATCCCTGAGCTCTTCCAATAGCTCATCACGTCTATCCCTTTGCAGCTGAACCGGTTGAACTTTCGGCTCCCGCTCCTCCTCTATAACCCGTCTAGATACTGTGGTTCTCACATGAGTGCCTCTCATACTATACTATTTTCTCCCTTCCTAAGGACAAAAATATGAAACACAAAGGGTATCAGGGAAAGAGTTGCCATATTGTAATGAACAAGATAAGTTGCCATATTTTTAAATGAATGTATCAATAACAATCAAGTCTCAAAACATGAGAAACTAATACCAAAATGTAACCTCCTCTTATATATCTTGCTCAATATATGAGAAGATTATGATGTTACCACTGACTCACATCAATCAATTAATCAAAGTTCATTTCAAAAGTTTCGGTTAAAGACTTATTTTGTAAAATTAATCAATTCACAATACAATTAGAGAAATATACAGCAGAAGTAGAACATACACTCTTCTAATACGTAATGGACATAACCTACCAGCATTCCTATCCTAACGTGTATTAAGGAAACCTTGCCATATGGTCTTTATCATCTCCTATACTCGGGTGAACTTCTACCCCTATGATCATGCTTTCTCAAACCATTTAAGGTTCCCATATACCATTTCACACTTTCTTACACATAACACATACATATTATACTTTACATTTGAAATCATAAATTTCAATGCTTTATTTCAACTAAAAGCCGTTTCACACAACAATCACTCAATGGTATAAAACATACTTAGTTTAAAACCATTTCATGTACTACATAGCATACTAATATACATTTACAGTAAACAGTCAAACAAAGGAAGTTATTCAGTTACCTCAACCCTTCTGTCACCAAAAAAGTTACTCGTGGATTTCAACTATCACACAAGCATATCTCAAGCTTCTTTTCTCTACTCATGTGTCCAATATGCTAATCTGAACACATTTGGCACATTTTAATCATTTGGTCTATTTTGACCAAAAACTCATTTTTACTACTTAGGGCTATATTCATCCACAAACTCTATTCTATTTACCCATTCTAAGTCTATGACTACCCAATTACTACTTTACATCACTTTAACCGATCTCATTTTACTCAACTCAGATTTTTACCCTAACTTTCTCTCTCTAAGGGCTAAAATTAAGCCTACGAGTTCAAAGCTCTACCGTTCAGCTCTAAACCAATCATAAAGCTCTAATTTAACTTTTGAGAAACTTTTTATTACCATTGGGCAAGAATCAAACTCCTTAAATTCTACCAATTCAATTTCCCTATAACTTATTTTCAGAGAAATTTGTGTAGAATGAAAGTAAGAGTTATACTTAGCTTACCTGACAAGTTATCGATCCTAATCACCTTTCACCACTGCAAAATGGCTTGACTTAGCTTTTCAGTCCTTCTCCTCTCTCTAACTCATGTGTTTCTTAATTTCACTCCTCTGAAATTTCTAAAATTTCATGACTTATGAAGGCAATTTATGGTCCATGTGCCGCAACACATCCAGCACAAGCCACGTCGCATGGCACAATGAGATTTATTCTCACCACACGTACTTGCTTTGACCCAAAATGCACTCCTCTTGCCCGTATCTGCTCACACAACATATAAACAAGTCAAAATACCAATTAATCATCTGAATCTCTGATCCTACACTAACTTCTACTTCACCCTTGATTAACCTCCAAACTTAGGATTAAGAAATTCAAGATGTTATAGAATAACTCTCCTTATGAGGATGTAATTACCTGGACGCATATGGTACTACTCGGTCTTCTTGCATCAACACGTATCCTAAACTTTTCAGTAAAGCATCCATATAAACCTTATGAGGCAACTGTGGATCAAAAATAATCAACAATAGGGTCGAGGTTAACTTCTCTTTAAGCTTTATAAAAGCAACTTCATATCAATCATCCCAAAAGAAAAGGCTAATCATTTCTCAACAATCGAGTCAAAGGAATAGCAATCTATGAAAATCCTTGAATGAACCTTTAGTAATAGCCAGCTAAACCTAAAAAAATTCACACCTCAGTTATAGATCCTAGCTATTACCATTGTAATACTGCGTTCACTTTGTGAGGATCTACTGAAAGCCCCTTAGCTGACACAACATGTCTCACAGCCAAAATTCACATTTACTCAGCTTGGCATATAATTGATTATCTCTCAAAATCCTTAATACATTCTTCAAATGCATGGCATGCTCTTCCTCATCCTTAAAATGTATCAATATGTCATCTAAGAATACGACAAAAAACTAATCCAAGAAGGGATGGAATATACAGTTCATATAGTCTATGAAAATTGCAGGCGCATTCATCAACTCGAGTGGCATCAATAAAAACTCAAAGTGACCATATCGAGTATGAAATGCCATTTTAGGTACATCCTCTGCATTCTCCCTTAGTTGATGGTACCCAGATCGATCTTAGAAAATACTGTAGCTCCTATAAACAAATCCAGCAAATCATCAATCCTTAAAAATTGGTACTTATTCTTCACTGTCACCTTGTTCAACTACCTATAATCAACAGACAACCGTAGGCTGCCATCCTTTTTCTTTACAAACAAGACTAGAAAACCCTAAGGCAACACATTAAGGCATATAAAGCCCTTCTTTAGCAACTCCTTGTGCTGCTTCTTAAGTTCCATCAATTCTGAAGGAGCCATTCAAAAAGAAGCTTTCAAAATAGGCTTAGTACCGTGTACCAAATTGATGGAAAACTCCACTTCCCATTTCGATGGCAAACCTAAAATCTCATCCGTAAATACCTTCAAAAACTCACTTACAACCTAGATTTCATCAACATTACTGCTAGTACCTTCGACTAAGAAGAAAACTGCATGGGCCTGATAATCTTTAGAAACCAACCTTTTAGCCTGTACTACTGACAATAACCTTAGCAGATTGATAGTTACTGTGGAAATTACAGTATACATCACATGAACTAGTAGTAATACCATTTTTCTGGGACAATCTAAAGTATCATTATTCCTTACTAACCAATCCATTCTAATGATCACATCCAACCCTTGCATACAGATCAAGATTAGATATACTATAAAAGTCTTGCCCTCGAAGCACGACTCTACTCCTTCACATACCTTACTAGTCTTATCCGATAACCCAGATGGCATAGATGTAATGCCCTCGTTAACATTACCATGTGCTCCACTACAATCTAAGTAATCAAATCATTTAAGTTGTAAACATTGAAAGCAGTGGGATCCTAAAAATTTTTAGAAATCATTTCATAACACTCAAGTATAAATCTTTATACACATACAATGGAAGCAATAAACCTATGTGCATTCAGGATTAGGAAAAACATGTGCATTATGGAAAAACAAAGTGAAATTTAGCACCATGCGTCGCAGCTTGTGCCACATATGCTGTGGCATGTAGCACAAAGGCCACAGTTGCTCACTCTGTGCCATGCGCTGTGGCATGTGAGCACATGTGTTATGGCGCACACACCTGAATTTGCTGTCAAATGGCAATTTTTGATGTGAAATTCAAATGTGTACCCTTTCCACATATAAGGTCCGATTGGGATGGTTCAAGCACCCACACGAAGCTTGTTTCTAAATCTAACTAATGACACTAGTTTCATCTCAATCTGATATGTCTATCAAAAACTGAACACCCATTTCATTTTGACCAGTTTCTGCCAAAATTTTGCCACTCAAGTGTCTCAATTCGAAATGGACAATAGACACCTAATTGACCATACACATGCACAATATAACACACATAAACAAATTTGGCCTATAAATCATCCAACTCACCCTTTGGGCCAAGTTCATATTTTCATTTCTTTAATCTCATATATGGCCAAATCACTACTTATAATCTCCACCCATCTCATATTCACATATAATTACATCCATCCATTAACCCATCCAGTCATTTTATCATTCACACAAATACAAGGGCTATGGAGCTCAAAATCATGAAACATACAACAATCATATCTTTATGCACATGTACAAATCTTATGGCAACTTATACATTTACAAGACTAGTAACAACCAAATTCATTACACCAAAACCTTACAAAGGCTTAATAAGAGATCTCAACTCAGCCAATATCTTTCCCCTTCAAACCATTAACACCAGAGCCTGAAAAATGTAAATAATCATGGGTGAGATAAAAATCTCAATAACCAATATAATTGTTTAAATGCTTATTTCCACAAATAACCATGGCAATGTAACAAAATAAAGTAATATCACACACACATACACACACACACATATCAAAATATGAAATGATTCCTCTTTTTAAAACAATTACACACAAATATACACTAGCATGATCATCTAGCCACTGAACCTCCAATGCTTCTCGACATGAAACCATAGGCTCTCCTGGATCGACCACTTCTTGACCCAAGCACACTTTCGGTGGTCAAAACACCCGGCCAAAGGTAATCTAACCCACCTATGAACTATAATTTTCCCTCTCCACACGCTTGCGATAAAGGCATCATTGACTCCTAACCCTACCCTATCGGGCACTAGGGAGTTACTAGACTACCTGGATGTCCTATGGTAACAGTCTCATAATGTGCTGTATCAGATTACTTATGGTACCAAATTGTATAATGCTGCACTGGATGTCCTATGGTGCCAGCCCGACTATATAGATTTTTCACTCAAATAACTCCACATACACATCCCCACATATACTGGGTGAACTCTCACCCCCTATGATCATGCTTTTTTACAATTTTCACTACTTATACACATTCCCACAACATATATACTTCCACATCATATATGTATACATCCATTGAAATCAATCACTTTTTAAATTCATTTCACAATGTAAAGTTCATGCTAAAAACTATTTCAATAACAATCATGCATAAAACTCATAGATTCACAACTTATCATTTGATATTCACTTCTATACAATTATAATAGTTAATAAATGTAATAAATTATATGGTTACCTCAACCCTTCTGCTTAATAGAAAGGGTTACCTATGTAACTTCAACCCTATTTAAGCTCCTTTCTTACAATTCATGCGTCACACACTGTAACCTCCCTGAGATTAAACCGTAATTGTCTCCAAATCATAGCAATTTAAGGTTTAACCCTCAAAGGATTACCAAATTATAAAATTTTTATAAAATCAATTTCTTAAAATTCTTTCAAAGGAATCCCAATCTCAACAATTTAATTTTCAAACATTATTTAAGAAGTTCGTATCAAAGTTTTGAAAGCAAAGCGGAAGCTTGGAAATCAATTGGGACCCAAAATAATGAGTTTTAATACTCAAAAATAGATTTTATGCAGAAAATGATATGTGCACCATGGCTTACGGAATATGCGCCACAGCGTGTCTTCAATGTGCCATACGTCGCAGTGTGAGGCGCCATATGCTGTGGCGCATTGCATAAAATTTGATAGCATCAATGCTGTCATTTGATAGCACGGGGAGCGAATTTCTTACATGTCCCAAATCTCTATCCGACATCCAATTGAGATGGTTTTGATGTCTACACAGAGCTTTCTCCTAGTCTAGCTAATGGCATTGGTTTCATACTCAAACTCATTTTTTATAATAAGTTGGACACCAAAACCCATTATGACCACCTTTTTCACAAAATTTCCCAAATGGGGTGTCCCAACCCAACCACACATGCCAATAGCTCACACCAACCATCCGATCACACTTAATGGACTCTTGCGGACTTGTTTAATGCACCACACACAACCAAAAATGCTTATCTCACAAAATCACCACTCAACCCTGATTTTTATAAAACATAAAGGGGGAGGAAATATTGCATAAAATCAACAATTTCATTCTAAATATCTCAAAATACATATGTTTTACTTGCACAAGTATTTTGCCCTATCCACAGGTTCACAACCAAAACTCACTAACCCAGGGCACAAAATACACTAGTTATACACAAAATCATGCAAGTAGTACATAAATCATGTCAAATAATCCTAATTGGCAATTACATTAACAAATACATATGAAAATAACAAAAGAGAGGCATATAAAGGATTACTCCATAATCCTAGGCCTCTGTATGTTTTCTCTAACTCGAATCCGATGAGCTAGATCCTGAAAATATTAAGAATTGAAGGGTGAGTACAACCACTCAATAACCAAGTTTCACTTAACCCATATAGTTGCATATCAATTGTAAATAGATGCAATCAGGCAAATAAGCATGGATAACACATACCATTGGGCCATGGTTCATAAAACTAACAATCATGGGACCGGGCTTGCCACAAAACACTTTATCATGTTATTTAGCAAAAACATAACACAGGGTTGTAAAAATAACAACCATGCACCCTAAACACATGCCGAACCACAAAACTAACAACCATATGGCCGGACTTATATGCATGATCAGATGCCAACCTTATATCCTCCTGTTACCTCTGACACGAAACTGGTGGCTATCACATGGCTACATCCTTCACGAACTAACCCTGCCTTCTACTTATGAGGAGTTACAGGGCTAGGGTGAACTCACTCACTTATGTAATCTGGTTTCCCCTAATACTAATAACCATGAGGTGTCGTACTCCTAATCTAGCCTCCTCATGAATTGGTGGAGACTAGTTAGGTTCGAGTTCCTTATAGAACAAGTGAGACAGTCACAAAACAACTATGGGACATGGGCTACCTCCCGATTCCAATGATCGATACTAGGGCTAGTTCTTGATTCCAACGGTCACTACCAATACCATATGGATTTCAACCAATCTACTCCTCTCCCTAGGCGTACTCTCTCCAATGATCACCCTATACACATTTCACACATAGTATGCATTTAACAATCTATTCACAATACATGAACTCATATAACTCAATACTCCACAATTCAACACCTAATATATCATAATTCTCCACCCATAGTAATAAATCATAATCAATTCATAAAACACCAAGGCTGGCAAAAGCAAGGTTTTCTTTCCAAAAACTATTTCATAAATCAAACACTTTGCTAATATGCATCATTAATTTAGCTCATAATTCATATTTCACAAACACAATTAACATTCAACTATAAAGATTAAGTTTTTTCCAGTTACCTCAAACCTTTGAGAGGTCAAAAGTTTACCCCTCACTATACCAACTTCCCAAAGCTTCAATAAGCTCGAATGCTGCCAAAAAAGAACCTCTCTACATCGATACCACAAGAATTTCATCATTGTCTAACTCTTAAGGCTTTATCAACATATAACTCCACACACTTTATTTTTATTAACTCATAATCACTACCCATTCATACCCAATGGGCTCATTAAATTCTATTAATGCACATTATCATTAACAACATCTCAAACCATCATTAATGTACATAAACCTCTCCTAACTATCATATTATGATAATTTTTAGATAATAAATGCTTCCATAGACCAACCACTTCCAAAATCATCAATGTGTGTTCCAATACATTAAAAAACTCCCATTATACTTATTGTAACCAATGGAATCGAACCCATACTCCTATGGACTGAAAATTCATTTTCCAACTCAAACCCTACCATAAATAATCATAAATGAGGGAGAGAAAGGAAGAATGAGGCTTAAATTACCTACCTTGGGTGTTTGGGAGCTTCAAAATGTCAATAATGGGAGCTAATGAGCGTGCCCTAGCAAAGGTCTAACGTTCTCTTCATTTTCTTCCTCTTCTCTCCCCTATTTTCTCACACAGACGTGATCTAATTTATCAAAAATTTTGCCTGTGCATCGCAGTGCATGCTGCCCTCCACCACAGCGTATGGCACAGAGGAGCTCATTGCATTTAAATTTGTCTCTGTGCACTACCGCGGACCAACTACATGCTGTGGCGTGTGGCACAGAGAACAATTCTTCACTTTTTCTTCCTCTTTCCTTGCCCAGTTGGCCCGCCATCGATCTGGACCCACTTATAGGGCTGAAATCACAACAATTATGCCAAGTTAAGCCCCTCTAGCCACACACCTCATTAACTTACTAATTACCCTCATTAGGTTAATAAACCAGGGTTAAATTTCCCGAATGTTATAGCTCTTGTAACCTCCTTAAGGTTAAATCACACTTAACTCTAAATTATGGTAATCTAGGGCTTAACTCATAAGAATTTCCAAACTATAGTGTTTTTAAATGAATTTCTCAAAATCTATTTCAAGGAATCCCAATTTTCAACTATTCAAATCTCAAACATATTTTAAGAACTCCAAAACAGAGTTTTGAAAATAAAGCGGAAGCTTGAAAATCAATTGGGACCCAAAAAATGAGTTTTAAAACTCAAAAAAGATTTTTTCACAAAATTTGACACATGCACTGCGGCTTATGGTTTGTACGTCGCGGCGTGTCTCCTCTGTGCCATGCGCCGCGACGTGAGGCACCATGCGTCGTAGCACATTACACGAAATGTGACAGATTAGTGCTATCATTTGACAACATAGGGAGTGAACTTCCGACGTCTGATTGAGGTGGTTTTGGTGTCTACATGGAGCTTTCTCCTAGCTCTAGCTAATGGCACTAGTTTCATACTCAAATTCATTTTCCATCAAAAGTTGGACACCAAAACCCATTTTGACACATTTTCACAAAATTTCCCAAATGAGGTGTCCCAACTCAACCACACCTGCTAATAGCCTACACCAAGCCTCCGATCAAACTCAATAGACTCTTACAGACTCGTGCAACACACCACACACAACCAAAAATGCTTGTTTCACAAAATCACCTCTCAACCCCAATTTTCACAAAATATAGAGGGGGAGGAAAAGTTGCATAAAATCAACCATTTCATTCATATTTCTCAAAAATACATATGTTCCTACTTAAATAAGTATTTTGGCCCTATCCTCGGGTTTACAATGAAAACTCACTGACCCAGGGCACAAAATACACTAGTTAAACACAAAATCATGCAAGTAGTACACCAATTATGACAATTTATCCTAGTTGGCAAATACATTAACAATTACTCATGTAAACTACTAAAGAGAGACATTAAGAGGATTTACTCCACAAATCCTAAGTCTCTGTATGTTTTCCTTGACTTAAATCCAATAAGCTAGTCCCTGAAAATATTGAGAAATTAAGGGGTGAGTACAACCACTCAGTAACTAAGTTTCACTTAACCCTTACAGTTACATATTAATTGTAAATAGATGCAAATAGGCACATAACACATATATCACATAGTATTGGGCCACGGTTCACAAAACTAACAACCATGTGACTGGGCTTGCCACAAAACACTATATCATGTTGTTTTCAAAAACTAACAAAACTAACACGTGTGATTGCACATATATCATGTGACTGCACATGATATATGTGACTGTACATAACACGTGTGACTGCACATAACACGTGTCGGACCACAAAACTAACAACCATATGGCTGGACTTATATGTATGATCTTGTGCCAACCTTATATCCTCCTGTTACCTCCGACACGAAACCGGTGGCTATCACGAGGTTACGTCCTTTATGGACTAACCCAGCCTTCTACTTGTGAGAAGCTACCGAGCTAAGGTTAACTCACTCACTTAAGTAATCTGGTTTTCCCTAATATTAACAACCATGGGGTATCGTACCCCTAATCTAGCCTCCTTATAAACCGGTGGAGACTAGTTAGGTTCAAGTCCCTCATAAAATAAGTGGGACAGTCCCGAATCAACCATAGGATAAGGGCTACCTCCTGATTCCAATGGTCACTACCAATACCATATGGATTTCTAATCAAACTACTCCTCTCCCTAGGCGAACTCCCGCCAATAATCATGCCATGCACATTTGACACATTTTATGCATTTCAACATTTATTACTTAACATATGAACTCACATAACACATATACTCCACATTTTAACACATAATTCATCACAATTCTCCATCCATAGTAATAAATCACAATTAATTTCATAAAACATCAAAGGTGGTAGAATCAAGGTTTTCTTTCTTAAAACCATTTTATACTCAAGTATTTGCTAATATGCATCATCAAATTAACTCACAAATCACATTTTACAACACAATTAACATTTAACTATAAAAATTAAGTTTCCCCCGATTACCTCAAACCTTTAAGAGATCAAAGGTTTGCCCCTCACTATAGCTACTTCCTCAAGCTCCAACAAACTCGAAAGGTGCCAAGACGAACCTCTCTACAACCAAATCATAAGGATATCATCATCATCTAGCTCTTCAAGCTCTATTAATATAAAAACTCCTCCTACACTATTTTACTAACTCATAACCACTACCCATTCATAGACAATGGGCTCATTAGATTTCATTAATGCACATTATCATTAATAACATCTCAAACCATCATTAATGCACATTGACCTCTCCCAACTATCTCATAAATACCAATTTTCAGATGTTAAATGCTCCTATGGACCAACCACTTCCAAAATCACTCCCATTAATCTCATTTTAACTAATGGAATCGGACCCATACTCTTATGGACTGAAAATTCATCTTCCAACTCAAACCCTACCATAAATAATCATAAATGAGAGAGGGAAGGGAAGAAGAAAGCACCATAATCTTACCTTGGATGTTTGGGAGCTTCAATCTATCCACAATGGGGCCAAATATCGTGCCCTAGTAGAGCCAAAACTAAGCTCTTCATTTTCCTCCTCTCTTCCACTTCTGTTTTCACGTAGCTCACGAATCAAGTTTATCATATTTTTGGCCATGCGCTGCGACGCACAATGCCCTCTGCCATGGCACATGGCATAGAGGAGCCTGTTACATTTAAATTGTGTTCATGCACCACGGTGGACCAACCACATGCCGCAGCGTGTGGCACAGAACACAACTCTTTACTTTTTCGTCCTCTTTCCTTACCCGAGTGGCCCACCATCGATCTGAACCCACTTCTAGGGCTGAAATCACAACAATTATGCCAAGTTAAGCCCCTCTGGCCACACACCTCATTAACTCACTAACTATCCTAATTAAGTTAATAAATCAGGGTTAAAATTTTTCAAATGTTACAGCTCTCCCCTCTTTTTAAGAATTTTGTCCCTAAAATTCAGTAAATCATATAAATCTTACCTTACTAGAAAAGATAGGGATACCGTTACCTTATTTTCTCCTCTTTTTCCTAAGTAGCATCACCAGGAGTCATTCCCTTCCATATCACTTTCACTAAGCGGATAGTTTTATTTCTTAGCTTCTTATCTCTCACATTATCAATCCTTTTTGGCTTAGTTCAGGTCAAATTCTCCCATAGCTCTACTTCTTTTGGTTCAATAATGTGAGACAGATCAAGTTGGTACTTCTTGAGTTGTGAGACATGAAATACATTATGTACACTCGATAAATATGGGGGTAATACAATCGGACATGCCAAAGGCCTAATTCTCTCTAGAATCTCAAACAGACTAATATATCTAGGAGTTAATTTCTTGACTTGAATAGACCTCTAAATACCAGTCATAAGTGATGTAACATCATGAATTTCTTAATCCTAAGTTTAGAGGTTAATCAAGGTGAAGGGGAAATTAAAGTGGGATTAGAGATTCGGATGATTAATTGGTATTTTGACTTATTTTTGTGTTATTTGAATAGATATGGGTGATAGGAGTGTGTTTCGGGTCAAAGCAAGTGCGCGTGATGAGAATAAGTCTTATTGTGCTACTCGTCGTGGCTTGTGCTGCATGCACCGCGACGCATGGACCAGAAATTCACTTCATAAGTCATGAAATTTTAAAAATTTTAGAGGAGAGAATTTGAGAAACACACGAGATATAGAGAGGAGAAGGGCTAAGGAGCTAGGTTAAGTCATTTTGGAGCGGTGGAAGGTGATTCAGATCGGTAACTTGCTAGGTAAGCTACGTATAACTCTTATCTTTTATTCTACACAAATTTCTCTGAAAATGAGTTATAGGGAAATTGAATCAATGGAATTTGAGGGGTTTGATTCTTGTCCAATAGTAATAAAAAGGTTCTCTAAAGTTAAATTAGAGCTTCGTGACTCATTTAGAGCTGAATAGTAGAGCTTTGAACCTAGAGGCTCAATTTTGGCCTTTAGAGAGAGAAAGTTAAGGCAAAAATCTATCTTGAGTGAAATAAGACCGATTGAGGTGATGTAAAGTAGTATTTGGGTAGTTATGGACTTAGAATGGATAAATGGAAAAGAGCTTATGGATGAATATAACCCTAAATAGTAAAAATGAGTTCTTGGTCAAAATGGACTAAAGGACTAAAATGTGCCAAATGTGTTCAGACTGGCATATTAGGCGTGTGAGTAGAGAAAGGAAGCTTGAGATAAGCTTGTGTGATAGTGAAAATCTATGGGTAACCTTTCTACTGACAAAAGGGTTGAGGTAACTAGATAACTTCCTTTATTTGATTGTGTCGTACCCGAAAATGTGATGCGGACGGCGCAAAAGTGAAGGTTCCGGCCTTTGGAAGGAAGACCGTAGAAGTAGGAGTCGCCACCAAAATTTTGAGGAAAATCTTGGGAAACCGTTTAATGGTGGATAAGGGTGGTCTACAAATATAGAAAATAGGTTTAGGAGTCAATTGAGTGTGGGAAAGGTATTAGGCACCCCATAACACCCGTTCGTGAGAATGGTTACCTGAAGTTTATTGTGCTATATAAATATGATTTTAAAGTTATTTTAATTTTCCCTTTCTTATTCTTGTATTTCAAAAATGATAAGAAATAAGTGAGAAGTGTTTATTTATTTACAAGGAGGACTTGACTCAGAATTCGACTCTGAGGCCTACATATCCTGTAATGGGGATCAAAGTCCACGTAGTTCGGGCTTATAAGTTTGTTGGTGAAAATATTTTTTTGAAGAGAAATTGATTAGAAATAATTTACCATTTTGCAAATAAAATAATTTCTGAAATTTTGATATGTGTCTTAAATTGCAAAAAGTGATTTAATTTCCATCATTTTCTCAATTTTTGAATTTTTTTGAAATAAAGAAAAGAGTTTTAAAATTATTTTTCATGTTTTATTATTTTCTTAGAAAATTTAACTGCTATACTTGTAGAGCCTTATTCGCTTATACGATAATACAGTTATTCTAAATATCTGTGGAGATTTCAAAATCTCTCACGATAAAACAATGAAATAATGTAAATATTTTAAGTACATTTTTAATGTGTAATTATACAATTTACATTTTTAAACCTAAAAATCTTAATCACTATACCTACGAAGTCTTATTGACTTTCATGGTAAGATGATTATTCTAGAGGTCTATAAATGTTCAAAAATCTCATATGACTAAAAAATCTAATTAGACAATATGATTATAATTTAAATTTATTAATTTAATTAATTAATAATATATAAAAATGTTTATTATTATTTTTTTACAAAATTCATATAATTTGAGAATTGTGATATCTGCAAAGATTTATTATCCTACATGATAAGACAATTAATTTAATTCTCTACGAAGATTCTTGAAATCTCACGTGAGACTTAAATATTTATTATAAAAAGAAAATTAATTCTAATGATGAATCTTTGAAACCCACATTATTATATACAAAATTAAATCTCATACCTGTGAAATCTTATTGATTTCCACAATATGTGATCATTCAAAATGCTTGTGGAGATTTTTTAAAATCTCACAAGGTGAACTTTGAAAAGGTGGTATGAAGAGTAAACGCAAATTCTGATATTAATAGAACCACATTAAGCTATACCAAATATGCGTAACAGCACTAAACAGTAGCAGAGATATTCAACCGTACTATCTCTTAAACATAAACCTCAGTAAATGTCTCTAAGGTATAGTCTACTCTAATGGCTATAAAATGAGTTGACTTAGTCAGTCTATCCATAATCACACATATAGCATCATGACTTGCCTAAGTACATGGCAATCCCATTATGAAGTCCACAGACACACTCTCCTATTTCCATATTGGGATTTCTAAAGGTTGTAATAACCCAGGTGGCTTCTGGTGTTCTACCTTGACTTTCTAACATGACAAACACCTAGAGACAAACTTAGTCACATCTCGCTTCATTCTGTGCCACCATTACCGCTTCTTCATATCTTAGTATATCTTAGTGGCACCAGGGTGGATTGTTAGCATACTCCTATGAGCTTCTAATAGGATAGTCTCTCTAATCTCCTTATCATCAGGAACACACATACGGTCATAATACAACATGAAACCATCATCACTGAAGCTAAAGGTCGTCGTTTGATTCTCCTTGATGTCCTCCCTGATTTCTAACAAGTACTTGTCTTCTAACTGTGCTTTTCTCAGCTATTTCTAAAACTCACTTGTAATTACTGTGACATTCATGTTGTATGACGCAAAATCAGGAACATTCTTGTGCTCATTAGAGAAATCCTCTAGCATCTTGTGCTCTTGCATCATCAAGAATGCTATGTGTAGCATGTTCCAGCTCAATCCATCAGCTATTACATTAGCCTTGCTAAGATGGTACTTCAACTCAAAATTGTAGTCCTTTAAGAACTCCATCCATCTCTACTACCTCATATTCAACTCTTTTTAATCAACTAGATACTTGAGGCTTTTGTGGTCACTGTATACCTTAAACTATGCACTATAAAGGTAATGTCTCCATATTTTAAGCCTGAACACCACTGCCTCAAGCTCAAGATTGTGGGTAGGATAGTTCTTCTCATGTGGTCTTAACTGTCTCGAAGCATATGCCATAACTCTATCATCCTACATTAGAACACATCTAAGACCTTTATGTGAAGCATCTGCAAACACCATAAAAGGCCATTTCAGATCTGGAATAGTTAACACAGGTGCAATCATCAATCTCTACTTCAACTCTTGGAAAGCCTCTTCACACTTGTTGGTCCATATGAAAGGCTGATCCTTCTTAGTTAATTTGGACAAAGCAGATGAAATCTAGGAAAATCCCTTAATAAACCTTCTATAATATCCTGTTAGACCCAAGAAACTTCATATATCTATCACAAAAGTTGGTCTTTCCCATTGTTGTACCGCATCCACCTTATGAGGATCAACTGCAATACCATCTACCGACACTACATGGCCTAAAAACTTCACCTCACACAACCAGAACTCACATTTGCTCAACTTCACATAAAGCTTCTTCTCTTTGAGAATTTGCAACACAATCCACAGGTGCTTAGCATGTTCTTCCTCATCAACTAAATATGTTAAGATATCATCAATAAAGACCACTACAAACTTATCCAAGTAAGGCCTAAAGATTCGATTCATGTAATCCATAAAGATCATGGGTGCATTCGTCAATCTGAAGGGCATAACAAGAAACTCATAGTGCCCATATCTCGTTCTAAAAGTAGTCTTCAGTACATCATCCATTTTCACTCTCAATTAGTGATAACCGGATCTCAAGTCAATCTTAGAGAATACTGTTGCTCTAGCCAACTAGTCCAACAAGTCATCGATTCAGGGTAATGGATACTTATTCTTAATTGTTACCTTGTTCAGCTGCCAATAGTCTATACAAAATCTTATGCTACCATCTTTCTTCCTAACAAACAGAACAGGCAAACCCCAAGGTAAAACACTAGGTCTAATCAACCCCTTCTATAATAACTCCTCTAGTTGCTTCTTAAGCTCATTCAATTCTATTGGAGCTATCCGATGTAGAGCCTTAGAGATTGGCTTAGTACCAGGTATGAAGTCGATTGAGAATTCAATCTCTCTTTCCAGTGGCAATCCTGACACATTGTCTGCAAACACCTCAGGAAACTCATTGACAACTCCAATGTTATCTAATGCTCTATCATACACTCCGTGTACTGAGGAAACACCATAAAGGCTTAACATCTCTCTTTCATTGATTTCTCTACTTGTACCATTGATAGGAACTTAGGAGTCTCCGGAGTAGTAATAGGTATAGGCGGTATAGTCCTATCATTAGCTAAAGTTACCGTGTACACTGGTAATGAAACTTTCTTTCTATTATAGTCTAACATCGCTTCATTAGCAGACAACCAATCTATGCCAATTATCACATCAATTCCCAACATGGGCAAACAAATCAAGTCAATACTTGTGACTATTTCACTAAATTTTAACTCTACTTTCATGCAAGCCCGACTGGTTCTCACTGAAGTACTAGCTGGTGTAGACACACTCATCATGACAGGCATTTTATCAACATGCAAACTTAGTCTTTTTGCACACTCATTGGAAACAAACGAGTGAGTGGCACCAGAGTTAAAGCAAAAATTTGTTAATTGCTTAAAGAAATCATACCTCGGATAAGCTTTGAGTAAGCTTCAACCTCTTCTCTCGTCATAGCAAACACATGACCAAGAATAGCAAACCTCTAATCAGTGTGAGGAGCATTCTCAGGGTAATACCGAGCAATGTGCCCAACCTTGTAGCACTTGAAACATGTCTAGCACTCCCCAGTATGATGTCTCCCACACTTATGCACTATAAGGCTATCAATCTAGCTATCGTAGGAGCAGAATCCTGTCTCAAAGCTTGACTCTGCCCACCCATACTCCTAGGGGCGTTACTCCTCATCTAGGAACCTCTAGAATGTAAACCCCTCTAGAAGCTTCTCTTCTTACTACTACTGCTGCCCAATCCAGATGGTCTGGAGCTATATCTAGCTCTCTTGCCAACACCTCTAGTAGGACTCGTATATGTAGAGAAACGGCCTCTACCATCTCTTCTCTAACTATCCTTAGCCTCATGACTAAGTCTGGCTACTACTCTCAACTTATTACATATGTCACTATACGAGACAATGCCCAAAGATGCCAACTGTAGTCTATAATTAGGCTGCATCTTCTTAAGTAACTGCTTAGCCTTCCAATACTCATCATCATGGTTCCTCAAGTAAGTCGAGTATTTAGACAACTCATTTAACTTAGCTATAAATTCTTCTTCATTCATGTTCCCTTGCTTCAGCTGGTGGAACTCAGCCTCGTTCTCAGCTCTAAAGGAGGTAGGAAAATAATAGGAGAAAAATCTCCTCTTGAACTCACTCCATGTCAACTGAGACCCATTCACCAATCTCAAACTCTCCCACCACTACTTGGTAGCATCCTTAAGTAAGAATGTAGAAAGTAGTACCCACTACTCAAATGTGGAAGTCATAACAGAAAAGATTGTCTCCAACCAATCTATCCACTTCTCAGCCGCTCTATTCTCCATGGAACTCTCAAATGATGGAGGATTCAACCTTATGAACTTCTTCAAGGCTAAATCAATAGAGCTCTCTTGCTCTCTTCCTCTAGGCCTCACTAGTTTAGGCCTCCTTGGTCTACTCTCTTCATAATAATCATCCTCTTGTTAGTCAAGTATTTCCCTCTTGAGTCTCACTTCACTGTGACCACTAACTCTTTCTACAATCTTGCTTGACTCTTTCGGTCTTTTCTTCAAAATCTCATCATACTCATCTATTCTCTGTTCAATTCTTTCCATCATGCTTCTCAGTTCTAGCAATATATTCTCATTGCCCGTTGTAGGTCTCGATTTCTCTCTAGCTTGACCTAAACCTTGTCCCATCTCAACATGCTCACTAGAGACAATATCCTCCTCTTGTATTAAGACTTCCTACACTTGTCTTGATACATTCGATAAAATGTTGCTGGCAGTATTTCTTGTTTGCACTATTCTCCTCTCCTAAGGATGAAAGTTATCCCACAAAAAAAAATAGTTAACACTAGCTCAAAGGGAAAAAGAACATGTGTATAATGTTAATTGCCAAATTTCTATATGAAAATGCACCATTCACAAGCAAACTCACACCTAATTCACCAATCCACAGTCCAATTCTTATAACCAGAGAAACTGATACCAAACTGTAACCTCCCTGATATTAAATCGCAATTGTCTCCAAATCATGGCAATCTAGGGTTTAACCCTTAAAGGATTATTAAATTATAAAATTTTTATAAAAGGAATTTCTTAAAATTCTTTCAAAGGAATCCTAATCTCAACAATTCAAATTTCAAATCATGTCTTCTCTGTGCCATGTGCCATAGCACATTGCACGAAATTTGACAGCATCAGTGCTATCATTTGACAACACGGGAAGTGAATTTCCAACGCATCCCAAATATTTGTCCAATGTTCGATTGAGGTAGTTTCGGTGTCTACATAGAGCTTTCTCTTAGCTCTAGCTAATGGCATCAGTTTTATACTCAAACTCATTTTCTATAATAAGTTGGACACCAAAACCCATTATGACCACCTTTTTCACAAAATTTCTCGAATGGGATCTCTCAACTCAACCACATGTGCCAATAGCTCACACCAACCATCCGACCACACTCAATGGACTCTTGAGGACTCGTGCAACACACCACACACAATCAAAAACACTTATCTCATAAAATCACCACTCAACCCTGATTTTTGCAAAACATAAAAGGGAAGGAAATATTGCACAAAATCAATGATTTCATTTTAAATCTCTCAAAATACATATGTTTCTACTTGTACAAGTATTTTGGTCCTATCCACGGGTTCACAACTAAAACTCACTAACCCCGGGCATAAAATACACTAATTATACACAAAATCATGCAAGTAATATATAAATCATGTCGAATAATCTTAGTTGGCAATTACATTAACAAATACACATGAAAATAACAAAAGAGCGGTATATAAAGGATTACTCCACAATCCTAGGCCTCTGTATGTTTTCTCGAACTCGAATCCGATGAGCTAGATCTTGAAAATATTAAAAATTAAGGGGTGAGTACAACCACTCAATAACCAAGTTTCACTTAACCTATGTAGTTGCATATCAATTGTAAATAGATGCAATCAGGCAAATAAGCACGGATAACACATAACACACGGCCACGGTTGACAAAACTAACAACCATGGGACCGGGCTTGCCATAAAACACTTTGTCACGTTATTTAGCAAAAACACTTGTGAGGAGCTATCAGGCCAGGGTGAACTTACTCACTTATGTAATCCAATTTTCCCTAATACTAACAACTATAGGGTGTCATACCCCTAATCTAGCCTCCTTATGAACTGGTGGAGACTAATTAGGTTCGAGTCCCTCATAGAATAAGTGGGACAGTCTCGAAACAACCATGGGACATGGGCTACCTCCCAATTCAATGGTCAATGCCAAGGCTAGTTTCCAATTCCAACGGTCACTGCCAATACCAAGTGGATTTCAACTAATCTACTCCTCTCCCTAGGCAAACTCCTGCCAATGTTTATGCTATGCACATTTCTCACATAATATGCATTTAACAATTCAACATAATATATCACAATTCTCCACCTATAGTAATAAATCATAATCAATTACATAAAACACCAAGGGTGGCAAAAGCAAGGTTTTCTTTCTAAAAACCAATTTCACAAATCAAATACTTTACCAATATGCATCATTAATTTAGCTCATAATTCACATTTCACAAACAAAATTAACATTCAACTATAAAGATTAAGTTTTTCCCAGTTACCTCAAACCTTTGAGAGGTCAAAGGTTTACCCCTCACTATACCAACTTCTTAAAGCTTCAACAAGCTCGAATGGTGCCAAAAATAAACCTCTCTACATCCATACCATAAGAATTTCATCATTGTCTATCTCTTGAGGCTTTATCAACATATAACTCCACAAACTTTATTTTTATCAACTCATAATCACTACCCATTCATACCCGATGGGCTCATTAAATTCCATTAATGCACATTATCATTAACAACATCTCAAATCATTATTAATGCATATAAACCTCTCCTAACTACCATATTATGATAATTTTCAGATAATAAATGTTTTCATGGACTAGCCACTTCTAAAATCATCAATGTGGTGTTCCAATATATTAAACAACTCCTATTATACTTATTTTAACCAATGAAATCGGACCCATACCCCTATGGATCAAAAATCTATTTCCCAACTCAAACCCTATCATAAATTATCATAAATGAGGGAAAGAAAGGAAGAATGAGGCTTAGATTACCTACCTTGGTTGTTTGAGAGCTTCAAAATGTCAACAATGGGAGCCAATAAGCGTGCCCTAGCAGAGCTCCAACGTTTTCTTTATTTTCTTCCTCTTCTCTCTTTTATTTTCTCGCACAAAAGCGATATCATAAATCAAAAATTTTGCCTATGCGCCATGGCACATGCTACCCTCCACCACAGCGCATGGCCTAGAGGAGCCCGTTGTATTTAAATTTGTCTCTATGTACCATGACGAACCAACCACACACCACGTCGTGTGGAACAGAGAACAATTCTTCACTTTTTCTTCCTCTTTCCTTGTTCAGGTTGCCCGCTATCAATCCGGACCCACTTCTAGGGATGAAATCACAACAATTATGCCAAGTTAAGCCCTTCTGGCCACACACCTCATTAACTCACTAATTACCCTCATTAGATTAATAAACCAGGGTTAAATTTTCCTAGATGTTACACACACTAGAATCTATACAGAATTGGCATTTAGAGTCAATTCTTCTATTAACCAAAAGTGCTAATTATCACATTTAAACACTTAATTCCTATCAATTCCACTTTTCACACTCGATTACACACATTACCACTGATTACCCGTTATTCTAAACTTTAACATTTTCTAGCAATTTTCTCTCACTACTCTCTCTCTCTAAATTAGGGAAATTCTTGCCTACAATTCTAAAGCTTTATCGTTTTGACTCTAACTAGTCACAAAGCACTAGTTTAGTTTCGAAGAACCTTTTTATTACTATAGGGTAAGAAATTAACTCCTTAAAACTCTCGAATTCACTTTCTCATTGGTTAAAACTAAGAGAATATAGGGTAAATTTGGAGGTTAAGGCAGTATGTGACTTAACCGATAAGTAACAAGTCGGAGACACCATCCTTGCTCCTAATTTAGCTTACCCTAGCATAGCCCTTGCTCTTTTCCATGTTTTAGCTCTCCTCTCACATTTCTCCCTTCTATTTCATAAGCTAGACATGTCCCTATTAATTTAATTTCTGCTCCATGCACCGCAGTGCATCTATCCCCCGCCGCAGCGTGTGGCACAGGGAGGGAAATCCTTACTATGCTCACACGCTCTACTTTAGGACTCTACTCTTCTACTCATATATGTTCATATAATATCCCAATAAGTCAAAATAACACTTCACTACTCAGAATCCTATTCCTACCTTAAATCACTAATGTATTCTTAATTAGTCATTAATATAGGATTAAAAATTCAGGATGTTACAATAAACACCTTAACTATATATGGTAATTCATACACAAGTAATTCCAACTTCTTCACACAATTATGCAATACAAAGGAATAAGTAACTTCAGAGTCAAATAGAGCCTCAACCTCTTGCATACACACCAACCATTTTAGATCATACCTTTGAGAAAATAATCCAAGAGGCCTTTAATAATTCATAGCTAAAACATCCACATGATCATACTTATTTCGGCAAGACTCAAAAATATGAAGTTAAGACTAACAATGATGGCAAGATGGGGTTGCTATAGCATAAGACATAACAATGTTGCTCGCTTGAGAAGAGCTTTGTAAAGTAAACATTTGTTGCAACATAAGAGCCAATTAAGATTACAACTTTTCAACATTTTTCTCAAGTGAAGATGGTATTTCATACAATCTTTTCACTTCTCTTTCATGAGTGTGATGTTGTTGTTGGTTGGTTGCCATCTCATTGATCAATTCTCAAGCATAAGTTGCACTCTTATCAATCAAAGAACCATATGCAGCAGAATCCAAGCTAGACTTATCACTTGGCAGTAAACCCTCAAAAAAATACTGAACTAGGTGTTCTAAACTCGTTTGATGATGAGGCACTTTAGTGAGCATCCCTTGAAACCTTGTCCAATACTCAAAGAATGCCTCACCATATCATTGTTGTGCACCATATATTTGCTTGCATAATACAGTTGTTTTAGATACTGGAAAGAACCTCTCAATAAATGCTCTTTTCAAGTCATCCCAAGAATTGCAATTAATATGAGATGATTGTATGGTATACCAATCCCTAGCCACTCCTTCTAATGAGAAAGGAAAGATTCTCCACATTACTTGATCAATGTTACCAATAGGAGATTTCATTGAAGAACAGACCACATATAGATCTTAAAGATGTTAATGAGGATCTTCACCTGCCAAGCCATGGAATTTAGGAACGTTAGCAAGTAAAGAAGGCTTAATAGAAAAACTAAATTCTTGGTTAGGAAAGAAAGAATAGCAAGGTTAGTGGCAACATTAGGAGCTACCACTTCCTTAATACTTTTCTCCTTTCAGCCCTAAAATTAGGATCACCATGTTCATTTCTCTCAGCCATTTTGTCAAACACCTAAGAACTATCACAACAATGCAAATTAGATGGAAAATAAATAGGACTAGATGGATTTGTTTCACAATGCAAATTTATAGCTTGAAATGATTCAACAACTTCCTTTAAAGCTTGCTTGTATGCAAAGTCAAGTTCATTAATGCTATTATTGGACATGCAACACTTCAAAGATAGCAGTGAACCAAAACAAGGCCAAAAAGCAACTCAAATCATGTAGAACAAAATAATGCAAAATTCTGGAAAAATAGGAAAAAAAATAAAGAAAAATTCAAAAACTCACACTAGCATGCAAAAATAGTGGGAAAAAAATGCAATCAATTTAACTAAAAAGGGAATCAAGATAATCAATAACAAATATAAAATGCTCCCTAGCAATGGCACAAAATTTGAAGTGCTCATTGTGTAACCTCCTTCTATATCCATCAAATATAGGAGAAGATTAACTAAATCACCACTCACACTCAAATCAAAATAATTAAATACTTTATTTGAAAAGCTTAGGCCCAAGACTCATTTTTTAAAATCATTGAAATCACAATACAATAGAATAATGTGTAGTGGGAAATACCCATATGCATTCATATACAACTTGACTCAATGGTGCCAGACTTAACCTCAACTTTCTTAAGGTGGTAGAGGTTGGAGGTTTGAGTCTGGGAAGGTTCCAAAAGACCTCTTTAGTCAGGTGAGGAATAACCCAAGTACCACCTTGTAGAAAGCTAGCTTTCGCTATAATGATATGGGTTGGCCCAGTCTAAAAGACCCTCGGTGATGTGGGGTGAGGATTGTCATAATTAACACCTTTTGAATTGATATAATTCATTCTCTATAGTTATTTACTTCTAGGCCATCCAAATGACCCAAAATACCCTAATTCTTACTTGTTTTATCAGTTTTTTTCCCCATTTTAACCTAATAATTTAGGTTAATTATGCTTATATCCTTAAGGTTCAACCATAAACTTCAGACCAATCATAAAACCTTAATTTCACACCCAAAAGCTCTTTTGAACCCTTGTCCTTAGATTCTAAATCCTTAAAACTTCCTAATTAAATTTCTCTACCCATTAAACTTAAAAAAATTAAGGTAAAAACATAGTACAGGGTGGTATGAAACTTGCCCGGTAAGTCACTAGCTGAAGCAAACCTCCAAACTCTAGATAATTGAAGCCCTAGCACAAAGATCCTCTCTCTCCCTCTCTGATGCATTTCTTTCCCTTTCTCCTTCTAATTCACGAGCTGATGCACATCAACTTTAAGTGAATTCTGTGTTATGTACCACGGCACATGCAACACATGCCGCGACATATGGCACAGTGAAACAACTTCTCACTAGTGCTCACGCATAATGTCCCAAATCACCTTTCTACCATCCAATCCTGTAACCACACCAATTAATTAGCAATAAGCATTAACCCATCATCCACAACTATAATCAATTAACTAATTACTAATTTATCCCCAATTAGTAACTAGTTCTTTGGATTAAAATTCAGGATATTACATTACCTATGTTTACTCATATTTTGTAGGACTTGACATTGGTAGCTCGAAAGGGAAAGAGTCAGGCCCAAAGTAATGATGATACTACGCTAGTAGGTGTAATGAACTTGAATCTTTTATTTTGTGTATATAAGTTGCCATAAGTTTTTCATAGGCATGGTGTCAAATGCACTTGTGCAAATGTGTGAAACCCAGCCCAATGTGTGTAATCTTGCGATGTTTGTGATTTCTATATTCAAAGGCTAAGGTATAATGCCAAGTGTATAAGTGTTTGTGTGTGTGTGTGTGTGTGTGTGTGGTGGAAAAGGGTATAAAGTTTAGCTATGTGGATAATTGTGTATGATTATATGATTTTGCCCAAGTGTGTGTAATGAGCCGTTTAACGGCCAAACTTGTGTGTATGCATGATATTAGGTATATAATTGGTCAATCAAGTGTTAAATGTCCTATTGGATATGGTCAATGCCTAGAAATGGCCAATGACACTTGGTTTGAAATCGGGGTGCTTATATGAGTGAAAATGATTTTAAATGGTCATTTTAAATCTAGGTGTCCAAATTTGAAATGAAATATTAGATTTAAATGCCATTAGCTAGATTTTGAAATAAGCTTCTTGTAGGTACTTGAACCATTCCAATTGGATATCAGATGCAAAAATGGTTCAATCTGAAGTTTATATTAGAAGTGTTGTTTGACAGCAAAATCTGATAGCACATGTCATAGAACGAGAAGTGGTGGCTCGATACCACATGCCACGACATATGGCCCAGTTTAGCCTGAAATTGTTGTTTTTCTTCTCCTATGTATGAATAAAACTTTTAGCTTATTGGAAATAGTTTTCCAAAAGATTTACTATGGGTTCCCAATCTTTAATGATTTTTCCATGTTTAAACTTGTGTGAATTTGTGTGTTAGACCATAATGTTAGAAGGGCATTACACAAACCAAGCTAAACACAAAGTTGATGCTAAGCAAATTAATGTCAACACAACTACTATTACAAAAAATAGTAAAAAAGACATCTCAAACAAAAGAGTTGTTACCCCTAAAGGACAAGGTAATAAGCATCACAAATGGGTCACTCCACTCCCATATCCTTAAGATTTCACCCAAAAAAATGCTTTAGAGGAGCGATACAAAAAGTTTCTAGGGATTTTTCAAACCATTTGAAATTAACATTCCTTTAATTAAAGTCCTAGAACAGATGCCATATTATGCCATATTCTTGAAAAATGACTGTTTTCTGTTTAAAACAAGCACATAGGTGTCCAAAAAATTTAACCAAGTGCCAATAGCCAAGCAATACTTGAACCATGTCATAAGAACCAATATACACCTAATGAAATAATCATACAATCATTATAAACATAGTAACCACATTATGGCCAACTAAACCCCATACTTTGGATTAAATAAGGGGTACAACATCTTCATTCATTAAATAACAACCTATTGGCCATAATTTACCAATCAATCTACAAGCAAGTTAAGAAAATACATGAGCATGCAAAGTGGTTCATAAAATACCTAATTCATCAAGAAGGCATATGAGCACATAATCATATTCATATACTACATGATCATCACACTAACCTTATCTCCTCTACATTACCTCAGACTAAATTTATGGGCTAACAATTCAATAAGACAAACACTATGTGAGTAGACTAGTATAAGCTTACTAATTATAGGAGGCAGCTAGGCCAAAGATACCTACACCCATTATCAAACTACAGATTTCCCCTTTTCAAATACCTAAATTGTCATATGCCTAATCTACCACTTATAGTACTATTAGGACTTCCATATAAGAATACCTAAACACCAGAGCCACCCATGGTATTAGTGGGTACCATATGAATTCATAAAACTATCATCTTAAGGGGAACTCCTATCCTCTCACAACACGATCATGCCATCACGCAATGCAACTATAAAGTCCCATAAAGCACTATAAACTTTACTTGCACACACCATAACACATTATACCAACAATCACAAGACTTAAACACTTGTTTTGAAAATGCAAGATTCTAATGTGCACAATGAAAACACTCAAGTAGGCATGGCACCTTACTTTTAAAATGAGAATCAAAACCCTTATTTTTCTTAAAAAGCCACTATGCACCACAACATGTACCATATATGCCTTAGCAGGTGGTACAAAGCCATGAGTTTTAGCTTTGTGTTGTGCGCCATGGCGTATGTATCAGATTTTGCTGTCATAATAGTTTTGTTGATATGAAATTTTACTGCATTTTCACATGTGGTGTCTAATCAAAGTGATTCAAGCACCTACACAAAGTTTGTAAAATAAGCTAACTATTGAAGTAAGCTTAGACATGATCCAATAGTCCGATCTTGATTTGGACACTCTAGTACAAAAAGACACTTTTTTTAATAGGCACTTAAGTGTTCAAATCTCCTTCCTTATTTTATTAGACCACTTAAGACCTTGAACCAAGTCCAATAGGACTAAGTACACTTAATTAACACATCACATCATATATAATGCATCATATACACAATTTGATCACTCAATGCCACTTTTCACCTAGTGGACTTACATGAGATTTTCATAAGAATAAGTATAATTGAAAACAATATCATGCATATATTCATAAAAACACATAAAAACATTAGTGGAACATGTTAACCATTTTAAATTCTCAAATCTTGCTCATTAACTCACACCTCTAGCTTTACAAAAGTACCTATACTTTAGTCACCACAAACTAGGGAGATATCACTTATTATACACTCTAAAGCAAGATTTCACAAGATTATATATTATGCATGCTTGTTTGTAACAGCATCTAAGCCACCAATCAATTTATACACACTTATATAAATGGTGAAGATGCACAAAAGATAATACAAGAAAGTCATTCAAAACAATATACACATGTTTTCACCCTAGTTGACAACTTAAACCTTATACACAAATATACATTCATATACTCTAAAGTAGCATTAAAATTTCATATAAGCTCGGCTACTCTTCTTGTCTTTCTTTTCCTTATCTCTTCTAACACTTAGCACCTGTAAATATGAAGTAATGGAGTAAGACATATGTCCCAATAACTTAAATAAACCCAAGCATCCATTAACAAGTAAAACTATACACAAGAGATAGAGTAGCAATACTTTTGCAAATAAAACATGGATATATATATATATATATATATAATGATGCAGTGTATAAGTAACAATACATGATTATGTTTTACTAGCATCCACTGAACCTCTAAATCTCCTAACCGAACCCATAGGCTATACATAGGACCTCTCATAATTAGTAGAAGAAGTAGGGCTAACACCTCTTTACTGGCTCTGGACTATAGATTCCCCCTAACAAATCGGTAGGGGTTAAATACTGCCCCTACCAATCACTCACAGAGTGACAAGGAGTATCCAAACCATGCCTGTCATCTAATCACATATGAATGCCCATGGTCTACAGACATTAGAACCATGGTCTACATAACTCCATAAGGTAAACTCCCACCTCTAATCACATATGTATGCTCATGCACTCTTGAGTCCCACTAATGGATCATAATTAACACTCTAGACTAGGACTTCCTAGTTTTATACAAAGTAGGGCCACAAGCCTCTACTTTAGACTAGGGTATCACTTTCTCATGCACAATCATTTTTCACACATATCATATGCATCACCGATCACATGCATCACTAATCTCATAAAAACTACTCTATCAATTTATAAATCATGATATGATATCAATAATTTACATAAGCAACTTGTAAATAATTCTACAAGTTAGTAGATAAAAGAATTTATCCAGTTACCTCCTACCTTTTTTATTAAAGGTTAATATTTATACTACAGCACGCTATAGTTTGTAGATTTCCATGAGTAGCTCCCAAGTACTCAATCTACAAAAATATGTGCCTCTGATTACACATTAGTGGGACTACAGCATACTTAATGCAAAACACTTGACTCAACTAAATCACATTACTTAGCCTTTATACCCATCTTATTGCACATTTTAGACTCACTTAGCCCATTTACCCCTAATGACATGCTCTTAGGCTATCAACGAGGCCAAATCCCCTCTCAACTCTCTATACCAACATTTCCATCCTTTAAAATTTCTTAATTTAGGTCTAATTGAGCCTATAATCCTAAGGCTTAACTATTAAATCCTAAACCAGTCGCAAAATCTTAGTTTACTCCTAAGGATCTTTTTATTACTAAAAGGTAAGAAAATAAGCCCCTTAAAACTCATTGATTTAATTTCTCTATATCAAAACTCCAAAGAAATTAGGGTAAATTAGGAGCATAAGGTGGTACGTGTAACATCCTAAAAATTTTAAGACTCAAATTTATTTAAAAAAATAAATAAAAATAAAATAAAATATCTATAATTAAATTAAAATTTAGAATAATTTAATAGAGGTTCAGAGTTTGAATTTTTCTAAGCAAAAGTTTAGTTTTATTTGATTTTTAACTATGGGAAAAATTACCAAAGTTGACCCGGGCTTTTATGCAATAATAAAAAAAATATTGGGCCATTTCTTGTAATTTTCCCCAAAATTTTTGACCAGCATTTTAAAGAGCAAACAGATGCAGAAAACTCAGAAAATGAACAAGGGAAGGAAACGCACAAACGGGAGAGTGAGAGAGAGAGAGAGGAAGAAGAAAGGAGAAAGAGAGGGAGTTAGGCTTGGATCTAGGAGTCTTTACGACCGTTGCGAGCTCGGCTACACAATAGGTAAACTCCCTACTTCAATCCTCTTCTCTTTCTCTTGATTTTCTTCAATTTTTAGAAGAGGAGATTTTTGAATTTTGATCCCAAAGGCTTTATTCTTGTAAGCTTTTGTTTCTTTGGATCCTAGGGAGCATGTTTTGAGTTTCTATATGGTGATCTAATGTTTTGAGTGAATAATTGGATGAAAAGAGGTGTTTTGGGCACAAAATAAACCTTGAGAAATTGGGTTTTTGCTCCTCAATGGTTTAAGCCTATTGATTTAGTTATAATTTTGCTATTTGAGCCCAATAAGATTTAAATTAAGGTTTGGTTTTCATTATAAGGGCTAATGGTGAAAGTTGGTGGCACTAAGTAAAGGTTTTTAATTGATTAAAAAATTATATAAATTGAAAATTTGCCTAGTGATAGCTAATAAATGGTTTTGGTGGTTAACTGATACTATGTGAATGGTTGGTTTAATATATAGACCATTAGGGTGGATTATGACTCATTGACCTAAGTTGTGTGGTATGAGTTATAGTCTTCATTAATGCTATTTGTCATGATAAGTGATATGGATCACTTATATGTTGTAGAAAATTGTTGGTGGAACTTATTGAGAAGTAAGGAACAAGCCGAGCCCTATTTTGTACAAGGGGAACCCTTTTGGTACCAAAGGGTTGAGGTAACAGGGGAATTTATATTTCTTATTACTTTGTTTTAGCTATTTTTGAATAAATATTACTAGTTATCATGCATTACATGTTTTAAAAGATTAAATGTGCTTTATAAGGGGTTATGGGGTACTACTTTGATTATAGTGCAAATATGTTTTCTAATTGTTTAATAACAATGTTTTTATGGAAATGAGATTTATAAATATTATACTACTTTAGAGTGTTGAATGGTCAATACTCAGGAAAGGTAGACAAGAGTAAAAGGCATGATCTCGGTGGGAGTTCACCAATGAGAAGATGTGGATTTTTGATATTCTATGGCACACTGTCAGTACTCAGTGTTGTCTTACGTATTGTGGGCTCAGTGCACTAAAGTGGTTAGTGTATTGAGTGTTCGACACCTCTCAGTGGGGGAGGGAATCCAACATATGAAGTGTGAGGTTGAGTGCCTAGGCCAAGGTAGCCCTCACATGGAAAGTAAGTTGGGTTGACTCTGGGAGGGAGTTAGCTTCAACTGCTTAGGATTCACGTCGAAGGGGCATAGGAGGTTCAGTGGATTAGATCATGCCTTAGATTATGTTTTGTGCCTGTGGAGGTACAAGTAGGTATAAGGTTTACCTGCGAGTTAAAGAGTACCAGGGGGCATTCTGTTGGTCATGAAAGGCCATACCAGCCTAAGTCATGCATTCATGCATTTTAAATGGCTAAATTATATACTATGTTGAATTTATTATTCGTTTATTTAATTATGGCTTACTTTGTAATAATCAATGTAGATTTCATTGTTACTGAGACTGTGGTTGTCTCACCCCTTTCTTTTCAATATTTTAGGTCCAGGCGAAGGATCCAATGGTGGATGGGGAAAGGAGCAAAGCTAGGGGTTTACTTGTGATTTGTAAAGAACTGCAACCCCTTTCTTTTGAGCAAATATATTGTAATGTATTTAAGATTAGGGTGCCAGTAGGATATGATTGTGTGTGTGTGTGTGAATATGTGTGGATTGTGTGCTTGTGTATGAATTTTTGTCTGTTTGCAGACTTGTGGCTAGAAAACTTGGTTATGGTGTGTGGTTTTGATGGATTTACTTAGTAGACCAAGTTTCTATTACAAGCAGATCTTTATTTTGATATATATGTGATTTTATAAGCAAATGCAAAGTGGTTGCATTGCAAATGGTGTGCTATGGGCAAACATACAGCTTGGATAGAGAGAGTGGGTGCGTGGGCCCCACAAGGAGCTCTGAGCCAAGTGAAAATGTTTAGCATATGTATTTATATAAATACATGGTATTTGGATTGATTTGTGACCACTCTTGTATGATTTGTGCATTTTGGGGGTTTAGGGTCCAATTTGGGAAATGGCACCCGGGTGGTCAAATTTTGATGTATGGGGGTTTTCCATCATTTGAATGTTCTATCAGGTGTTTTTAATCTTATTTGACGTGTCCAAAGTGTTTCCACAGGTTTGTGACCATTAGGATGGGATTTGGACAATTTTGAAAATGGATTTTTACCAAAAAGTTGCACTTTTGCATCCGGGTGTCCAAATCTTAATCCGACCGTTGGATTTCTCTAAAATTTGGGTCACAAGTAAAACCTTTTATAAGCTTCGTGTGGGCTTTGGAATCACGTCGATCGGATATCAGACGGAGAAACGACGCACTTCGGAATTTGGTCTGGAGGTGCTGTCATGACAGCATTAAATTGCTGTCATGACAGCTACAGTATTAATTTTATAACCTGCACAAACCTTTTATAACCTTTTATATGTTGGATTCCCTCCCCCACTGAGAGGTGTCGAACACTCAATACACTAACCACTTTAGTGCACTGAGCCCACAATACGTAAGACAACACTGAGTACTGACAGTGTGCCATAGAATATCAAAAATCCACATCTTCTCATTGGTGAACTCCCACCGAGATCATGCCTTTTACTCTTGTCTACCTTTCCTGAGTATTGACCATTCAACACTCTAAAGTAGTATAATATTTATAAATCTCATTTTCATAAAAACATTGTTATTAAACAATTAGAAAACATATTTGCACTATAATCAAAGTAGTACCCCATAACCCCTTATAAAGCACATTTAATCTTTTAAAACATGTAATGCATGATAACTAGTAATATTTATTCAAAAATAACTAAAACAAAGTAATAAGAAATATAAATTCCCCTGTTACCTCAACCCTTTGGTACCAAAAGGGTTCCCCTTGTACAAAATAGGGCTCGGCTTGTTCCTTACTTCTCAATAAGTTCCACCAACAATTTTCTACAACATATAAGTGATCCATATCACTTATCATGACAAATAGCATTAATGAAGACTATAACTCATACCACACAACTTAGGTCAATGAGTCATAATCCACCCTAATGGTCTATATATTAAACCAACCATTCACATAGTATCAGTTAACCACCAAAACCATTTATTAGCTATCACTAGGCAAATTTTCAATTTATATAATTTTTTAATCAATTAAAAACCTTTACTTAGTGCCACCAACTTTCACCATTAGCCCTTATAATGAAAACCAAACCTTAATTTAAATCTTATTGGGCTCAAATAGCAAAATTATAACTAAATCAATAGGCTTAAACCATTGAGGAGCAAAAACCCAATTTCTCAAGGTTTATTTTGTGCCCAAAACACCTCTTTTCATCCAATTATTCACTCAAAACATTAGATCACCATATAGAAACTCAAAACATGCTCCCTAGGATCCAAAGAAACAAAAGCTTACAAGAATAAAGCCTTTGGGATCAAAATCCAAAAATCTCCTCTTCCAAAAATTGAAGAAAATCAAGAGAAAGAGAAGAGGATTGAAGTAGGGAGTTTACCTATTGTGTAGCCGAGCTCGCAACGGTCGTAAAGACTCCTAGATCCAAACCTAACTCCCTCTCTTTCTCCTTTCTTCTTCCTCTCTCTCTCTCTCTCACTCTCCCGTTTGTGCGTTTCCTTCCCTTGTTCATTTTCTGAGTTTTCTGCATCTGTTTGCTCTTTAAAATACTGGTCAAAAATTTTGGAGAAAATTACAAGAAATGGCCCAATATTTTTTTTATTATTGCATAAAAGCCCGGGTCAACTTTGGTAATTTTTTCCATAGTTAAAAATCAAATAAAACTAAACTTTTGCTTAGAAAAATTCAAACTCTGGACCTCTATTAAATTATTCTAAATTTTAATTTAATTATAGATATTTTATTTTATTTTTATTTATTTTTTTAAATAAATTTGAGTCTTAAAATTTTTAGGATGTTACAGTACGAAACTTACCTGATAATCGACAAGTCAAAAATATCTCCCATTACCCAGAAATAGCATGCCCTAGCAGAGACACCCTTCCTTCTCTTCTTTCACACGTTTTCTTCTCTCTCTCTTTCTCTTTCTTTCTTCGATTTAATGAGTTCGTCCACACATCACTTATCTAATTTTCTGCCATGCACCATGACGCATGCAACACATGTTGCGATATGTGACATAGTGAGTAGAATCTCACTGCTACCTGCATGATTTACTCAAGACCATTGTTCACCACATGGTCCTAATCATTCGGTAATCCAACCAGTCAAAATACTAGTTCGCCATCCAAAATCACCATTAATCCACTAATTACTAATTTCTTCTTAATTAACAATTAGTTTTTTGGATTAAAAGTTTAGGATATTACAGCAACGCAACATACATTTTCTTAACATATTAATATTCATATCTTGTAACATCATGATCAATATCAAATATTAACATTATTAATGTTTAAAACTATTTTCGTAAATATATATATATATACCTTTTCAAATTATTTCTACTTTACATAAGTTTTCTAAAACCATAAATATGTCTTTATATGTGTAACATCCACCTTGACATTACCAAAATTCACCACACAATCACAACAAACAATTATAATTAGGAGCAAGGATTTGCTCCTAATCACACGTTATCCATATAAGGGTTTAAATTAATAATCTTTTAAAAATAATTGTGGAATAATTGGGATCCCATGAAAACCCTTTAAATTGATAGTTTGAGCTCAAACTTAATGAGTTATATAGGCATTGGAAGCATGAAAAAGTTTTGGGAAGCAAACCACTTCAAAACAGGGCCAAAAATGTCATTTTTGAGTGTTTTGGTCCGTGTGCCACGGCTCGTGGTCCGTGCGCCGTGGCTTGTGGCACAGAATGTCAAGTTTCCTCACTGTACCGTGCGCCGCGGCGCACCTGTCCATGATAGCAATGCTGTCATGACAACTTTTCTGGACAAACTTCGAACGCGCGCCATTTTCACATCCGATGTCCGATTGGAGTGATTCAAGCGCCCACGCGAAAGCTTGTTCAATAAGCTAACTAATGGTACAAGTTTTGTTACGATCTAACATGATATGAGAATTTTAGACACTCAGATGTAAACGTCAGTTTTTCAAAAATTTTCAACCATCTAAGTATCCAAAACTCATAACTTATACCATTAACCCATTGTAAGGCTTGAACCAAGTCCAATGGACCAAAATACACTTGAGTGACCAATCAAATAGACAAAAACATACCAAACACAAAATTTGGCTACTAAATGACCATTTTGCCCAATATGGCCAAAATGCACAATTAACACTACAAGCACTATTTGGCCTCTATTGCCACATAATACACTACAATTACATTGTCACCACATAGATAAAACATGCCTTTCACTTGTATTAGCATTTTAGCCCATCACCACAAAAATTACCACATATTCACCTCAAATACAATATTGGGCTAAAATACATAACAATATAGTATGAAACAAGTGCAACCAATCAAAATAATATGTATTCTTAGTTGGCAACATATAATATCATATAACAAATTTATGTACACCACTCAAACCAAAATCGAGCTTTACAAAGAGTGTAGCAGATATGCTAGCCCCTGCCTGATTCTCTCCCTGGCTCAGTCTCACTGGTAGCACCTGTAAAATGATAATCCACGGGGTGAGATAAAAATCTCAGTAACTAAGATAATCTACATTATTGATTAACAAGCCAAGTTATAAACAAGTATTAAAATGAGTAACTTAATCACATCATACAATATCACCACAAATTTGCATGCATAATCCCTAACCATCCGGTCCTCCAATACTCCCGACCAAACCAGTAGGCTATTTCACAGAACCAAACCGCATGTATGGTCCCTAAGCTCACCATCCATGGTAGGACTACCTGGCCAAGGTGTCCTAAACCACTTCTAGACTACTGTTTCCCCCTATTACAAGTAATTGGGGTGTCGTTACTCCAACACCACATCCTACGAATGCTAAAGAGCATAGTCTCCAACTCCGTACCCTTTTGGGTAGTAAAGAGAGTAAGTCTCCAACACCGCACCCATTTTCGGGCACTAAGGAGAGTAAATGCTACACCTGGCGTCCCGAGGTGCTAGCAATGTCATATAGAGTTAAATCTTCACTATCTCCACTAGGGTGACCTCCCACCCTCTAATATGCCACATTTCACTACATATCTCCACTTGACCATGAATAATCAACTTTCCAAGCAAGTATAACAAAATCTTTCCATTAATTTCAAAAATATAGAATTTTACAAAACCAATACTCCACTTTTTCTGAAATAGATAACCTTTAAAGAATTTATGCATATATACTCAACAAATCATAGAAAAGCACTTGAGAATAACTTATACAAGGTAATAAACAATACAAATTATCTAGTTACCTCAACTTTTTTGTTACTAAAAGGGTTACCTGTGGTACTAAATTTCTTCTTGTGTCAAGGTAAGTCTTTCCACACCACAATCTACAACAACAAGTACTATATGTTAATTTTCAATTAACACAAGCACTATTAACTACCAATAACCTCCCAATTTTCCACTTCACTCAAATTCTCAACAAATAGACTTGTCAAGATTAGAATTTATTCACTTCATCCCTTTAAGTCTCTTTCTAACTCTATCACCACATAAAACTCAATATCTCAACTTATTACACTTCAAAACCCCATGATCAAGATAAAGCTTGATCCAACTTCTACCAAACAACAAAGTAGCTTCATATTACCACATATCCAAGATCAATAAACCTAAATTAAACCTTTAGAGTCAATAGATACCTTCAAAACATTAAATCATAGCTTAATCCAATTAGACCAAATTCTCACTCTTCCAAATCCCATGGAAAATGAGATAAAAAGGTAGAGGAGAAGGGTAGGAAACTTACCCAAGAGTTTGGAGACTCAAATGATCTTCAAAATCCTTTCAAATTGATGCCCTAGCAGTGCCCAAAGCCGCCCCCTTCATGCTCTAGGTTTCCCAACATAAAATTTGATTTTTTCTACTGATTCCCGAAAATTTAAGTTGCCTGCTGTGCCGTGAGCCGTAGCGCACGCCACGCAAGCCGCAGCTCACGGTTGATAGGAAATTAGTCGCTTATCCTCAAAATTACACTAAAGCTAACCCTAATGCAATATAGGGCCGACCCTAGCTCATCTCCCAAGGAATGGTTTTAAGTTTAATTGAAAGTTATCTAGTGAAATAAATCAACCAAAGTTTGTAGGAATTTAGTTACCTAGCTAATTATCTAAACTAATTACCTAATGTGCAAGTAATTAAAATGCTAGTGAAAGTGAGTGAAATGAACTTCCCTTTTTACAATAATGAAACCCTTGAGATTAGTTGATTTTGGACTCATTATCTTCTCATGATTAGGCTAAGTTTAGCTTCCCTTTCCTCTTGACTAAAGCTGTCATGACTTAAGAAAATTATCCTAAGCCAATTAACCTAATTAGCTAACCTCCCTAGGTCTTAGATTAAAGTCCCTAGTTCAATTAACTAATTGGTGAAGACATTAGCCAAGTGATTCACTCAAAATCCTCTCTCAACAGCCATGGTCAAACACATAAATTGAGCAACCACAAGATTATGTCAAGCTACTCAACAACACAAGCATTAACACCACAAGATTATGTCAAGCTACTCAACAACACAAGCATTAACACCATAAGATTATGCAATATTAACACAAGAAATTCACTAATTGAAAAACACAAGATTATGTGCCAAACAAAGAGTGGCAAAATTCAGTCATGGCTGTCCAAGGAAGAAATTAAATGAAACAATCCTCTCTCTTTACATCAACATCAAATTCAAATTAGAATTTATAAGCTAAGATGATTAAACCCTAGATTAAGGAATCTAACCATCTAGTAAAAAGAGAAGAGGATAGGAAACAAAAGAACTTAGCCAATTTGAAGCTCAAGACTCATCCTCTATCTTCATCTCTCTAGGATTCCACAAAGAAACTTAGCCAATCTTCATCTTCAAGAACCCTAGTGATTGCTTGTGAAGGCCAAACTCCATAGCTCTTGAATGATGGAAATGAGCTTCAATCTTTGTGAAAATGGAAGGGATGGAACGAAAATGAAGAGAGGAGAAGAATGGTATGAGTTTTGTGGAGGTTTGGTGGCTGAAAATGGAGGTTAGGGTGCTGGAAAATGAAGAACAAAAGAGAGAAAATGAAGAACACTATGAACAAGAGAGAGAGAATGTGGAAGATGAATGAGATATGTGTTAGATCCCATTTGGGACTTAAAATGGCGTGCTCCTTGGTGTCTCCCATCAGCTAAAGCTTAATTAAAATAAGGAAAAAGAAATTAAAATGTAAATGGGAGCCTTGTCACACTTGCAAGGTGGCAACTTCCTATTGGTTTGTAGATGATTCCAATGTGTGCCTAATTTCCCATGTGTCATCCATATCATTTTAGCTGATCTAATCCCTCAAAATAATCATAATTCACGTGCAAACCATCAGCCATTGACCTCAAGGAGTGTTGACCTCAATTGCCCAATTGATGCACAAGTCACATGCCACCTATGCCACATAAATCACATAATTCAATTAAATAGCATATGATATAATAAAATATAATTCATGTCCAGAATTAAATTCATAATTAGAAGGGAGAATTTATTAAATTAACCAAGTTTCAGGCTGCACAAAATTATATAAAAATTTCCACACAAAGGCAAACCAAAAACTAGGACAAACTAAGACACTTAAGAAAGTGTTGACTTTTTTATTTAATTACTCCCAAACTAAAATGAATTTTAAAAATATAATTTCACCATTCATCAACTGGACATAAAATGCATTTTTTCAATTTTTCTTGTACATTTTCTCAAAAGTTCATTTTTTGGACCAAAATGCCCCTAGTGCACTGAACTTAGAAACTTAGGCAAAGTTCCAAATCTAATGCAATGTGTGCACTTGAAGGTGATAAATCATTAATAAAATGGTCCTAATTGACAAATAAAAGTGGGTAACAAATGTGTTCTATCAACGGTACAGCAAACAATAACTTGATTTTGCTCCCCCCGATGTCTCCTGACTTGATCCGACTTTCATCCTATCTCAATTTAGAGCCAAATATGACCCAAAAATCTAATTAGCCACCCAAAAACATAAATAAATTAATCATATTTTTAACTAATTTATCCCTTAATTAATTCATTTTTTCCAGATTTGAAGTTTTAGGATGTTACAGTTCTCCCCTCCTTTAAAGGAATTTTGCCCCCAAAATTCAAGAACAAATACAATACATACCTAGGGAAATAGATAAGGATATTGCTACTTCATTTTATCCTCTGTCTCCTAGGTAGCATCACCAAGAGCCATTCCTTTCCACACCACCTTAACCAGTCGAATAGTCTTGTTCCATAATTGCTTATCTTTAACATCCACTATTCGTTCTGGCTCTGCTCGCTATGTCATATTCTCTTGCAGCTCTACCTCTTCGAGTTCAATCACATGAGATGGATCATGTTGATATTTCTTCAGTTGAAAAACATGAAAAACATCATGAATCCCAGATAATTGTGGTGCCAAGGTGATTTGGTAGGTAACCGGCCCAACTTTTTTGAGAATCTTAAATAGACTCATGAATTGAGAAGATAATTTTTTTGCTCTGATTGACCTCCCAATTCCCGTTACAGGTGAAACTTTTAGAAAAACATGGTCACCAACTATAAACTCCAACAGCCTTCGCCATTTATCCGCATAACTCTTTTGCCTACTCTGAGCCATTAGAAGTTTCTACCTTATCATTTGAATCTTTTGCATCATTTGATCCACAATATCAAGACCCATAATGCTTTTCTTACTCAATTCAACCCAACAGAGAGGAGATTGACATTTTCTTCCATATAATGCCTCATAAGGAGCCATCCCTATACTGGAGTGAAAACTATTATTGTAGGCAAACTCAGCCAAAGAAAGATGGCTATCCCAGTTACCTCTTAGTTCTAAGGCACAAGCTCTCAACATGTCTTCTAGAGTCTGTATAGTCCTTTCTGTCTGTCTATCAATCTGTGGATGATACGCTGTGCTGAATCTTAATTCAGTACCCATTGTTCTTTGCAACACTTTCCAAAAGTTTGAGGTGAACCTCGAGTCACGATCAGAGACAATGTCCTTTTGTTTCAGTTCTTTGAGGGGAAGACAAGACAGGAAGGAGAATAGAATCAGAGAAAGAAGAGTTACGATTCCTTTATTTCACTATTTCTGTAAGAAGATAAAGAATAGTGTTGGAAGCTAGGGAAGAAAGATTTCATTCCCCCTACAGTAACTAGCAAGAATCCGCAAACCAAATCATACACATTCAAACCTGAGAAAGAGAAAGAAGGCAGCCTGGCTAGGAAGCAACTCACTTCACTCTCTTCCCGGTAAATAAAGAAGAAGGAAGATTGACCACCGTCGATTCTTAGATGCTTTTAATACTGAGGTCGAGGTTGTTGGCCCCCCTGTGTGTAAACTTCTGCCACATGGGGAAGGAAAGGAGCCCTTTTACTTTTAGGGACATGTAAGACAGCCTAGCAGATCCTTTTGAATATCCATCAAAGGTGATTTGGGAAGGCTGATGTGTATCAAACTCTCAAACTGCGAATCCACTTCCTAAGCACGAGGCTACCATCAACTACCTTGAGGATGATGATGAGATGGACTATACCTACCTAATCAATCCTGAAGAAAAGGAAGCTGAAAGGGTAAAGGATCTACTAGGACAGCCCTCGGGCAAATTTAACTATAAGGTGTTCTACACTGCACCACCTCATGCGAGCATACCATTAGAATCCATCATTCTAATGGGATGGGGTCCAGATTTTAAAGAATAAGACCATCAGAAGGAAGATATGGACATAGACATGGACTGGGATGAGTTTACTAATGCCATGACCATAGACTGGGATTTCTTCATAGACAAAATGGACTTAGATGACTTACCAGCACCTAGTGACAATGATTGTATGGTGCTTGACCTCAACGACTTTCTTGAGGAATACTGCATCAATGCCATCACTAGGAGTGGAAGGCAGTACCAAGGACCTATCCCTGACAGTCCTCTTCCTCCACCAATTGAGAAAATAAAGCTTGATCCAACGCCAGAAGAGGATCTTATCCTCAAACAACTAAAAAAGACTTTGCTAATATCTCGATCTAGAGTCTTATACAGTCCTCATACCACCATTGCCATCATCCTTGTTGCATGCAGCTAGCCCCTTTGTTTAATGAGAAGCATACCTTAGCGGGTTCTGGATCGGTGGCTCAGACAAGGATCTCATTCACTTCTTCTCCACAGCAATCTTCCACCCCTTCATCGTTGACTTCATCTGCTCTTCTGTCTTTGCTAAGCCAGTGTTACCACCACTGCTGCCGACACCTGCATCTAACCACAGCAGCCAATTAAGAAACTCACAGCCGCTAAGATGTAATTGAGACGTGAGAAGGGTCTTTGTTTTCCTTACGATGAAAAATTCACATGGAATGACAAGTGCCCCAACCGTCAACTCATGATCCTTCAAGTTAACGACGACGACATGTTGCCTGATTCTTCTCTAATCGATAATAATCTCTCGGACCCCACCTCAGCCGTCGATGATTCACCCACCTTCTATCGTATCTGATTTTGATCATTCTTAACCTCACACCTCCTCAAGGATAGACTTATTTCCCTCAGAAATGATAGATGGCAGAGGATAGGAAAAACGGATAACAGCTTTTATTTGGTGTGCTTTCTTCCCTTGGTTTTGCCATTTGCCTGTCTAATTGACATGGGCGATTGATTGTCTTTATGGATAATGCCTAAGCAAAGCAGTCTATCAGAGCTATCAGCTGAAGGGAACTAGTCCCTGACAATAGGCTACTACTTCCTTTAGTGCTTGATCGGTTGTTGAAGACAGATAAGACAATCCAAACTTGGGACAATCTCACAACTTCCTGAATGTAGATCTCTGCCAACTTCTCTAATGAATCATTTATTTGTACTGCCAAGAAATAGGCTGACTTTATCAACCTATCTACAATCACCTAGATAGAATCATGACTGGATTGAGTTCTTGGTAATCCCAAAGTGACATCCATAGATATATTATCCCACTTCCACTTCGGTATCTCTAGTGGTTGTAAAGTTCCTGCTAGTCTCTGATGCTCAATTTTAACCTTTTAACAAATTAAACACTGAGACACAAAATCTATGACATCTCTTTTCATTCCAGGCCACCACCAATACCGCTTTATATCCTGATACATCCTAGTTGCTCCAGGGTGAATTGTATATCTACTCTTATGTGCCTCATTCAAAATTTTCTTTCTCAAATCACCCTCATTTGGTACACAAACCCGATCTTGATATACAACATATCCATCATCATTGAACCTAAAGTCTCTAGTTTGCCTTTCCTCCACATCTTCGTGAATTTTTAATAGATACTCATCCTCAAGCTATGCTGTCCTTAACTCTCTCCAAAACTCATTGGTAATCTCTGTGGAATATAGGCTACACAAAGTAAATTTCGGTGAGTCATGCTAAATATCCAAGTAGGTTTCTAGCAATTTGTGCTCTTGGACCATTAAATAAGCGACATGCAATGACTTTTGACTTAAGGCATCTGCAACCACATTTGCTTTCCCCGAATGGTATTTAATTTCGAAGCTATAGTCCTTTAAGAACTCCATCCACCTTTTCTGCCTCATATTAAGTTCCTTCTGATCCACTAAATATTTCAGACTCTTATAGTCACTAAAAATACTGAACACTGTGCCATACAAATAATGCCGCTAAATCTTTAGTGCAAACACAACTGCAGCAAGCTCCAAGTCATGGGTTGGGTAATTTTCTTCATGTGGCCTGAGCTGTCTAGAGACATAAGCCACTACCCGCTCATCTTGCATCAACACACATCCCAAACCCTTTAAAGATGCATCTGTATACACTTCATATGGCAATCATGGATTAGGAATAATCAATACCGGTGCCGTAGTCAGTTTCTCCTTCAACTTTTGAAATGCAATCTCGCACTTGTCATCCCAAATGAATGGCTAATCTTTTCGAGTCAACCTAGTCAATGATAAAGCTATCTGAGAGAAACGTAAATAAATCTACGATAATATCCAGCCAATCCTAAAAAACTCTGTATTTCAGTCACAGAACTAGGTCTTTCCTATTTCAACACCGCATCCACTTTATGTGGATCCACCGCAATCCCTTCCGCCGACACAACATGTCCTAGAAATCGGACCTCTCGTAGCCAGAACTCACACTTGCTAAGCTTAGCATAGAGCTTGTTGTCCTTTAAAATTTGTAGCACAATCCTCAAATGCTTCGCATGCTGCTCCTTGTTTTCAGAATATATCAGAATATTATCAATAAATACCACTACAAACTAATCCAGGTAAGGCCTAAATATGCGGTTCATGTAGTCCATGAAAAACGCAGGCGCATTTGTTAACCCAAATGGCATGACTAGGAACTCATAATGCCCATATCTAGTACAAAAAGCTGTCTTGGGCACATCCTCCAAGCGCACTCTCAATTGATGGTATCCTGACCTCTGTCAATTTTTGAGAACACCGAAGCTCACACCAATTGATCTAACAAATCATCAATCCTTAGTAAAGGATATTTGTACTTTACCGTCACCTTATTCAACTGTCTATAATCAATACAGAGCCGTAAGCTACTATCCTTCTTCTTAACAAATAGCACAGGTGATCCCCAAGGTAACACACTGGGTCTAATAAATTCTTTTTCAAGTAGCTCCTCTATCTGCTTCTTCAACTCAGCTAACTCCATTGGTGACATCCGATATGGTGCCTTTGAGATTGGTTCAGCTCCTGGTACTAAGTCTATGGTGAATTCTACTTCCCTTTCTGGAGGCAAACCGGACATATCATCCGTAAATACCTCAGGGAATTCATTCACTACCCCAATCTTATTAATACTTCCATCGTAGACCCCATGCACTGAAAAGAAAACCATATAAGCCATACACCCTTGTTGCATCAATCTCTCTGCTTGTACCACTGATAAAAGCTTAGACTCACTAGAAATATTAGCCAGTATAGCATGTACCGGTAACAAAACTATCTTCCTAGCACAGTCCAAGGTGGCATTATTTGCCATCAACCAATCCATACTGATAATCATGTCCAAACCCTTCATAGGAATCTGGATCAAATCTAGAGTGGTCGAATGATTTTCAAACTTTACTTCTACATTCAAACATGCTTTACTGGTCATATCAGTTGACCCAGACGGCATAGACACTTTAATCACATAAGGCAATTCATGCAAAGGAAGTCCTAACCTCTCTACACATTCATATGAAATAAATGAATGTATAGCACTGGAATCAAACAATGCTTCAATTTTCTGCTCGCAAATAGAAATAATACCTTTTATCAAATTCGGTGACGCTCTTGCCTCCTCCTGAGATAGTGTGTAGACTCATCCTGGAATGGTAGATCTCTGCTCTGCCATGTCCACTCTTCCCTCAGAGCATTGTCTTGCTAAGTGGCCAGGTTTCCCACATTTAAAACATGCCCAATACCTCCCAGGATGTGACCGCCCACACTTAGCACATAGTGGTGGTCGAGCTGTACTCAAGGTCGATGCAGGCATATTAGAAGCTTGTTGGGATGGTTGTGGAACACCAGAACTCCTAAATCCACCCCTCTGAAATGTTCCCTGAGTCTGTGATCCTCTAACAAAGCTCTTCTTGCCTGATGCTGTAAAACTACTCCAGCCATATACTGTCTTCTTAGAGACTCCACCCGAAGGGCCTAGGGAGGACGAGAACCTCCCATGACTATCTTGTCTCTTTTCTACTTCTACTTCCCGACCCCTTCTGGTTGCAATTTGGAGTCAATTACACATGTCAGCGTATGTGGTTACTCCTAATAGAGCAATCTGCTGTCTATATTCAGGCCTCATCTTTTCCAAAAGTCTCTTAGCCTTCCACTCGCTATCATTTGTCTCATTCAGATAAGTAGAAAACTTTGCCAGCTGATTAAACTTCTGAATGAATGCCTCCTCATCAAGGTCTCCCTGCCGAAATGCATGAAACTCGGCCTCCTTCTCATCTCTAAATGCTAGAGGAAAATGATGATCAAAGAACATTTCCTTGAATTGTTCCTATGTAAGCTGGCGTCCATCTACTGGTCTTATGGAATTCTACCAGTGTTTAGCATCTTCAACTAGATACACTGCAGCTATAGTTACCTTCTGTTCCGTAGAGCACGTTACCACCTCAAAGATGATTTCAACTCTCTCTATCCATTTCTCTGCCTCTCCTTCTTTCATAGTTCCATTGAAGGTTGGAGGGTTAAATCAAAAAAAAGTCCTCCATGCTCGATCAATAGCCATCCCTTGAACATCTCCATCTGCTCTTGTCCTAGACGATCCAAGTTTACTACCAGAACCATGAGATAGTTCCAATCTGCTCTCATGAGCTTCCTCTTGCCTCCTTTGTTCCTCCTCATGACCTCTATTCCGGAGCAAAACATCGTGGTCTTGCACAGTTCTCTGGATATTCCTCATCATATCCCCCAATTCTTCAAGAATTGCATCATTACCCTGGGGCCTTTGTTGTTGTTCTATTTGTATCTCTAGTTGTAACTCCGATATAGGCTCATCATTCTCCGATAAATTACTGGCATTTCAAATACTTCTCCTAACTATTTTCTCCCCTCCTAAGGAAGAAACCAACTAGAAAAGGGAAATTAGTGGGAAATAAAGGAAATGAGACAAAGGGAAAGAGTTGTGTACATAAAGTTGCCAACTAATGAGAATGAATGTAATAGACACATCACCACAACCAAATCTCATAACCTGAGAAACTGATACCAAAATGTAACGTCCACCTTGACATTACCAAAATTCACCACACAATCACAACAAACAATCATAATTAGGAGCAAGGATTTGCTCCTAATCACACGTTATCCATATAAAGGTTTAAATTAAAAATATTTTAAAAATAACTGTGGAATAATTGGGATCCCATGAAAACCCTTTAAATTGATAATTTTAGCTCAAACTTAATGATTTATATAGGCATTGAAAGTATGGAAAAGTTTTGGGAAGCAAACCACTTCAAACAGGGCTAAAAATGTCATTTTTAAGTGTTTTGGTTCGTGCGCCGTGGCTCGTGGTCTGTGCACCGTGGCTTGTGGCACAGAATGCCAAGTTTCCTCACTGTACTATGAGCCACGGCTTGCGCAAAATGCACTGCGGCACACTTGTCCATGACAGCAATGCTGTCATGACAGCTTTTCTGAATGAACTTCGAACGCGCGCCATTTTCACATTCGATGTTCGATTGGAGTGATTCAAGTGCCCGCGCGAAGCTTATTCAATAAGCTAACTAATGGTACAAGTTTTGTTACGATCCAACATCATATGAGAATTTTAGACACTCAGATGTAAAAGTTAGTTTTTCAAAAATTTTCAACCATCCAAGTATCGAAAACTCATAACTTATACCATTAACCCATTGTAAGGCTTGAACCAAGTCCAATGGACCAAAATATACTTGAGTGACCAATCAAACAGATAAAAACATACCAAACACAAAATTTGGCTACTAAATGGCCATTTTGCCCAATATGGCCAAAATGCACAATTAACACTACAAGCATTATTTGGCCTCTATTGCCACATAATACACTACAATTACATTGTCACCACATAGATAAAACATGCCTTCCCTTTGTATTATCATTTTAGCTCATCACCATAAAAATTACCACATATTCACCTCAAATACAATATTGGGCTAAAATACACAACAATATAGTATGAAATACAACCAATCAAAATGATATGCATTCCTAGTTGGCAACATATAATATCATATAATAAATTTATGTACACCACTCAAACTAAAATTAGGCTTTACAAAGAGTGTAGCAGATATGCTAGCCCCTGCCTGATTCTTTCCCTAGCTCAGTCTCACTGGTAGCACCTGTAAAATGATAATCCACGAGGTGAGATAAAAATTTCAGTAACTAAGATAATCTACATTATTGATTAACAAGCCAAGTTATAAACAAGTATTAAAATGAGTAACTTAATCACATCATACAATATCACCACAAATTTGCATGCATAATCTCTAACCATCTAGTCCTTCAATACTCCTGACCAAACCAGTAGGCTATTTTACAGAACCAAACCACATGTGTGGTCCCTAAGCTCACCATCCATGGTAGGACTACCCAGCCAAGGTGTCCTAAACTACTTCTGGACTACTGTTTCCCCCTATTACAAGTAATTGGGGTGTCATTACTCCAACACCACATCCTACGGATGCTAAAGAGCATAGTCTCCAACTCCGCACCCTTTTGGGTACTAAGGAGAGTAAGTCTCCAACACCGCACCCATTTTCGGGCATTAAGGAGAGTAAATGCTACACCTGACGTCCCGAGGTGCTAGCAATATCATATGGAGTTAAATCTTCACTATCTCCACTAAGGTGACCTCCCACCCTCTAATATGCCACATTTCACTACATATCTCCACTTGACCATGAATAATCAACTTTCCAAGCAAGTATAACAAAATATTTCCATTAATTTCAAAAATATAGAATTTTACAAAACCAATACTCCACTTTTTCTAAAATAGATAACCTTTAAAGAATTTATGCATATATACTCAACAAATCATAGAAAAGCACTTGAGAATAATTTATATAAGGTAATAAACAATGCAAATTATCTAGTTACCTCAACCCTTTTGTTACTAAAAGGGTTACCTGTGGTACTAATTCTCTTCTTGTGTCGAGGTAAGTCTTCCCACACCACAATCTACAACATCAAGTACTATATGTTAATTTTCAATTAACCAAGCACCATTAGCTAATAATAACCTCCCAATTCTCCCACTTCTCGCTCAAATTCTGAACAAATAGACTTGTCAAGATTAGAATTTATTCACTTCATCCCTTTAAGTCTCCTTCTAACTCTATCACAATATGAAACTCAATATCTCAACTTATCACACTTCAACACCCTATGATCAAGATAAAGCTTGATCCAACTTCCACTAAACAACAAAGTAGCTTCATATTACTACATATCTAAGATAAATAAACCTAAATTAAACCTTTAGAGTCAATAGAAACCTTCAAAACATTGACCCATGGCTTAATCCCATTAGACCAAAATCTCACTCTTTCAAATCCCATGAAAAATGAGATGAAAAGGTAGAGGAGAAGGGTAGGAAACTTACCCAAGAGTTTGGAGACTCAAATAATCTTCAAAATCCTTTCAAATTGATGCCCTAGCAGTGCCCAAAGCCGCCCCCTTCATGCTCTAGGTTTCTCAACACAAAATCTGATTTTTTATGCTGATTCTCGAAAATTTAAGTTGCCTACTGTGCCGTGCACCGCAGCACACGCTACGCAAGCCGCTGCTCACGATACAGCGAGCAACAACTTAATTTTACTCCCCCTGATGCCTCCCGACTTGATCCGACTTTCATCCTATCTCAATTTAGAGCCAAATATGACTCAAAAATCCAATTAGCCACCCAAAAAACATACTTAAATAAATTAATCATATTTTTAACTAATTTATCCCTTAATTAATCCATTTTTTCCAGATTTGAAGTTTTAGGATGTTACAATATGCATCATTACCTACTAAAATAGCATATCAATATTTCACAAAACTCACAACAATCCAAACAAGCAAGTAAAAAGATGAGATGATTTAGTTACCTCAATACTTTTGTAAAAAAAAAAGGGTTACTTGTGGAAATTACACACTCCACTAGCCTCCAATTGCTCAAAAGGTATTCAAGGAACAATAATCTATGTGATTAAACACTACTAATTAATTTTCGACTCTAATGTACATACTTTTAAGCTAATATTAGCTGTCCACACTCTCCAACTTCAATCATTAACTTAACCAAAGCTCTAACAACCCTCTATTAAATCCATTTATCTTCCATAAACTTAAATAACACTAAATTGTGGTTCACATTCTCCCAAAATGCCACTTTGAGCCTAGGGTTTGTCCAAACTCTAGAGCCCAAATCCAAAATATCACAAAAACACTAAACCTAGGTATAAAACCCTTAGATAACACCCAATAATCCCATTTACATAAGTTGATTTGAACAAAACCCAAGGAAAGATGAAATCATCATCCTTCAACACCCAACTCAACAAAAAATTCTCATAGAGAGGAGGGGGAATGATTAGGAAGCTTACCTAAGTATTAATCTAGCCCAAAATGCCCTCTAAAGTGACCAAAGATTGAAGCCATAGCAAACCCAAGCTCTCTTGCCATTTCCTCTCTCGTTTTCTCTCTTCCTTTTCTCTATTTTTCAAATGTTGCCCGCTATAGATTTAACAAAAATTTCCTTTGTCCACCATGGTGCAAGGTGCATCCACAACGGAAGATGGCTTAGTAATCCTAATCTAAGAATTAGGCCCTAATCTTAAGCTCGGTTATCTAATACCCCTCCTAACCCAAAACAAAGACTGCCCAATGTTCCAACAAGTATATTAGTATTCTAAAAGCGTGATTAACTCATTTAATACTCTCATTGACTAATTTTTCCTCTCTTACCACATGAGTTCCAAAAGTTAAAATTTGAGATGTTACATATTGTAAGCACTCATCTTATTTACTCATTATTATTTTAATTTTTTAATTATCACAAAATATGATAGGTATTATGATGGGTGTTCAGAACACCCTTCATAATTCATATAATTTTTATTTTTTATAGTTTTCAAAAAAATGATTGAAAAATATGACTGGTACACTGTTTAAACACTCATCATATATATTAAAATTAAGTATGACTTTGGTGTTGTCATTCTGTACCTCTCCTTTATATTCCGGATTTTCTTAAAACCATGATATTGTGGAGTATATATCTAATATGCAGAATCATGTAGTCGTGCATAAGCCATAGATTATAAACCAAATGTAATTCAAAATGTGTAATAGATTATAAACCAATCATTTCATATAAGTTGTAATATTCTCCTTCTTATCTTTTTATAAGACATTTTTAAACAGCTTATTAGAACTAAGAAAATGTGGTTAAACTATTAATTTTGTCTAAAAAAATTAATGAATTTTTAATTTTATCCATGTTTAAGCCACACGTTATACAAATATTGAAAATTATTACATTCTCTCACATTTTTCAATACACTTTTGGTGGAGATAACATTAGAAAGATATAATAAATATTTAATCAAATCACTTATGAAAAAGAACAATATAATCATCTCTCCTAGATTTAATATGTGTCTTATAATAAGAATTAGATATACTCCTTTAGTCTAATTTATAGGACAAAGAGAGAAAAAAAAGTTTAGTTCTATTTACAGGGTAATTGTCAATTTTAATTTTTCTCTCTATATTTTTGCCCTTATTAGATATTTTAAACAAAAATATTAGTAATGATATTTAAGAATATTTATTAGGGTTAAAGGTGAAAACTTATTAAATTTTAAGACAAAATTAATGAGATTTAAGTTTTTTTTAATTTTAATAAAATATATTAAAAGTAATTTATAAATAAGATTAGAGAGAGTAAGACACTTTGAGAGACACCCTCAGATCATTTGTTCCATTTGTGCAAACAAGATTTACATCACCGTTTACCAAAACAGCCAATAGTTCATGAGGGCCGGGCGCCTTCAAAATTGTGCTTCTTATCCACTCAAAGTTACCCAAACCAGAGCATGACTCTATGCGAAAAGTCTGGTCAATCCATCTATTCTCACTCATCTAATTTAATTTTGCTTGCCAATTTCAACTTGCATCACCCCTATTTCACATCATTTTAATATATTATACTCGCCATTATATAAATCCCTCCATTTTCCACAGTTGCACTATTAAATTCGTGTTTAGATTTAGTAGTCATCCAATGAAAATGACTATTCTATTTATTATTTTTCTTCATATAATTAAACTTGAAAAGCCCTTTCCATTTTTGCAAGCAAATCAAAATTACTTCCTCCATCCCTATATAAAGAATGTTTTATAAAAGTTTGTTTTGTCCTTACATATAAAGGATGTCATCATGTTTTTGAGTAACTAGACAATTTTATCATTGTCTTAGAAAAAAAAAAGTATTAGTTGTGTGTTTTACTCAAAACCATCATGATATTAATTGACATTATTAAGGGCAAAATTAAAAAATTATTGTGATTTAATAGGGTTTCAACTAAATAACACATTTTTATTAATATGCATGATTCAGTTAAAAACACCTTATATATAGGAATGAAGGAAATGTATACTCTTTCTAAACTTATTTATAAGGTAGAGAGAAAATTTTTTTATCCTAATTATAAAGCAGGTCATTTACTTTTTTCTTCTAATCCCATATTAAATTTTGTATATGTTATTAAAGTATGCATATTTAATAAGGGTAAATTTAAAAATTTATTAAATTATTAAATAGAATTAATGAGTTTTAAAGTTTTTTTTTAATTTTAGTAAACTATGACACATAGTGACTTAAAATAATACCACAATAACAATCTATTTTGCTTCACTATAATATATTACTTTTTTTATTTTACCCCTAAAAATAATATATTAATATTTTATTTTATTTTTATTCTTTTTTAAATAAAAATATATTAAACTTTCAAAATAAGAAAATGTTAAGAGATTCAATCTTAACAAGTTCGGTTTGAAGGTAAGAGTAACTTAAATATATACACGAGGAAATTAAGTATTTTTTATATAAAAATGATACTCATAATTTATTTACTTTTTAAAAAAGTTACGTATAACTCCGTTGAGTTTCGATGAATATGCAAATGTCTTGTATTTTTAAAATGCTCTCAATTTTTATGTGACAGAGTTATTGTAATTTATCTTTTTTTAAAGAATTTCATGAAGGATATTAAGATCAATAAATATTTAAATAATTTAAGAAAATAAAACTAAAGAATGTTTGTGTCATTGATGAAACGGCCATTCAGAGATAGGATTTAGGCTCAGATTCAAATTCAAAATTAAATTTACCTTAATTATTGATTTAATTTTGAAATTTAATCATTTATCAATCAAGTATCTAAAATTTCATAGTTAACCATATTCAATTAGTCATCATGAATGTTATTTCTCTCTCAAATCGCAATGACTAATTGTATGATTATAAAATTGTAAATAATTATTGATAAAAATTAAAGGTGAAAAATCACGTCAATAATTAAAGCCAACTGATCAATTCAAAAATTTCATTATCCCACCTTTTTATTATTCAAAAAGTTTATACAAGTTCCGAAAACATATGAATAATTAATTATAACAATAAAATAATAGTAAAATTGAATGAATTCAGTTTGATTGAAATCTAACGTATGATTACTTTACTCTGTAATTAGTACTCCTCTAATACTCCCTCCACCCAAATTATAAGTTAATTTTGGAGAAATTTTCCTATTTCAAAATATAAAATAATTTAAAAAAATAATATTTTGCTAATGATATCTTTTCATTATTACTTTTTAAGTTGATAGAAAATTGAAATAATATCATAACATAATGATTAAGTTTGCAGAGACATTTTTAAAAATTTATAATTTTATTTTTTAAGAAAGTAAATGTCTAAAGTGTCATTGTTATATGTTATTAATATGTATAATCTTGTTTTAAGTTATCTTATAATTTAGGATAGAAAAAATACTATTTATAAAGCGCAAAGATAATACTTATTTTGATCATATTTATAAATATTTTAATAATTATTTTATCCACCTCTATCCTTTTGTCTTTATTAAATATTAATAAAATTATTAAATATTAAAATATTTTATTTTTATAAGGTACGTGTATTTAATAGAAATAAAATTTAAAACCCATTAAAATTTTTAAATAAAATTTTAAGTTTTCTTTTAACTTTGGTCAAAATATTAAAAGTGACATAAATGGGAACGGAGCCAGTTAATGACTAATAAACAGCAATAACAACTAAAATAATACTAATTTCCATGAATAATCTACATTGGACCGGCTCTTGTACCTAAAAATAAAAAAGATTTGACCCTGCCACCCAAGGCTGAATCGTCTCACATATCGACAAAAAATGAGCATCCCCGCGCTGCCTGGGTCACACTGACACACCCACTTATTTCCCGAATTTGTTTTTTCTTTTTTAATTATTTTTCTATTTTCTATTATCAGTTTATCACATGAACTTTTCTATCCTCTTTTAAAATTTTGACCTGTCAACAGTCACATTTTAAAATTTCTTCCTTTTATTAAATCATGTACTCCTATATTAAACTGGTATGCCTGCGTGGCCAATCATATTGTCAACGAACTGTTGGACGCGGTGAAACATTCAACTTGACAACTTCGATGGGAAGAGAGAGGGAAGCAACCACGTGCCTGATGTGGAATCATGACCGAACCGGGTTAACCATTTGATTTTATCGTTAAACCGATATTTTAACACATTTAATAAAATGACCAATCATTATCTTAATTGGTTTCATGATATTTTGGTTTTCAAGATCTTCGATTTGAAAGAGACAAAACAAAAATCAATAGGCTACATTGGACCAAAAAAACCCTTAGACAAGGATCCGAATCATCTGCAAAACTCGACAAGGCTCTCGTTAATGAGCGGTAAAAATAAAACAGAATCTCTTGTAAGAATCTTTTCCTTTACCAATATAAAACTAATTTTTTATATTTTTATTATCAGCTTTTTATTAATGCTATAGTAAGTTTTTTTTTTAAAAAAAAGATCTGATAATAAAAATATAAAAAAGAAAATAAAAACTGTGTATGTCAGTTGAATCTAACCTAACAAATTAAAAAAAGACAGAAAACTGAAACGATTGAGAGGAGCAGAGTTGTGAGAGCGAACACTGAACCGGGTTGGCTCAACCAGGACTAGACCGGCTGAGGGGGGAGAAGTGCTTTTGCAGATTAGGAGTCAAACCGGGTTCAGGATTCGGATATGACCCATCCGCCAGATTGCCACTTGTGCTATTTTCCCCTCCGCCACCAATTCCGATTCCTCCGTGGAGGTCGCCAGCACCTAGCAAGAACTTATCCATCATGGCCGCCATGTTTGGTATCAAAATTTCATCATGAGAGTCCAAGGGTAACTCATCTTCAGGAAAGGGGCTAGTGGCTTCATTGTTGCTTAACATGGGTTCGTCAGCGCACTCGTCGTTAGCCGCCACCGCCGTCAAAGGCGTTGTCGGAGAAAGCTGTGAAGATGACAATGCCCGGTTTGCTGTATTATTGCCAGGCGAAACAGATTCATCAAGAGAGTCGGGTTGACGCATCGTCGTCGTCGTCGATGGTTTGTTCCTGGTACTACCGGCGAGTGAGTTCCGGTGGGTGGGTAAGGGATGCGTGTGTTCTCCGGTGTAGGTGACGATGAACATATCTGGTTCAGTATTGCTCCGTTCTACTTGCTTCCGTGCCCCACAACCTTTTGAACTGCTGCATCTGTAATAGTTCCTGCGACATACATCGTCAGAGTTATTACAGGCGAAACCCAGAAAAATTCAGTTTTCCCGAGGAAACGACAGAAAGTGTGAGAAAAACTGAGAAATTAGAGATGTTCAGCTCAGTTCATACCTTGGATATGGAGAACCTTTAATGGGCTTTTGGCCATATTTTCTCCACGCCCACGAATCCGCCGTGAGGTTTTCAGCTGTGACATGGCAAACCATTCTTTTCTGTTGACTCTTTCTGCAGAATTACACAGTGAAAGATCTATCTGATATATATATATATATATATATATAACTTGCATATAAAACAAACAGAAATATTCCATTTCAATACCTTTTTCTCGATCTGGTTGCTTGAGCAGGTAAAGTCATACCAGAATTATTATTACTACCGCCGCCGCCACTGATCTGACCTGGTGGTATTTGAAATTGCTGTTTCTGAGGAACTAGTTGTAGTTGATTTTGGTCATGGAATTTTTGAAAGCCAGAAGAAGAAGTGGGGGATGAGGCTTGTGGAATAAAATGAGGCCTACTATTGGACGCGTAAGAAGAAGCAGATGCCACAAGTGGCGCAGTATTACAATTATCATTGTTGTTGTTGTTGTCATTTTCACTGCTACTGGACCCTGCAGCTACTGGAAAATTAGTAAAAGAGGAATTGGGATAGATGCCACAAGCACTAGTAGAGATAGTGGTGGTGGGGATAAAGGGTATAAACAATTGGTGTAGTTCTTGGAACCCATTGGTTCTGGATTGTGCCAAACTGGAAAAAGAGAGGACGTCATTTTCTTGCTTGATGAATGGTAAAGAAACGTTGACCTTGGAAGAAGAAGAAGAAGACGACGACGACGACGTAATAGAAGTAGAACTAGCAGTGGTGGTGGTGGTACTGGCGGCAAGAGAGGATGATCTGCAACCTCGCACGACGGCGGAGAGATCCCAGTCTTCGGCCATTTAGTGTGAGGAAAGAGAGAGATCTGTAAATTCCCGCAGTATCAGAGTGTGTCTGGCCAATTGAAGTGAGAACCAGAAAGAAAGAGAGAAGAAGAGAAACATAAGACAGAAGGAGATAAAAGAGATGCACAAAGGACGGCGCTGACTTTTTGGGTTAATGAAAAGCCTTAGAGAGAGAGAGAGAGAGAGAGAGAGAGAGAGAGAGAGAGGTAATGGAAGAAGCAAGAAGAATGGTGGTGGCGCACTGGCTGACTCGGGTGATTCTTAATTATTTATACCCAGAAAAATATGCAGTATTTGTTGAAAAAAAGAAAATGAAAGAAATGAAAGCGATATTATTTTTTGGCAACAAATCATATAATATTTAGTATTATTATTTTAATTGGATCCTACTTAATTACCAATTAGATATAAACTCTCGCAATATAAATATTTTGTTAATTTTTTATGGAAAAAACTTATATAATTAACTTTATATACTTTAAATTACTTATTTTTAATTAAATCAATACATGTTTATCATTTATATATTATTTATTTTATAATAAATTATTATTATTATTATTATTATTATTATATCAAAATTTAATTGTTTTAATTTGATTGAATAAAAATATATTAAATATATAAGACTAAATATATAAGTCATACGCTTTTCCCTGTTATTTATTTAGAGGAACATGTATTGACAACTTAAAATTACAAGTATGATTGAATCCAAAACCTTCCAGTTATAGAAAAACTTACATGACACCAAGCTGCAAAGTTAATAACAATATTTTGTCACGTTAAATTTAAGATTTTATTTTATCGATCCTTTAATTTTTACAAGACCCTTTTGGATGGTTTGTTTTGATCCACTGTATTAACTACTTTTTTCAAAAATTCTCTTAATTACGTCACATTTAATTAGGTGGAAAGAGGTCAGGAAAGTTTAATGATTCATAGGATTATTCTAAAATATATAAATTATTGATAAATCTAATACAAATAACTAAATTGATTAAATTTCTTCAATTCTAGTAAAATGGTTAAAAATGTCCTGTAAGTGAAAGTAGAGGAGCAGTTAAAAAAAAGAAGAAGAAGAAGAAAGAATTACATTTAAATTTCACAATATACAACTAAATCTTACAAAATTCATTAACAGTTGAGAAAAACAAAATATAAGTTATTTTAGTTTTCATTTTCATTTTATTACACTCAATTATTAATAAATTTTATAATATTTAATTATGTTTAAAGGAACTAACTTTTTTTAAAAAAAAATTGATAGTAGCGGATGGAGAAAGGTTCAATTGTTTAATTGGTGAAAAGGGGGAAATTGGGATGCCATTTAGATTGACTTTGGAAAATGTCAAAGGGAGGAACCCAGCCAAAGGTGGGAAGACGAGGACGATGATTCCGATGCCGTGAGATATGCGGTGCCTACGCTACAATATTGCCCACTTATAGTAGTACTCGATGTCCTATTGGTGTCCGCGTCCTCACGATATTGTCATTTCATGTTTGTTCCACGCGCCTCTCACGAGATTGTCACTGGTTTACTGAAAGCCAAAGATACTCTGCATCAGCGTCTTGCATTTCAAGTTACAGTTAAAGCCGAAAATAAAAATCGAGTCTGAAGGGCTAGGCTCATAGATTTTATTTAAATAAAAATTTGAATTTTAAAAATTATTTTTTAAAAAAAGTCAGGCTTGAGGATCTGATCCTGATAAGTTTTGTGAAAAAAGGCTCGGGCCCGAGCGGCCCTCCAAGCCCTGATAAACCTGATTATTTTATATATATATACACACACATATATATATTTGATTGATAATGACACAATTTAGTTAATATTTATTTTACGTGATGAAAAAGAAGTTATAAAGGTAATTGACATTGAATTTTCACCTTCATCTTCAACAAATACACTTACATTCGAGGGATCTAATGCTTTATTTGTAGATGATGAGGATGAGGAGGATTTGAGTTTTGATTAATAAATGTGTTTTGTTTAGATTTCTAAATATGTTATTTAATTTTTAAAATATTGTGTGGATTTTAATTTTAAAATATTTTAATTAATTTATAATGTTTAATTTTATTTTAATTTTTTTTTATTTTTTTGAACAGAGCTTCCGGGCCCGGCCCTGAGCCCTTTACTTAAGGGCCGAGCCTCAAAAAAGGGGTTGAAAATAGATAACTGGGCTCAAGGGCCTAGGCCCTTAAGGGCCGGGCCCGCCCGTATTCTCAGCTATAGTTTCAATGACCTTCGGCTAGGGTCAAGAATAAAGCCAAAAATATAAGATCAGGCTATATAAATTAGACTGAATATTTAGCTATAAAAGTCGGGTTGAATTAAAAAAAATTAAATCAAATAAAAATTATTTTTTTATGACTCGAACTATATAACCCATGAATCATATGAGTTAACCTTAATAGGCTATGGTTAGCCTCTTTAGCCCATATTAGTTTTTTAAAAAATTAAAAAAAAAAGAAAAAAAGGGAAAGTTTTGTGGATATAAACCATATTAAGCATGAATTATTTAGCTAGATCAATTTATATATTTTGTACAAATATTATAAATTAATATTTGATATATCTAGAATGAATTATAAAGAAATATCAAATTAGAACTTATTATTTAGGTGTATTTTTTTAAAAATTATTAAAATAAATAAATAAATGGGTTGGCAGGTTAGTCAATTTAACCTACTAACCCTCAAGGGTTGGGTTGGGTTGAGTTGGAATTTTTCCAACCCATATAAAACAGATTAAACCTAATCCAACCTACATTTCTCCCAACCCATATGAGCCAATCCATATGAGCCAAATTGGCCCATATTCCTAACTCTAGTCAAGAAGTCGGGGTATCAATTTAAATTTATTAAAGCGCGCGCGCACACACAAACAACTTGTTTAAATTTATTTTTATTTTATTTTAAAAAAATAAAATTTTTAAAATTTTAAATTAAATTTAGATTTTAAAATGTATGCTTATATTTTGATTTTAAAATTGGAGTCTATATTGCTTAATTTTAGTTTTTGCACATTATACATAGTTTGTTTTTTAAATAAAGAATATACAATATTATAATATAAATATAAAATTTCAAGAATTTAAAAATTTTTAAAAATAAAAAAATTAGTACAGGCTTGACCTTGAGCCTAATCAATAAAAGTCGGGCTTAAAGAAATGACCAATTTTATAATAATCTAGTTTTTTGGGCCTAAATCCATATAAGCTGAACTTGCCTAAACTCCAACTTGTTTGTTTTTTTTTTCATTTTTTATTCTTTTACATATTTCAGCTCAATAAATAAATATATAAATAAAACTTTGTTCTTTTACATTAATATGGATATATAAAATTTTTAACAAATTATCCATAAAAAATTGAAATCTATACTCTTAAAGAGTATATTTTGTCATCAGACTAACATTCACTAACTTGTTTTGCAAACTTTTATACTTTGTAGTTTGGTAGTTTAGTTACTATCACTAATTATAAAATTAACAACTAATAATAGCACTAATAATTAATAATTTTTGGTGAAGCATGAACATAAATTAATTGAAGTAAGTCAGCATGAGTAATCAAGTAACGTCTGTTACAATGTATACCTATTTTAGTCTGAGTGTATTTTAACCGTTGTTCTAAAGTCAAGGTTGTTAAACTCAGGGACAAAAAATAAAATGAGAAAATGGCAGTTAAGTCTTGAAAGAGAGAATTAATGACAATTCCTTGTTAAATTTTTCTAAATAATAACTTGTAAATATTGAATTCAAACCATTGTAAATACAAAATTTTCAATAACAAATAAGATATTTAAATTTTAAATATAACTCTTAGTTTGTAATTAAAACTCTTGTTTACAAATATTTAAATTAATATTTGTAACTTAGTTTTTAGAAAACTTTGCGAGACATAACTGACATAACTTCACTTTTATCGTTTTTATTAGCATGTTTGCTCTTACCATGCAATTCGCTCATATTTCACCATCTTTAGTTCTTCATTTTTTTTATTTTTAAACACTTTCATTTGTGGAAATTGTGGTAAAAGACTCTAGAAACTCACCATTTGATTTAGAAATAATGTACTTTTCACTATTTGAGGAAACATTTTTCTAGCATGCCTGCACATTGCGAACCATGTTTTTTGTCACACTTGGTAGGACACATGCATGTGTCTATGGCACCACCATGAGTTGAATAGTTTGAATACGAGGATGATTTCTCTGAACCTAATGAATTAGAGGATTTCCTATTTACTAGGCCCTAACAGCTAGTGTAATATCCTCAACTTTTATTTTAAAAACTAATCATTAATTAAGGATAAATTAGTAAATTAGTAAAATAATTAAATAATTATGACTTTGTAGGATGAAATGACTTTTTGGGTTGATGATTGATTATATAAATATAAATGAGTAGGAGAATGATGATCTAGAGCATAGTGTGTAGGCTACAGTTAGATTTTATTTGATGTGTCATGCACCATGGCGTATGCAGTATGCATTGCGGCTCATGGCATGGAATTTTAATTTATAATATATGGATCAGCTCATGGCTTTAAAGGAAAAAGGGAAAGAAAGCACAAAAGAGAAGGAGAGGGGAGTTGCATATACTAGGGCAAGGATTCAAGGGCACCTAGGGCTTAGTTCTGACCTGTTGCTTACCGGGTAAGTTTTATATCTTCCTACTCTCCTATTCTACCCTAATTTCTCTTAATTTAAGATATAGATAAATTAAATTGGGGAGTTTTAAGGGGTTTTTTTTTCTTACCCTTTAGTAGTGAAAAGATTCTTGAGAGTTAAATGAAAGTTATGCAACTAGTTTAGGAATTAATGATTAAGCTTTGAGACTATAGGATCAATTTAGCCTAAATTGAGGTTTAAAAGGATAAAAAAGCTTGTGTGGATTGTAGGAAGTTTAATGGAAGCTATAGAAGGCATGGGAAAGGTGAATTAGTGTTAAGGTTCTTAATTGGAAGTGGATCAGTGTTAAAAATGAATTTAACTTAGTTAATTGTGTTAATGTACTTGTGGTCAATTTAGTAATTGACTTATAGTATTAAATTGTATAGATTGACGTGTTTGTTTGGATAAATTATTGGAAAAGAAAGTGAAAGTACCATGGGTAACCCTTTCAAGAAACAAAAGGGCTAAAATAACTGAATAATTCCATTATATTTATTAACAAGTCTAACTGTTTATGAGTAAATTTATATAATATAATATATGATAGCATTCTTTGGCATGATGTGAAACTTGCATGATTTTGCACTGAAAAGAGATTTGATTTATAAAGTTTTTTAAAGAAAGTTGTTTTAAAAGCTAAATGATTAGTGATTTATTTTATGTAAATGTAGATATATGACTGACAATTTATGATTATATGTAAAAAGTCATGATCATGGTAAATGGTGGGAGTTCACCTTAGTTGTCGTAGTGTGAAAATTCATATGGTTTGAGTTGACACCATGAGACATCCGATGCAGAAACATGTAAGGGATTATTACCATGAGATATCCAAGCAGTCATTACATGATTTAAGCTCCTTAGTACCTAAGAGGGTGGGGTGTTGGAGTAAAGACACTCCGATCGTGTGTGTAATAGGGAAAATTCATAGTTCAGAAGTGCAATAGAACACCTTTGGTCAAGTGATTTTGCTACTAAAGGTGTGTTCATATCAATGTGCACAAAATTAGTCTAGTAGAGCCTATGGGTTTTGTAACAGCCCTCCTGGGTCACCACTGCCTCTCCAGGGTCTTTTCCCAGGCGCTGGACAACACACATGTCACCACATGATTGCCGGCTTTCCCACTGGTGGTACAGTGGTTATTCCTCACCCCACCCTCACGGGGGTCTTTTGGAACCTCCCCAGACCCGAACCTCCAACCTCTACCACCTTAACGAAGTTGAGGCTAAGTCTGGTACCATTGAGTCAAGCCTTTTATGTAACAGCCCTCCTGGGTCACCACTGCCTCTCCAGGGTCTTTTCCCAGGCGCTGGACAACACACATGTCACCACATGATTGCCGGCTTTCCCACTGGTGGTACAGTGGTTATTCCTCACCCCACCCTCACGGGGGTCTTTTGGAACCTCCCCAGACTCGAACCTCCAACCTCTACCACCTTAACGAAGTTGAGGCGAAGTCTGGTACCATTGAGTCACTTGACTCAATGGTACCAGACTTCGCCTCAACTTCGTTAAGGTGGTAGAGGTTGGAGGTTCGAGTCTGGGGAGGTTCCAAAAGACCCCCGTGAGGGTGGGGTGAGGAATATGCTCAGTACCACCTGGGCTAAAGCCGGCAATCATGTGGTGACATGTGTGTTGTCCAGCGCCTGGGAAAAGACCCTGGAGAGGCAGTGGTGACCCAGGAGGGCTGTTACAGGTTTAATCGGGGTGATATGGAGATTTAGTTAGATAGGAAGATCATATGCGTGACAATGGTTTTATGGAAATGGATATAATATATATAAATACTATGAAAATGAGAATAATAATAAAAATGTTTTATTTACTTGTTTATAGTTAATCCTATTAATTAAATAGTTTTGGATTATTTTGGTTATTAAGACATTGTCTCACCCCGTGGTTACCATTTTATAAGTTCTAACATTGAGAAAAGCAAAGGGAAAGATGTAACATCTTTGAAAACTTAACTTAAGGATAATTGGATAATTAAGGATAAATTAGACAATTAAGAGTTAACTTGGACTAAAATAATAATAATAATGATGATGATGATGATGATGATGATGTATGAATGGCTAATGGATATATCGGATTCTAATTAAGGCTTAGAATTAGACCTTAGGTGGTATTGGGCCATATTTAGGTTGAATTAGATGGACAGTGTTCAGAATCTAAAATTTTGATATTTTGCCACAGCCAAAAATTAATTTAAATAGTTTTCATTATAGAAACATGATCATAATAGGATTTTTAGGTTTAGGCTTTGATTAGAGTTAATTAAGGATAATTAGTCATTAATGACTATTACTGTATTTGATTGTGGATTGATCATTGTTAGTGCTATTGAGCTTATTTGAGGCTCCATTTAATATTCACGGGTACTCTTGGTTGGTAAACTAAGAGTTAAGGTAACTAGAAATTTTAATTATTGTATATCATAGTGTTTGCAAAGGTAAGTTATGCTCAGTTATCATTGGCTTGAGATGGGTAATATGGACATGTTGGTTAATATATTGACTTTGAGTTAATGTTATGTGATAAACAAGCCTAATAGTGATAAAAATCTTAATGGTTATGTGATAACATATAAGTTTTGTTTATGAATGTGTTGAGTTATTGAGATATGCATGAATATATATTTACATATGTTGACTGAACTTACATAATCATGATGGGTGGGAGTTCAACCTAGAAGTAGAAGACTGGAATGGTAAATCCACGTGGTGTGGCCTTTACTAAGTTTGCACATAGTGGTTGGCATATTTCATTATTATATGTGCTTAATATTGCTAACAACCTACAGGTATGGTATGGGTTGGGCATGTAATATCTCACTCCACAAAACATATTTAACCAATAAAACTCATGGTAATTAAAGGATTAACACAAAAAGGTGGTTCCCAAGTTTTAGCTTACAATCTAAGGGATCCCAAGTTTTCTAAATCAAAAAGAGTTTAAATCCATCAAAATCTCTTATATCAGAGTAAGTATAGGTTACAGAAGCATGGGATACCTCAGAGGAGTGAAAAAGAATGAAATCAATTCATATGCTATGAAACAGGGCAATGCACCTAGCTTGTGCATGCTGCGTCGTGGCTTAGGCACCATGCACTGCGGCGTGTTGCACGTAAAAATCAGCAGTTTTGATAACAAAATCAAGAAACTTTTGATGTGTCTCGATTCTCCATTCAATGTTCGAATGAAGTGATCTTAGTGTCTATAGAAAGCTTTTTACATAAACTAGCTAATGGCATGAGTTTCACTTCCAAAATAGGTCACACTAGAAAGTTGGACACCCAAACACATTTTAACCACTTTACACAACTTTTACATAAAAAGAGTGTCCAAAACCCTAACAAATGCCAAAAGCCTTTCATAACACTTAGACCATGTCTATTGGACCTAAGACTACCAGTACAACATGTCACACGCACTTAAACAATAGTAGAACAAAATTTCACTCCTCAACCCCTTTTTACCAAAAATAGAGGAGGAGGCAATTTTCCATTTCTTTGCACCTAAATCAATCAAAACATGTTCAAATTTTTATTTCTATACTCGCACTAGTATTTTGGCCCTATTAACATATATATCTCAATATACACAAATACTCAGGGCCCAAAAATACAAATCAGACATTTGCAACAACAAAATAGTGCAAGTGTAATGGCATGCAATTTAAAATTGGTAATCATATGCTATTACACCAAATAAATTTAAGCTAGAGGCATACAATAGAAATGTGCTAATTCTTAACCTCTTGAGCCTTCTTCCTCTCTGCACCAAAGTTAGAGCCTGAAAAATGTTAAATGAAAGGAGTGAGTTTAGCCACTCAGTAACCAAGGTAAAACCTACACTATACAATTATATATCAATTATAAACCAAACATATGTATATGAAACCAAGCACTTAAAACATGCTTACACACCATAACATCATCATTACTCATTTTATAACATCTTTATCTTACCTACACTAGGTGCATTGTCATAATACTTTTAGATATGTGACTATGACCCATTATTCATGCAACTTGCCATAACTCAACACGTGTGACACATCATATATTTATATAGGCAATGATCAACTAACCTTATACCCTCCTTATTTCCTCAGACTGAAACCATGTGCTATAATATTGATTATGGCTCCGTCCGTGTGACTGAACTATCCAAGCTCACCAATGGTAAGGTGTGATTCGACCAAATATCACATGACTCACTCTCGAACCATGATTTTTGTAACATCTTAAAACTTCAAATCTGGAAAAGTTGATCAATTAAGGGATAAATTAGTTAAAAATATGATTAATTTATTTAATTATGTTTTTAGGTTGCTAATTAGATTTTTGGGTCATATTTGGCTCTAAATTAAGATAGGATGAAAGTCGGATCAAGTCGGGTGGCATTAGGGGGAGAAAAATCAATATTTTGCTCGCTGTGTCGTGAGCCACGACTTGCGTGGCGTACGCTGTGTCGCACGGCACAGTAGGCAACTTAAAAGTTCAAAAATCATCAGAACACGAAGGGGGCAACTTTGGGCACTGCTAGGGCATCATTTTAGGAGGATTTTGAAGACAAGTTGAGCCTTCAAACTCTTGAGTAAGTTTCCTACCCTTCTCCTTTACCTTTTCATCTCATTTTCCATGGGATTTAGAGCAGTGAGAATTTGGTCTGATTGGATTAAGCCATAAGTCAATGTTTTGAAGGTTTCTATTGACTCTAAAGGTTTAATTTAGGCTTATTGATCTTGAATATATGGTAATAGGAAGCTACTTTCTTGTTTGATGAATTTTGGATCAAGCCCTAACTTGATCATAGGGTGTTGAAGTGTGATAAGTTGAAATATTAAGTTTTATGTTGTGATAGAATATAAGGAGGCTTTAAGGGATTGTGTGAACAAATTGTAATCTTGACAAGCCTATTTGTTGAGAATTTGAGTGAGAAGTGGGAGGTTATTGGTAGTTAATAGTGCTTGTGTTAATTGAAAATTAACATATAATACTTGTTGATGTAGATTGTGGTGTGGGAAGACTTACCTTGACACAAGAAGAGAATTAATACCACGGGTAACCCTTTTAGTAACAAAAGGTTGAGGTAACTAGATAATTTGCATTATTTATTACCTTGTATAAGTTATTCTCGAGTTACTTTTCTATGAATTGTTGAGTATATATGTATAAATTCTTTAAAGGTTAACTATTTTAGAAAATGAGTGGAGTATTGCTTTGTGAAATTTTATATTTTTGAAATAAATGGTAAGATTTTGTTATATTTGTTTGGAAAGTTGTTTTTCCATGGTCAAGTAGAGATATGTAGTGAAATATGGCATATTAGAGGGTGGGAGGTCACCTTAATGGAGATAGTGAAGATTAAGTCCATATGGCATTGTTGGCACCTCGAGATGCCAGGTGCAGCACTTACTCTCCTTAGGCCCAAAAATAGGTGCGGTGTTGGAGACTTACTCTCCTTAGTACCTAAAAGGATGCAGAGTTGGAGACTATGCTCCTTAGTATTCATAGGATACGATATTGAAGTAACGACACGCCAATTACTTGTGAAGTGGTTTAGGATATCTTGGCCGAGTAGTCCTGCCATGGATGGTGAGCTTGGGAGCTATACATGTGGTTTGATTCTATGAAATAGCCTACTAGTTCGGTTAGGAGTATTAGAGGACTGGATGGTTAGGGATCATACATGCAATTTATGGTGATCTTATATGATGTGATTATGTCATTTATTTTAATGTTTGTTTATAACTTGGCTTGTTAATCAATAATGTAAATTATCTTAGTTACTAAGATTTTTATCTCACCCCATGGTTATCATTTTACAGGTTTTACTAGTAAGACCGAGCCAGGGAGGGAATCGAGCAAGGGCTAGCATACTTGCTACATTCTCGTTGTAAAGCCCGATTTCATTTTGAGCCATGTACATAAACTTATATGAATGATATTATATGTTGCCAACTAGGAATGCATATCATTTTGATTGGTTGCACTTGTTTCATACTATGTTGTTTTGTATTTTAGCCCAATATTGTATATGATGTAAATATGTGGGAATTTTTGTGGTGATAGGCTAAAATATTAGTACAAGTAAAAGAATGTTTTATCTATGTGGTGACAATGTATTTGTAGGGTATTATATGGCAATAGAGGCCAAATAGTGCTTGTAGTGTTAATTGTGTATTTTGACCATATTGGGCAAAATGGCCATTGAGTGGCCAAATTTTGTATTTGGTATGTTTTTGTGTGTTTTATTGGTCACTGAAGTGTATTTTGATCCATTAGACTTGGTTCAAGCATTACAATGGGTTAATGGTATAAGTTATGAGTTTTGGGTACTTGGATGCTTAAAAATCTTTTTAAAAATTGACTTTTACATCTGAGTATCTAAAATTCTCATATGGTGTTAGATTGTAACAAAACTTATACCATTAGTTAGCTTATTGAATAAGCTTCGCGTGGGAGCTTGAATCACTCTAATCGAACATCGGATGCAAACATGGCATGCATTCAAAGTTTATCCAGAAAAGCTGTCATGACAGTATTGCTGTCATAGACACGTGTGCCGCGGTGCATTTTGCGCAAGCTACGGCGCACAGTACAACGAGCTAACCTGGCTTTCTGTGCCACATGCCATGGCGCATGGACCACGAGCCACGGCGCATGGACTAAAACACTCAAAAATGACATTTTTGGCCCTATTTTGAAGTGTTTTGCTTTTCAAAACTTTTCCATGCTTCCAATCCCTATATAAATCATTAAGTTTGAGCTCAAACTACTAATTTGAGGGGTTTTTATGGGATCCTAAATTTTTTAAAATTATTTCTAAAGGATTACTAGTTTTAACCCTTATATATATATAATGTGAGCTTAGGAGCAATCTTTGCTCCTAATTATGATTGTTTGTTGTGATTGTGTGATAAATTTTGGTAATGTCAAGGTGGATATTATAGTTTTCCCCATTCTTGAATCTCTAGGGTGTCTCAAACTCTAGGCTATTCTCCTCATTGAACTGGTGGAGAAAGCTAGGTTTTAGTTTCTCGACAAACTATGGGATAGTCCTTCGACAAATAATTGGACAAGGCTATACCCCCATGCACCAGAGGGTAGCCTAAATACTATATGAATGTTTATCTACTCTCAATCCCTAGGTGACCTCCTGCCCACTGATCATGTCATGAGCAATACTGACTCATTTCTACATTTTCATTTATTGTTCATCACTTTCACACATTGGGTTCATGATCATACGCTACCTAAGTGAGCACCCAATAACATTTCATCGCATTTTCCTCACTTATCACACTAATCCATATCTTCATTAACACACATTTACCTCAATACAATATCATATTCATCTTTCCAAGGACATATGCATGTTCATAGCTCAAAACCATCTTGATCTCACATTTTACATTTCAAGCAAAAAAAAAAAATCATTATGCACATTCAAATTTTCATACACTCATTAAAGATAAAACATGCTTTCACATTAAAAATTAACCCATGCATGCAACTTCACCATTCAAAATTAGTAATCAATTAACAATTAATTAACATATAACTACCCAAAGTAGGGTTTTCCCGATTACCTCAAACTTTTGAGAGATCAAAGGTTTATCCCTTAATCTAATAGCTTTCAAGATTTAATTTCCAAACCAAATAGGTGTCTAAGAGCTCAAATTACAATCAACCAAGTTGGATTTCATTACTAAAGTCAATCACACATAATTCTTAGCTCACTTTTCATCTCTAGCTCACCCAATGCCTATATTGCTTGCATTTAGGCCTATCCATTAGTTTTGTTAACTATCTTTAACATTATATAGCTTTATTGAATATTCACAGTACCATTAACACCTCAATAACTATAATAATGATAGATTTAATGTCCATTTTCGGACATTAATGGGACTCATCAACCAACAACCACTAAAAAAATTAATACTAGATTTAAATACTCTAAACAACTCCCATTAACTCCATTTGAGTCAATGGGTCCAAACCTATAACTTATATGGATCAAAATCATCATCCTTATTCAAATCCTAGCTTAAATCCTTGAGAAAATGGAAGAGGAAGGGAGAAAAAGGGTTTAGGAATCTTACTTTAGATGATTTAGAGCTTCAAACCTTCTCAAATCCTCCCTTAAGTCATGCCCTAGCAGAGCAAATTTGAGCTCCTCCGTTTCCCTTTCCTTTCCTCTCTGTAAATATTATGACTAAATTCTACAAAATTCACACCATGCACTGTAGAGCATGTCCCCACGTGCCATGGCATATGGTACGGAGAAGACAACTCTTGCTTGATGGCCTTGTGTGCCACAGCGTATCGTGCACACGCCACAGCATATGGCACAGAGGATTTTTAGCTTATTTTTCTCTACTTTTTGTTTCCTAAGTGACCTAATTTGACTTTGGACCTAAATTATACATGAAATTCCAACTAAAAACACTTATTATTCTCCTCTGACCACATACCATATCAACTTACTTAATTATCTTAATTAAGCTTAGTAAATCATGAAATTAAAAACCAGGATGTTACAAGGTATGGTGCTCAGTATCACTGATCTTGGATTGAATGATAAGGGTCGGGCACTTATGACACCCTGAATTCAAGTAAGGAGAACCTATGCTTCAAGAGTAAGTATAGAAGCCTTTGGCCGAATGACCCTCACAACTGAAGATCAGGCCAATCCAGTCACACGGATTAGACCTATACAGGTTGTTAGCCTATGGGTTTAGTTAGAAGATATAAGGAGGATATAAGGTGGTTGCATTAATCATGCGGCATACTATAATGTCATTACTAACATTGCCAAACACACAGAACACCAAACACTAAATGTCATTATGATGATTAAGATTACCTTAATCCTATGGATAGTTATAATAACCCAAAGGTTGAATATTTGAGAAAAACAAGATCCTAAGAAAATCATTTTTCAAAAGATCATTTGAGCTCAAACTATGGTTTAAAACCATGTAAATAAGCCAACAGAAGCATAAGAAAAACATCAAGCTATAATATAAAAAAATAAAATATACTAGCCATAAAAGTATAGTTGTAGTGCATCATCTGCCGTAGTTGATTGTACAGAGGGGAACACCCCTTCTTTGTGCCTTACCTCATGGCACAATGGACAATACACCGTAGCGCATGACTACTATCAAGATAGCAAGCTGCTATCATGACAGCTCTTCAGGCTAACTTTCGGAGCACGCCATTTCACTGTCCGATATTTGATTTGAGCAATTCAAGCACCCACATGTAGATCCTAGAGCTACCTAGCTATTGGGATTGGTCCCATACCCAAACACTAAGCCTAATGAGATTTGGACACCTGAACTCAAAATGGCTTATTTTCTTTCAAAAACACTACTAAGGGGCCCAAACTCTCAAACCAAATACCAATAGCTATGGAACCACTTGACCCAATTCAAATGGACCACAAAAAACCTATTTAAACATTCAAATCACAACCACAATAGTCTAGACAAGATTTGGCCATCAAAACCTTATTTTCAACATAAATTTTACAAGGGGTAATAATTTCTTATAAATAATTTAATGGCCAATCAAGCACATAAACCAATACAAAACTAACACTTGTACTAGTATCTTAACCTCTAATAGCCATTACAATAAAAATACACTAGTCTCAGGTCGAGATACCCATAGTCACAATAAAATCATTCAAATGTGTCACAAAATTATATATATGTCATAAGTTAGTATATGCATATAATATTCATTACAAACCTAAAAATAAATGAAAGGACTATACAATTGAGAGCTAGTCCCCTCAATGCTGGATTGCACCTTCCTTTTCCTTGCCCCTATTGGAGCCTTTACATGTAAAATGTAACTAAGGGGTGAGTCAAAGACTCAGTAACTAAATAGTCTAATTAACTACTCATGTGTAAGAATAGTTAGTGTGTATATGAAATGGCATAGTGTATATGAAACAGCATAGTAAATCATATAACATGTCTCATAGATCCACACATATGGTTATAGTATGATATGCATGATTAACACATCACCTTATACCCTCCTTATGTCTTCCGACCAAATCTGTGGGTTGACAATTCAATAGGACTAAGTCTATATGACTGGACTAGCCCAAGCTTACCATTAGTAGGAGGCAGCCCTGCTAAGAGCACCTTCGCCCATTATGGACCATAGATTTCCCCTATCCACAATTTCTAGGAGTGTTGATGACCAATCTACTACTTATAGTATTGGGACTTCTAAATAATATAATACTAAGTATTGGGGCCTCTATGGTGCCGGTGAACCATATGGATTTTTAAAAAAATGTCTAGGAAACATACTAGGGTGAACTCCCACCCTTTGACAATGATCATGCCAAACATGCTTAATATATCAGTCACATTTCCATAACATATCATTTACCACAATTTCTCATTTCTACTTAAACCATAGAATTTCGCAAGTAATTATACATAAAAATAGCATTTAGCTTTCCAAATACAAAACCATTAGAACAAATTTTCATTTCATTTCACATAACTTCACAATCATAAGTTCATATTATTAATAGGCTAGTATTAAACCAAAACATAACTTCTAAATCAAACACATTACTATCCAAACACACAAAAAGGGAGATTAGACAATCCAGTTAGCTCAACCCTCTTGTCACTAAAAGGGTTACTGTGGTCAACCAATAACTCCACATGCCACTAGCACCATAATGCTTGATTAAATGTTAACTACACAATTAAACCCTTAATTGTCAAATTCTCTCATTAATTATCCCATTTATAATACAACTAGGGATACCCATTATGCTTAAAACCTTAATTTAACCCCAATAATCCTCCCAACATACTACATTAACCCTATTTAACATCCCAACACATAAACAACACCATTATATTACCTACATTGCTCTTAATAATCTAATTTCTACTTAGGGTTTATCCAAACCCTAACCAAAAACTCTAAATCTTTATGTAATTCATAAATATAGGTTTAAAAGCTTGATTTAACTTTCTAAGACCTTAACTAAGATAATGGGTTCGTCCATTACTTAAACACAATCGAAAACAAGCCCCTAAATGCCTTAAAGTCAAAATTTTTGCATAAAATAGAGAGGAGAAGGAAAGGAAAGCTTACCCAATGATGATTCAAGCTCCAATTGCTTCTCAAGTAGTTCAAAGATTATGCCTTAGCAGTCACGAGCTCCTCTCTGTCGCTCTCTCATTTTTCTCTCTACCTTTTTTTTGATTTTAGTTTTGTTTCATGACTAATAAAATGCAAATTTTGTACATTGTCACAGTGCATTGGCTCACTTGCTACAGTACATGGCACAGAAATCCCCAAGCTCAATTTGAATCTCTCTCTGTGATATGGCCTATGTGTACTTCGATCTAGCCTTCTTTTAAGGCTATCCAAGGATCCATTAACTACATTAGTCTCTTTAAAACATTATTAACCAAAATCCACTTAATTTAACTAAAATATCCTTATAAATAACATAAATTCCTAAATTTAAAATCTAGGATGTTACACATACTATCTTGTGTTACAATGTGATTAATATGTGATTGACTTATATGATATAAATTGCCTGTTCATTTATATGTGCCACATTTTAATATGCTTTAATTAAGTTTCTTGGTTACTAAGATTGTTCTCCCATTTGTTAATATCATTACAAGAGACAATATGGCTATGGAAAAGGGAAAGGCATGACGCCAAAGAACTAGAACTTATCTTCTAAAGTCTCTAATTAATGTATGTGAAATTGACATTATTTTGCCAATGCTAGGAGTTTTTCATATTGACTTCTATTTATTTGACGTTCACTTGTAATGATAGCCTTAAACTTTGATTTTAGGAATTTTTAGATTGTCTTAGCCATAGTAGGGTCCTAACCCCTAAATTGACTATGGTAGCTAGCCAAGATAGTTTGAACAAGTATATTTTAACAAGTTAAATGGTTTTTATATGTTTTGGGTGATTATTTAGTTTGAATATAAAAAATTATATTTTTACCCCCTCATTGTGTGTCTTATAGAGGTTGAGTGGTCAATTCTTGTATTAAAAGTTGTTTGATACTTGTGACTATTTGGACAAGTGTACTAGGACTTATTAAGTATGGTTTAAGAACTTGTGTGGGCTAATGGCTTATGGTTTGAGATTTGGATACTTGGTTGATGGTTTAGAGAAAAAAATGTAAAGTTTTGGCCTCAGGTGTCCAAATTCTTTGTCTGATGTCAAATTGATATGAAACAAAACCATGAGCTAGATTATGAAATTTTTGATGTGCGGGCACTTGAATCACCTCAATTAGAGGTTCGAATCAAAAGTTATGTGTGTCAGAATTTCATGGTTGGGAGCTATCATCACAAATGCTATTATGAAGTCTTAGCCACAACTTAAAGATTGTTGCCTATGGCTAAAAGGTGGCTGAGAGAATTTGGTTGTAGCCAAAAGGGAATTGGCTGCAGCTAAGTCTTCACTAAAAGTGTTGGTTGCGGCTTATTATGCCCTTGCAACAGCCAAGTATCCCTGTTAAGTGAAAATGACCCTTTTTACTTCATTTTGACTTGTTTTCAACTATAATTAATATTCATGCTTCCTAAATGCCTTTTACTTTGATTTATAATGTTTAAATAACCTTTTAAACTTGGTTTTGGGATTAAATAATTAATAGGACCCTATCTCTACAGGATTTTTCTTACTTAACCTTTTAAGTTTTTATATTTTCAAGGTTAATCTTTTTCTTTCCATGATATCTTTTATTATTAATTAAATTAGTTGAAATTATCATGGAAGCTTTACCTTAAGATTAATTTTTATGCTAGTTATATGTTTAAATGTTAGAGGTAATACAAGTTGGTATCATGTTCTTAAGTTTTGAGAGTTGGAGCTTGTGGGTGCATTTCTTATTACTTATTTATGCATTGAACATATAGAAATTGGCAAAGTATATTCTTTACACATTTTTCCCTTTCTTGTCCTTATAACTAATCTAACTAATTGCTGACCTTTTAAATGGTATCTTTCATCCTTAAGAGGGGAGAGATGCCACAAGAAGGGTTAAGATCATCCACAATTATAGGAAATGAGGATGTTCAATAAGAGATTCAATCAGAAATCCAAGTACTAGGATAGGTAGGGGTGCAGCCTCAACCTACCCTGGTACCCCACACTGAGACCCCTTTGGGGAATGATGCTTTATTAAAGGAATTGAGAACCATTCTATTAGATGTGAGAGCCATAGTTGTGAGACATAAAGAAGTGTGAGGACAAAGGGAATGGGGGGAAATAGTGTATCTCCTATTATGGCTAACCATGTCAACTCCAAAATAATTCAGAATGCTAATGATGGTAATGGGGATAAAAGCCTTGATGAAGACGATTGAGCAAAGAAGGACATGGGGGATTAAGAGAAAGGAAAGAATATGGATATATGACATGGGAGTGGAGGCCACAATGATGGTGGCAATGGTGATAAGAGTAGAAAAAGTGATGATCAAGGGAATGGTAGGAAAGGTAACTATAGAGATCATTATAAAGATTTTTATGATGAAGGGAGTTAGAGTAAAGATGGAAACCCCTTGCCTTTAGGTGTACCAAGAAGAGAGCTTAGATCATCGCTTCACCATGCTAGAGGTAACTTTGGATAAGGCGGGGAAGACTTTCTCAAGATTCCACCCTCCATCATTCACGGGTGATATGGCTGAAGGTGCATTAGAGAAATGGATTGATAAACTCAAAACTATATTTAAGGTTGTTATATGTTCTTCAAAACAAAAAGTAGTTTTAGCTATGGTGTTGTTAGAGGATGATGCCAAACATTGGTGGGAGACTACTAGGCCCACCAATGGAAGGTGACTGAGCTGGGATGAGTTTAAGAGGTTATTATTTGGGTTTTACTTCCCTATTTCATTAAGATAAGAGAAAGAAGTAGAGTTCTATTAGTTTGTCCAAGGTAACCTTAATAAGGAGGAGTTTATAAGAAAATTCAATAAGCTATCCAAGTATTCCTCTTATCTGTAAGACCATGATAATAGCCAATGGAAGGTAGAGAGGCTTTTAGAGAAGGCTAGACCTGAGTATAAGTGCTACTTAGCCGCTCTATGCATCGATACATATGGTGAGATGTGTGATAGGATGTGCATTATTGCCAGGAGGATGAGGGAGGCCAAGCAAGCTAAGACGAGAGACTAACAGGGAAGATTCTCTAGTTATATAGGCCTTATAGGAGGGGTGAGTAAGAAGTCAGATTACATTGCAGGGTACTTGGGGAGCTTCCAAAAGAATAAAAAATGGTTTCAAAAATGGTCTTAGTCTAAGGGACCAAGTTAGATGAGTGATGCCCTCAGGCTAGTTAGGAGCTGCCAGATGGCACCACCATCTATTGACCTAGTATCAGATATGAGTATAGCTAGAGCCCCAACTTGCAATAAGTGTGGGAGGAATCATGTGGGGAGATGCTAAATGTGCTATGGTTGTGGCAAGATGGGTCACATAGCAAAGAGTTACCTAAAGAAGGTGGGCATAAGAGCAAGTAAGCACCAAGCATCGATCCTAAGGAGAGTCTTTGCTGTAATCTAAGAGGAGGCAAGTAAGTCTCCTAGGTTGATCTAAGGTATGGTTACACTGCACAACTTTGATATTTATGCTTTATTTAATTCGGGTGTAACCCATTCTTTTATATTTGATAATTGTGCAAAGAGATTGTCTTTATCTACAAGCATACTGCCCTATGATTTGAATGTGTCTACACCCATGGGAAACAATATTAAGATCGCTTATGCTTGTATGGGTATTAAGTTAAGGTTTGGGAATCAGAAATTAGGTCACTATCATTAATTTGATCTAATTACCCATGAAGCATTGATATTATTATCGGTATGGATTGGTTATTAGTGCACAATGCTATTCTAAATTACACTAGGAAGACAGTCTCTTTACCAAAGCTCATGGCTAGTGCTTTGACTTCTGCTGTTAAGTCCAAGTTTCTTTCAATAGTGCAAGCTAAGAAGTATATGAGACAATGTTACAAGCTCCTTATAGTTCTATGTACAATAGAGGTAACACGAGAGGAGAAATTAGAAGAGATTGAGATTGTTAAAGAATACTCAGATGTATTTCTAGAAGAAGTAACTAGACTACCACTAGAGAGAGAAATGGAATTCTCTGTTGATCTTATACTGGGAACTGAACCTATCTCTAGGGCTTTATGCAGAATGTCACCATCAAAACTTGTAGAACTTAAGAAGCAGATAGAAGATATTCCTGAGAAAGGGTTCATATGGCCAAGTGTGTCCTGGTTCTCTTTGTGAAAAAAAAGGATGGAAGTATGCATTTGTGTATAGATTACCGACAACTGAATGAGGTTACTATTAAAAATAAGTATCCCCTTCCTAGAATTGATGACTTGCTTGATTAGTTAATGCATTTATTTTCTTTAAAATTGATTTGAGGTTAGGTTATCACTAGCTAAGGGTTAAGGTTGAAGACATGTCTAAGAAGGTGTTCAGGACAAGGTAGGGTTATTATAAGTTCCTTGTGATGCTGTTTAGGTTGACTAATGGCCCAGTGGTGTTTATGGACTTTATGAATCAGATCTTCTGACCACATATGGATAAGTTTGTGGTAGTTTTTATTGATGATATAATGATTTACTTGAAGAATGAGGAAGAGCAGACAAAGCATTTAAGGACCATTTTGCAGACCTTGCAAGAACATAAGTTGTATGTTGATAGAACACATTTGTTACCCACTTTTATTTGTCAATTAGGACCCTTTTATTAATGATTTATTACCTTTAAGTGCACACATTGCATTAGATTTGGAATTTTCCCTAAGTTTCTAGGTTCAGTGCACTAGGGACATTTTGGTCCAAAAAATGAAATTTTGAGAAAATGTACAAGGAAAATTGACAAAGTGCATTTTATATCCAGTTGATGAGTGTTGAAATTAGATTTTTAAAATTCATTTTAGTTTGGGAGCAATTAAATAAAAAAGTCAACACTTTCTTAAGTCTCTTAGTTTGACCTAGTTTTCGGTTTGCCTTTGTGTGAAAATTTTTATATAATTTTGTACAGCCTAAAACTTGGTTAATTTAATAAATTCTCCCTTATAATTATGAATTTAATATTAAATCAGCTTAAATGATATGGATGACACATGAGAAATTACACACACATTGGAATCATCTACGAACCAATAGGAGGTTGCCACCTTACAAGTGTGACAAGGCTCCCATTTTCATTTTAATTTCTTTTCTTTTTTTTAATTAAGCCTTTAGCTGATGGGAAACAAGGGGGAGCATGTCCATTCAATCCCAAATCAGATCCAACACTCATCTCATTCATCTTCTACATTTTCTCTCTCTTATTCTTGGTGTTCTTCATTTTCTCCTCCTTCTCTCTACAATACAGCACGTCCAGCCACCATTTCTCCCTCTTTTCACCATGAAATCCACTCAATTCTTCCACCATTCTTCTCCTCTCTCAAGGCCAAACCAACCACAAGCAACTAGAAGGAGATTTAAAACTCAATCCATCAAGAAACATGAAGCATATGTCATGGCCTAGTTGTGTTCATGGAGGAAGCAAAGTGCTCTTGATGTTTTCTAGCTAGAGTCTCTATGAAATCCTAGGGGAGAGTTAATGGTAGAGGATTTTTGAAGTCTTCACTTTGCTAAGCTCAACTATTTCTTTATCTTGTTTCAATTCCATTTAAATACTATGATTATTATTGATTGTGGTTCAATTTGACTTTAGTTACATGGTTGTTTGTAATTTGTAATGTTGAAACAAAATTTTTGAGTTGAATTACATGACCTATGTGCTGCTAGAATTTCATCCACTCTATGAATTTGCATGGTAATATGTGATTTCAATAGGTGAATATCTTGTATTAGCCTAGCATGTAATTGTGTGGTGAATACTTGATGAGTTGCTTGAGTTTTCATAGTTTTGATCTTAGGTACAGCTTTGGCTAGTGGCAATTGGGAATGAATTTTAACTAAAAACTTGGTTAATTCTTGAGCTAAGCTAGTGAGGTTACCTAAGGGGCTTGTAATAGCACTTAAGGAATTGAATTAGTGTGGCTAGGTTGCTTGAGATAGTTGTCTTAAGTAAATACATTTTTCAGTCAAGGAAGAGAAGTTGAGTGAGCTGCCATAATTAATTAAAGGCTAGGAATCTTCCATTAGTAACACCCTAGGGTTCCTATATTAAAAGGGAAGTCCATTCCATTCATATTTAGTTTACTAGTTTAATTCACTAGATAATTAGTTAGGTAACTAAACTCCTTCAAATTTGGATGATTTATTCTACTAGAGAGCTTTCAATTAGACTAAGACTATTCCTTAGGAGATGACCTAGGGTTGGCCCTATATTGCATTAGGGTTAGCTTTAGTTTAATTTTAAAGGCAAACGTAATTCCCTATCATATGCCAAGTTCTCAAAATGTGACTTTTGGCTCGTAGAGGTGCAATTCCTTAGACACGTGGTGTCAGAAGTAGGGATATCAGTGGATCCTTACAAGATTGATGTAGTCTTGAAATGGGAACCACCCAAATTAGCGCATGAGGTGAAAAGTTTTGTAGGGTTGGCAGGCTATTATCAAAGATTTATATAGGGTTTTTTACAGATCATGTCCTCTTTGACTAAATTAACTAAGAAGGACCAACAATTTATTTGGGATGATAAGTGTGAAGTGACATTTTAATATTTAAAGAGGAGGTTGACTAGTGCCCCAATACTTGTGGTTCCTGATCCTAAAACACGATTTACACTGATGCATCCTTAAAGGGTTTAAGGTGTGTGCTTATGCAGAATGATAGAGTGGTGGCTTATGCTTCAAGGAAATTATGACCTCATAAGGAGAACTACCTTAACCATGACCTCAAGTTAGTAGCAATGGTTTTTTAGCTTAAGATTTAGCGCCATTATCTTTATGGAGCTACCTTTAAAGTATTTAGTGATCATAAGAAATTAAAGTATTTAGTGGACCAGAAAGAACTCAATATGAGAGAAAGGCATTAGATGGAATTCTTGAAAGATTACCATTTGAGTTGAAGTATTATCCAGGGAAGGCAAATGTAGTTGTTGATGCTTTGACTTGCAAGACAGTGCATATAGCTAGTTTGATAATGGTGCATGGGCATTGCTTGCTCAAGGACATGATTAGTGAGATTCGAAGTGATCTTAGTATCTTCATAGCACCAGTGCAAATGATAGAGATTAATAATGAATTTTGGAAGGATTTGAGAGAAGCTCAGATGAGAAAGTTTTCTACTTAAGAGAAGAAATTGAAGTAGGTAAGACCTCAAATTTTGGGTTTAATGATGATAGGTTTATGACATATCGGGATCGAATGTGTATGTACCCAATGACCTAAAGTGAGAAATTTAATTCTTGAGGAAGCACACCAGAGTAAGTACACCATTCATCCTAGTGTCACCAAAATGTATTATGACATGAAGAAGAGGCAATGGTAGCTGGGTATGAAGAAGGAAGTGACTAAGTTCATTATGCGATGCTTGCCATGTCAGACGGTGAAGATTGAACATCATAAGCCAACAAGGCTATTATAGAGTTTAGAAATCCCTAAGTGGAAATGGGATAGTATCTCTATGGACTTCATTTATGGCTTGCTAAGGACATCATCGAGAAATGACTTAATTTGGGTGATTATGGATTAACTTGCAAAGTCAGTTTACTTTTTAGATGTTAAGATTTCGCATCTATTGGAGAAGTTGATGGAGATCTATATTAAGGAGATAGTTTAACTTCATGGGGTACTCGAGAGCATTATTTCATATAGGGATCCAAAGTTCACTTCAAACTTTTGCAAGGCCCTACACCAAGCAGTGGGTACTTGATTGAAGTTTAACACAGCCTATCATCCACAGATGGATGGTCAGACAGAGAGGACGATTCAAACTTTGGAGGATATGTTAAGAACATGTACATATAAGTTGGGAAGTAACTGGGAGAGTCATGTGTCACTAATTGAGTTTGCCTACAATAAAAATTACCATTTTAGCATTCAAATGGCACTATATGAAGCTTTGTATGGAAGGAGATGCCATTCTCTATTTTGTTAGATGAAATTAAGCAAGAGAAGTCTTTTAGGGCCAGATTTAGTAGATGAGACCCCCAAGAAGATCGAGATGATTATGTAAAAGTTGTTGACTGTGTAAAGCTACCAAAAGAGTTATGCAGATAAGGGGTGGAGATTGCTGGAGTTTATGGTTAAAGATCATGTTTTCCTAAAAGTAACACTGATAACTGGTATTGGGAGGTCTATTAAGGAAAATAAATTGACACAAAGATTTATTGATATATTTGAGATCTCAGAGAAGATTGGTCTAATTGCCTGTCAAATTGCCTTACCACCACATTTATCAAGTGTACATGAGGTGTTCCATGTCTCCCAACTAAAGAAATACAACCTAGATCCATCTCACATCATCGAGTTAGAAGATATTGAACTACGTGAGAACCTTACTTATCAAACAGAACTAGAGTAAATTATAGATTCGAAGGTTAAGCAACCGAGGAACAAGTCTATTCAGTTGGTGAAAGTGGTATTAAAGGGTATGACACTCAGGGATGCCACTTGGGAAATAGAGGATAAGATGCATCAACAATATCCGCACTTGTTTGAGTAGGTATGATTGAGTGACTACCTTACTTGGTGATTGGTTGGTAATGATTAATTTTGGCTTGAATCCTAGATTACTATTTATTTATATGCTTTATCTGACTATTTATGATTGTTTGCTTTCTTACTTTGTCCAATTTTAGGGATAAAATTCCTATAGGAGGGGAGAGTTGTAACATCTTAGAAAATTTAACTTAAGAATAATTAGATAATTAATTATAAATTAGACAATTGAGAGTTAACTTGGACTACTATTGCTGTTTCTACTACTCTATTACTACTATTACTAATGCTACTATTACTACTACTAATAATAATGTATGAATGGCTAATGGGTATATCAGATCCTAATTAGGGCTTAGGATTAGACTCTAGATGGTATTGGCCTATATTTGGGCTCAATTAGATAGACAGTGTTTAGAATCTAAACTTTCAATCTTTGGTCGTAGCTAAAGATTTATTGGCCGAAGCCAAAAATTTATTTTTAAGTTTTAGATTCACTTTCCAACTCAAAAAATTAGAGTTTTGAGTAGGAGTTCGAAGGTGAACGAAGAGGGCTTTGCTAGAGTTTGTTGTGGATATCAAATTAAGTCTATTTAGAGCTTTCTAATCACTTGGGTAAGTACTTATAACCTCTCTTCTTCCTCTCTTGTGCATTTTTACTATAATTTTTGGGTAGTTCTTTAGGAATCTGAAAATGATTTGTGAGTTTTTCTAAACTTTTAACTTCAATGGGATTAATGAGAGTTTATTTAAGTGTCTAACCTTTGGGTTATGATGCTATTAATGTTTTAAGATTTCAAAGTGGGGTTTAGAGTAAACCCTATAGCTAATTAGTTGAGCTAGGGAGGTTATGAGTTATTAGTGGTGTTGATTAGACTAATGAGATTCTAAGTAAACTAATGGAACTTAAAAATGGTTTTGGTTATGGGTAGATGACCATAATAGGATTTTTAGGTTTAGGCTTTGATTAAAGTTAATTAAGGATAATTAGTTATTGATGACTATTGGTGTATTTGATTGTAGACTGACCATTGTTGGTGCTATTGAACTTATTGGAGGCACCATTTAATATTCATTGGTATTCTTGGTTAGTAAACTAAGAGTTGAGGTAACTAAAAATTTTAATTATTGTATATCATAGTGTCTCCAACTATAAGTTATGCTAAGTTATCATTAGCTTGAGATGGGTAATATGGACATGTTGGTTAATATATTGACTTTGAGTTAATGTTATGTGATAAACAAGCCTAATAGCGATAAATGCTTTATGGCTATGTGATAACCTACAAGTTTTGATTATGAATGTGTTAAATTATTGAGAAATGCATGAAAAAATATTTTCATATGTTGACTGAACTTGCATGATCATGATAGGTCAGAGTTCACCTTAGAAGTAAAAGATTAAAATGGTAAATCCATGTGGTGTGGCCTCCACTAAGTTTACACATAGTGGTTGGCATATTTCATTATTATATGTGCTTAGTATTGTCAACAACTTACGAATATGGCATGGGTCGGGCACGATGCTCAGTATCACTGATCCTAAATTGGACGGTGTGGGTTAGGCACTTATGACACCCTGAAATTCAAGTAAGGGGAACCCATAGTCCAAGAGTGAGTACGGGAGCCTTTGGCCAGGTAACTCCTCACAATTAGAGATTGAACTAATCCAGTCATGCTGGCTAGACCTATACAGGTTGTTAACTTATGGGTTCAGTTATAAGATATAAGGAGGGATATAAGGTGGTTGCATTGATCACACGACATACTATCTAGTGTTATAATATGATTAATGTGTGATTGACCTATGTGATATAAATTCCATGTTCATTTATATATGCCACACTTTAATATGATTTAATTAAGTTTCTTGGTTATTGAGATTGTTTAATCTCACTCCCGTTTGTTAATATCATTATAGAAGACAATATGGCTAAGGAAAAGGGGAAGCCATCAACGCTAAAGAACTAGAGTGTAACAGTCACACCCCCCCGAGCCCACTGCTGCGAGTGGTGGACTGGGTCGTGCCACCTCACGGCAACCAAGCCGGCTTTCCCCCTGGTAGTTCAGGAGTTATTCCCCGCACCCACTGCGCTAAGGGAGCCTTCCCAGGTTCGATCCTCCAACCTCTCCTACATAGCGAAGTTGAGGCTGAACCTGGTACCATTGAGTCAAGTTGACTCAATGGTACCAGGTTCAGCCTCAACTTCGCTATGTAGGAGAGGTTGGAGGATCGAACCTGGGAAGGCTCCCTTAGTGCAGTGGGTGCGGGGAATAACTCCTGAACTACCAGGGGGAAAGCCGGCTTGGTTGCCGTGAGGTGGCACGGCCCAGTCCACCACTCGCAGCAGTGGGCTCGGGGGGTGTGACTGTTACATAGAGCTTATCTTGTAAAGTCTCTGGTTGATTTATATGTAATTGACATTATTTTGCCAACATTAAGGGTTTTTCATATTGACTGATGTTTATTTAAAGTTCACTTGTAATGGTAGCCTTAAACTTTGATTTTAAGAATTTTTAGATTTTCTTGGGTCTCAATCCCTAAAATGACTATGATAGTGGGCCAAGATAGTTTGAAATCAGTATACTTTAACAAGTTAAATGAGTTTTACATGTTTTGGTTGATTATTTAGCTTGAATGTAAAAAATTATATTTTAACCCCTTCATTGTGTGTCTTATAGAGGTTGAGTAGTCAATTCTTGTACTAAGTTTTTTTATTCTTGTGACTATTTGGACAAGTGTATCAGGACATATTGAGTGTGGTTCAAGTTTTTGTGTGGGCTAATGGCTTATGGTTTGACATTTGGACACTTGGTTAATGGTTTAGAGGAAAAATGTGAAGTTTTGGTCTTAGGTGTCCAAATTCTTTGTCTGATGTTAGATTGATGTGAAGCTAAAATCATTAGCTAGATTATGAAAATTTAGATGTGTGGGCACTTGAATCACTTCAATCAGAGGTCCGAGTTAAAAGTTATGTGCATCAAAAGTTCATGATTGGTAGTTGTCATGACAGATGTTGTCATGAAGTCTTGGCCACGGCTTAAAGATTGTTGGCCATAGCCAAAGGGTGGTCGAGAGCATTTGGCCATAGTCAAAGGGTGGCCGAGTGCATTTGGCCTCAACTAAAAGGGAATTAGATGCAGGCAAGTCTTTACTCAAAGTGTTGGTTATGACTTATTATGCTCTGGTCACAGCCAAGTACCTCTGGCCACAGCCAAGTACCCCTATTAAGCAAAAATGATCCTTTTTACTTTATTTTGACTTGTTTTCAACTATAATTAATATTCATGCTTCCCAATACTTTTACGTAACCTTTTGATTTTTTATTTTGCCAAGGTTAATCTTTTTCTTTTCATGATATCTTTTATTATTAATTAAATTAGTTGGAATTATTATGAAAGTTTTACCTTAAGATCAATTTCTGTGCCAGTTATGCATTTAAATGTTAAAGGTATTACAAAAGACATTGGCTTGGAGTTTGTATAATGAGTTTGAATATTGTTATGAATATAAAAGTTTATAAATTGCCATAGGAATGCATACATATAATGTGTTTGTTATAGTTGTGTGATTATGTGCGTATTTTAGCATGTGGTGTAAAATGATGTGAAAATGTGAAAGTTTTGTGAAATGTGACATGGAGGGTTTCAATACAAGTACAAGTGCAAAATTATGTGTTTTGAATTGATGATTGTAAAAATTTGGCCAAGTATGTGTATTATGTGTAAATAAATAAAAAGGGTTTTGTGTGGTAAAAAGGGCAATTTAGTGGCCAAATTTGAGTATGATTATTTTTTCAATGTCAATCTATGATTTAGGTGAAAAATGTCCTACTATATATGGTCAAGCCCTTGAAAGTGGCTAAAACACAAGGTTTGGATTTAGGACACTTGGGTGAGTAAAAATAACATAAAAGAGTTATTTTACATCTAGGTGTCCATTTTTCTAAGAAAATATTAAATTGAGATTAAACCTATGTCATTAGTTAGATTATAAAATAAGTTTTGTGTGGGAGCTTAAATCACTCAAATGGGATATCGTTTGTGGAAATAGTACATGCCGAAAGTTCGTCTCAGATAAATTGTCATGACAACAAATTTTGTCATGTGCGTCGCAACGCATGACATAGAGTGTGAATTTGTAAGTTGGTACCATATGCCTCGACGCAAGGGCACATGCCATGGCATATGGTCCTTTTTAGGTAAAAATGACTATTTTACCCTTATTTTCTTTTATATTGTATTTATGCATTCCTAAATGCTTCCATTGTGCATACATACCTATGTTTGGGTGATTTAATATGGCTCCCCACATTTCATGTCACATACATAAGGAATGTGTAGAGGATGGAATAATTCAAATATTTAGACAAACTAGGTCATTGATGAGCTTTGCCAAATTTATATGTGAGGGGTAATTATTTGGCCTAAAATATAATTTTTGCCCAAGCCTAACTATTTAGGATAAAATGGTAATTTTGGCCTAAGTCTTCTTTGGCTTCTAGAAGAGGGGTACTTAATGAGGAATACTTGGTCAAGCACACACCTCTTTTGGGAAAAGAGAACGTAAAGGAACCTGGGCAAAACTGTAGTTAATGGCCCTATAAAAGTGAAAGGTGGAACTAAGGGAAAATTTCCACTTTATGCCTAAGAGAAGGAAGCCATCACACACATATGAGGTCTCTAATCACTGTCCAATTTGTAAGACAAAAAAACTACACCAAGATAAGGGTGAATTGGTTGTTTAGCAAATTATTGACTACACCGAAACTTTTACAAAGTTTAGCTTATTTGAATGTACAATAAGAAGTTTAAAAAAATAAGTTTTTTGTAAATCCTAAATACTTCTATTACAAAGAGCTTGAAAATCACTTAATAGAAAACTTAAAACTAGGTGAATATTGTCCCATTAGATGTGATTGAGGCCTTAGTGGTGGCTAATGACATAAGGTTGTGGTTTGGGATAGTTAGATGTGATAAAATGACATAAAGTGGTAATTTTTCATTTAGGTGTTCAATTTTTAAAATAAATATTGAATGGAAGTGAAACTTGTATCATTAATTAGAAATCTACATGTGGGCACTTAAATCACTTTAATCGGATATCATATATGAAAATGGTGTATGTCTACAGTTGGACTAGAAAAGCTATCATGATAGTTTTTTGCTACCATGAGGGCATGTGTTGTGATGCATGATGTACAAAGATGTGAAATTTCTCCCTTTGTACCACATGCCATAACACATAGGTTACATGCGATATATGTACCTATTTGGGAAAAATGACTTTTTTGCATGTAATTTGATTTTACATTTCTTGTTGCTTTTCTTGCACATAATTACTAATAAATGCTAGTTTAAACATATTTTCTCAAGGTTTTGGGATCCCAACTATTTTTTATATTTTCTATATTTTTAAATTTATGGTGATTATGGTAATTGTGGGAGTTCAGTGGCTCCTAAATACCTTTGTTAAGTATGGTGAATGATTAGTAATGTCAAGGTGGGCATTACATCTAAATCAAGAAGAGCTAATTAGAGCCAATTATAAAAGAAGAGCTTGAGGGAAGCTTCCTAAGAGCTCTCAGAGCAACTATATTAGGCAGATGAACCAGAGCTGAACTTTATGCCTTTAGAATCACATGAAGAGCAAGATCCACACATGAAACCTATAATACTCAAAATTTTAAATCTGGAATAAATTAACTAATTAAGGGATAAATTAGTTAAAAAATAATTAATTAATTTAATTATGTTTTTGGATTGCTAATTGACTTTTTGGGTCATATTTGGCTCTAAATTGAGTTGAGATGAAAGTTAGATCAAATCTGGTGACATCAGGGGGGAGCAAAATTGACATTTTGCTTGCTGCATCATGAACCACAGCTTGTGCATCATGCGCTGCGGCGCACGGCACATCATAGACAACATAAAAAATGAAAATCATTAGAAAAAGTCAGTTTTGTGGGGGAAAGACCTAGGACACAAAGGAGAAGGCTTTGGGTACTATTAGGGCATTATTTTGGAAAGAATTTTAAAGATAAATTGCCACTTCAAACTCTTGAGTAAGTTTCCTACCCTTCTTTTCTACATTTTCATCTCATTTTCCATGGAATTTGGAAGTAGGAGATTTTGTTTTGAATGGATGAAGCTATGGACCTATGTTTTAAAGATTTAAATTGATTCTAAAGGTTCGATTTAAGTTTCTTAACCTTGGATAAGTGGTAATATGAATCTACTTTATTTTTTGGTGAAAGTTGGATCAAGCCTTAACTTGATCATGGGATTTTGAAGTGTAATAAGTTGAGATATTAAGTATCATATTGTGATAGAGTAAGAGGGAGGCTTGAGGGGATTGTGTGAGCAAATTGTAATCTTGACAAGCCTCTTTGTTAAGAATATGAGTGAGAAGTGGGAGAATTGAGATGTTATTGATAGCTAATAGTGCTTGTGTTAATTGAAAATAAACATATAGTACTTGTTGTTGTAGATTATGGTGTGAGAAAACTTGCCTTGACACAAGCAAAGATTTAGTACCACGGGTAACCCTTTTAGTAACAAAAGCGTTGAGGTAACTAGATAATTTGCATTAGTTATTACCTTATATAAGTTATTCTCAAGTTGTTTTTCTATGATTTGTTATGTATATATGTTTAAATTTTGTAAAAATTAACTATTTTAGAAAATGAGTGGAGTATTGATTTGTGAAATTCCATGTTTTTAAAGTAAGTGGTAAGATTTTTTATATTTGTTTAGAAAGCGGTTTATACATGGTCAAGTAGAGATATGTAGTGAAATGCGACATATTAGAGGTTAGGAGGTCACCCTAGTGGAGTTAGTGGAGATTAAATCCATATGGCACTGCTGGCACCTCGGGACGCCAGGTGCAGCTTATATTTCTCCTTAGTGCTCGAAAAAGGGTGCGGTGTTGGAGACTTACTCTCCTTAATACCCAAAAAGGTGCGGAGTTGGAGACTATACTCCTTAGCATCTGTAGGATGCGGTGTTGGAGTAATGACACCCCAATTACTTGTAATAGGGGGAACCTGTAGTCTAGAAGTGGCTTAGGAAAACTTGACTGGGTAATCCTACCATGGATGGTGAGCTTAGGGACCATACATGTGGTTTGATTCTATGAAATAGCTTATTAGTTTGGTCGGGAGTATTGGAGGATCGAATGATTAGTGATCATGCATGTAACTTGTGGTGATTTTATATGGTGTGTTTATTATGCTTACTTTAAAGCTTGTTTATAACTTGGCATATTAATTGATAATGTAGATTAACTTAGTTACTGAGATTTTTATCTTACCCCGTGGTTATCATTTTACAGGTTCTGCCGATGAGTCTGAGCAAGGGAAGGAATCGAGTAAGGGCTAGCATACTTGCTATAATTACTATTGTAAAGCCTAATTTTATTTTGAGTTGTGTACGTAAATTTATATGGATGATAACATAAGTTGCCAACTAGGAATGCATGTCATTATGATTGTTTGCACTTTTATTATACTATGATATTTTGTAGTTTAGCCCAACATTGTATATGATGTGGATATGTGGTGATTTTTATGGTGATGAGCTAAAATACTAATATAAGTAGAAGGGATGTTGTATATATATGGTGGTAATGTATATATGCTGTACTATGTGGCAATAGAGGTCAAATGGTGTATGTAGTTTTGATTTTATGTTTTGGCCATATTGGATGAACTGGGCATTAAGTGGCTAAATTTTATGTTTGGTATGTTTTTGTGTGTTTAAATGCTTAATCAGGTGTATTTTGGTCCACTGAACTTGGTTCAAGCCTCAAAATAGGTTAATGGTATAAGTTTTGAGTTTTGGATACTTGGATTCTTGAAAATCGCTTTAAAAACTGAATTTTGCATCCGAGTAAAATTCTCATAAGGTGTTGGATTAATGAAACTTGTATCATTAGTTAGCTTATTGAATAAGCTTCACGTGGGCACTTGAATCACTCCAATTGGATATCAAATGTGAAAATGGCAAGCGTTTGAAGTTTGTCCCAAAAAGCTATCATGATAGCATTTTGTTGTCATGGACACATGCATTGCGGTATATTGTGTGCAAGCCACGACACACAGTATAGTAGCCAAATTTGCTTCTCTGTGCTACATGCTGTGGCGGATGGACCATGAGCCACGGCGCATGCACCAAAATATTCAAAAATGACATTTTTGGCCTTGTTTTCAAGTGTTTTGCTTCCTAAAACTTTTCTGTACTTCCAATACTTTTATAAATCCTTAAGTTTGAGCTCAAACTATAAATTTGAAGGGTTTTTATGGGATCCCAAATATTTCAAAATTATTTCTAAGAGATTATTAGTTTTAACCCTTATATATATAATATGAGCTTAGGAGCAATCCTTGCTCCTAATTATGATTATTTGTTGTGATTTTGTAGTGAATTTTGGTAATGTCAAGGTAGACATTACAAAACCCTTCACTAAGAATGAGCCAGTTCCTTATGTGGAACCACAACTTAAAACTTTGATTAAAAAAAGTTGGCTTCCCATGTTTTATGTCGCATACATAAGGAATGTATAGAGGATAGAACAATTTAAATATTCATACAAACTAGGTCTTCGATGAGCTTGACCAAATTTATATGTGAGGGGTAATTGTTTGGCCTAAAATAAAATTTTTGCCCCAAGCCCAACTATTTAGGATAAAAAGGTAATTTTAACCTAGCTTCTAAAGGGGGTACTTTAAGAGGAAGACTTGGTTAGGCACACACCTCTTTTAGGAAAAGAGAAAGTAGAGGAACCTTGGGAAAATTGTAGCTAATGGCCCTATAAAAATGGAAGGTGGAATTAAGGAAAAACTGTCACTTTGTGCCTAACACAAGGAAGCTACCACACAGATATGAGGTCTCTAATCACTCTCCAATCTGTAAGATCAAAAAACTAGACCTAAGACAGGGGTAAATTGGTTGTTTAGCAAATTACCGACTAAATTGAAACTTTTACAAAGTTTAGCTTAATTGAAGGTGCAACGAAAAGTTTAACAAAACTAAGTTTTTGTAAATCCTAAATACTTTTGTTTCAAAGAGCCTAAAAAGCAGTTAATAGAAAACTTAAATTAGCTGAATATTGTTCCATTGGATGTGATTGAGGCCCTAATGCTAATGACATAAGGTTGTGGTTTGGGACACTTAGATACGATGAAATGACATAAAGTGGTCATTTTACATCCGGGTGTTCAATTTTTAAAATAAATATTAAATGGAAGTAAAACCTGTATCATTAGTTAGGTTATGAAATAATTTACATGTAAACACTTGAATTACTTTAATCAAATATCATATGTGAAAATGGTGCATGTTTACAGTTGGAACACAAAAGCTATCAAGTTGTCATGACAGCTTTTTGTTGTCATGAGGGCATGTGCCATAGTGCATGATTTGTCATGGTGCATGGTATAGAGATGTGAAATTACCCTCTTTGTACCACATGCCGTGATATATGTACTTGTTTGGGGAAAAGTGACTTTTTTGCATGTAATGTGATTTTACATTCCTTTTTGCTTTTCTTGTGCATAATTACTCATAAATGCTAGTTTAAAAATATTTTCTCAAGGTTTTAGGATTCTAACTATTTTTGAGAATTATTTTTAAATTTATGGTGATTATGGTAATTGTTGGAGTTCAGTGGCTCTTAATTACATTTGCTAAGTGTGGTGAATGATTGGTAATGTTAAGGTGGATGTTACATCTAAATCAAGTGAGAATTAGATCACAGAAGCATATCCTTGAGTAATGGCTAATCAAGTGTGTGCTTAATCTTGAGACAAGTGAGTTCTAGCCAAACTCAGAACACTTGCCTTCACTAAAAGCTCAACCACACGTGTGGCTAGTCTAGGACAAGTGTGAATTGGCTTACAATGTTGAGCAAGGCTTTTGGATGCAAATTTAAGTGAGTATCAATTCTAACTTAAGCTTCAATTGGATCTATTAAGTCCTATAATTCATAAAGGACTTATAAGCTTATAACATGTTTTAATATGATACATTCTTACCATTCAAAAAATGATCTTGCTCTCAATATTTTTCACATTGATATCTAAGAGAAGAATAAAATAAATAAACTTATTAAGTCTAAGTCTTCTCTTGTTCTTCATGCTCTTAGAGGTTTTGTCACTTAGTAATTATAATATTGATTTGCACAAGTAACAAACCCTTTTCTCCTGATTTTGTAATAATCAAAATGCATGGTTCAACACAATCTTTTCAACATAGCCAATTCAATCAACCTAAAAGCATCTTAATTGCTTTGACACTTGGTCTGACCAAACCAGACACCTTTTCCTTTGACAAATTTGACATAGCTCTCTTGGAATAGCATGCATCAAGCAGAGAGAAGCGAGTTCTCCAGCAACTACTAGTAGAGTGCTAGTGCCTAGTAAAATAGTAGTAATAGTATGCTAATTCTTTTTCTTTTTCTTTTCCATCTTTTATTTCTTGTAATTTCACTTTTATCATTTTCAATATCATGTTTGATCTCACCTTGCAATTCTCTCATGTCTCACCATCTTTAGTTCTTCAGTTTTTATTTTTAGGGTCAATATGCAATTTGAATCTTGAACTATAGGTTCAGAGGTGATTTGAACCTTGAATTTTTAAAAGATACATTTTGAGCCCTAAATAATTAAAGTTGGGGCAATTTCATCCTACTGTTAAGTTTAAACAAATGTCCATCAAAATGGGACCTAATGTATGATTTTCACCAAATGAGGGTAGGAGGGAGAAGGAGAGTGAAATTTAGTGAAAATTGTACATTAGGCCCTAATTTTTAAAAAACTAATAGATGCTTGTTGAAATTTAATAATGGGAGCTAAATTGCCCCAACTTTAATTATTTAGAGCTTGGAATATATCTTTTAAAAGTTTAGGATTTAAACATTCCTAGACCTATAGTTCAGAGTTGGAATTGCATATTAACCCTTTATTTTTAAACACTAACATATGGGAAAATTGTGGCAAAAGACCTTAGGAACTCACCATTTAATTTAAAAGTAAAGTATTTTGCATTGTTTGGGGACATGTTCCTTTGGCATGTCTACGCACTGCGAACAAGTATATGTAGATTGATGTTGTTAAATATCCTAAAATCTTAAAAAAGATGTTAAAAAATTACAGTTATTTTAAAACATTGGGATGCCATATTTAAACACTGACTAGGTAATTTGAGATCATTATTTTTATGTTAAAAGCAAATTGAGACATTAAAATATGCATGAAGATGAAAAAAAAGCTACTAAATGAAGGTTTCTAATATTCAATGTAAAGCTTAATTTTTTCTTTTCATTAATCCCTTGTTTGATTTGAGTAGAATGGAAAAGAAGAGTGTTGAGAAGACATTTTAACAACCTCGATTTAAAAAAAAAACAGAAAATAATATTTACATTTTTTAAAATTTTTGATAGAAAAGTTTTAATTTATTTTCATTGTCTTTTTATCATAAATTTTCTTCCCATTAAGAATTTATAATATAATTTCTCTATTTTTTAAATCAAAAAAATAAAAAATATTCTCTTCCCTTTCTCCTCCCCTTCATTTTTTTTAAATTTTTGGCAAAAAAGTTTTAATTTATTTTCACTATCTTTTTATCATAAATTTTGTTCCCATTAAGAATTTATAATATAATTTCTCCATTTTTTAAATCAAAAAAATAAAAAATATTCTCTTCCCTTTCTCCTCCCCTTCATTTTTTTTTAAATTTTTGGCAAAAAATTTTTAATTTATTTTCACTATCTTTTTATCATAAATTTTCTTCCCATTAAGAATTTATAATATAATTTCTCCATTTTTTAAATCAAAAAAATAAAAAATATTCTCTTCCCTTTCTCCTCCCCTTCATTTTTTTAAATTTTTGGCAAAAAAGTTTTAATTTATTTTCACTATCTTTTTATCATAAATTTTCTTCCCATTAAGAATTTATAATATAATTTCTCCATTTTTTTAATCAAAACAATTAAAATATTCTCTTCCCTCTCTCCTCTTCATTTTAAAAAAATTTTTTTTTTACCCCTAATCTAACCCTTTTTCTATAGGAAAGGGAGACACGTGCATTGTGTGCGCACACAAATATGTTGATGTTGCGTTTGAACCCATGATCTCTTCCAAGCAAGGAACGTGGCATTATTGCTATGACATCTAATCATTGATTCCTCTCCTCCATTTTTCTTAAATAAAAAATAAAAAAATAAAAAAAGGAGTTAAAGGGCAAAATTGCCTTGGAAGTTTTACACAAGATGCAACCGACATCTTTAACTTTTGATTGGTGCAATATTAATCTAAAACTTTCAAAAATGATGCAATGTTGCCTTATAGTAACATTTGACCAATGTAGATTGTTATTTTAATTGTGAAAGGGAAATTTTGCCCTATAAGTTTGTCTACAAGGACAATTGATATCATGAACTTTTGATTCATACAATGCTTTTAGATTATCAACTTTCAAATCAAAAGGAGAATCTAAAACAACTTTTCATAATCTAAAATTAGCAAAAGATTTTAGGTTGAATTATATTGAATGCCTTTAAGTTGAAATCTAGGCTAGTCTATTTTTGTCCATGGACAGGTTTGAACAAGTTTGTATTTATGGATGTGCAAGATGAGAACTGCTCATTAGCAAAATAAGATCAAGTATGAACTTCAAAAGAAATTATATGGATTGTGTAGTGTTGGTATAGAGTTAATTTTTTGTCAAAGCAACTTCAGGTAAAACCTTTTGTTAAAATATAGAAATATGAACTATTTTTAATAATAATAATAATGGTTGTTAGATTTTTCTTCTCAATTGAATATAGTTAACCACAAAATATTATGTTAATAGAAAGTTTGTGATATCAACTTCTTATTTAGGAAAACTTCTAGGGTGAAGTTACTTTTTAACCCTAGTTAGAATTCTCAGTTAATGATCAATGTTGGTCAAATATTACTGTGGGAAAAAATTACACTATTTTTCAAACTTTCAAGGTCATATTGTGCCAATCAAAAGTTAAGGATACTAGTTACATTAAGCAAAAAACTTCCAAGGCAAATTTTTCACTACTACAAAATAAGTTTACAGGAGCGCTTTTTTTTTACTTTAAGGAGTGCTTTTGAAGTGCTCTCGTATCGAGCGCTCCGAAATATATAGGAGCGCTTAAAAAAAGCGCTCCTGTATATACACTATACGGGAGCGCTTTTCGAAAAGCGCTCTTATAAGGGAGCTCCCACACATCACATACGGGAGCGCTCTTGTAGCGCTCTTTACAAGAGCGCTCCCATATGCAACCATATCGAAGCGCTTTTATAAAAAGCGCTCCCGTATGAACCATATAGGAGCGCTCTTTGGAAGAGTGCTCTCGTATGTTACTTTATAGGAGCGCTCTTCAAATGAGCGCTCCTGTATATTACTTTAATTTTTTTTTAAATCAGATTTTTTAAAATTTCTCCTTTTACGTCTCTTTCACAATGGCAAATCATAATATCAAAAACTAATTTAAAAATAATATCAACATAAAAATTTATATACAAGAAAAGAATTTGAAACTGATACAACAATTTCAATTTCCTAACTAATCTAGTTTAATTTCTAACAAGCCTAACAAATGAAACTATTGTTATTTTTCTAACATTGAAATCTAACTTCCTATCACAAATAGCTAATAATATATTCTGACAACTATTCAACTAAATCTTCTATTTGCTCCATGGTAAAATGCGAACATCTTACTCCAACAAAATACTACACAAGATATGAAAGCAATATATAAGTAATTAACATTATATCAACTTAATTTCAAAGCTTTTGACTTACATTTTCAGGAATGATCAACTCTTGTTGTGTGATTACTTCTCTCATAAACTTCATAACATAGTATCCACACTCCCAATCTTGTAATTATGTAGGTACCTATAAAACAATAAAAGATGTCATTATCAAAATATGGTAGAAATAAATTCTAACTTAATTTAAAATACTTCAGCAATGAAGTTATATATATGAATCATTTCATCAAGACGGTCAACATCATATGTCCCACTATCACGATCAAATGTTGAGTAGCTTGCACTATCCCTCCAATCATTTGCATTATTCCTTGTCTCCCCATGCATGGTCCAACAAGTATAAGTTGGATCAATTCCATTACAGATTAAATGATCTTTCAATTCTATTGGCTTTACTCTTTTTCCATAGCAACATTTCAAATAAGGACATATGACTCCAGGGGGTCTTGATCACAACAAAATGCAAATTCAATGAATTAATCCACACCATCCCAATATTCTCTAGATAGTTGATTAGCCGACATCCACTTATGATCCATATCACTAATATGATTATCAAAATTCAATAAACAAAAGACTTAGATTTCTATAAAAAAAATTCAACAACATCTTCCTTAAAAGAAGAACCTCCCAAATGATCAAACAATCAAATTTCACAATACAATACATTTAAACTAAAAAAATCAATTCATCCAAATAAAAATTTAGTAGCATAATGCATCTAAATTCTGTCAATCAATTGTAATTTAATTAATAACAATAATCTCCTTCAAAAGTATATTTCATAAATAAAATAAAAATGTTCAAGTAGTTTTCTCAACTTTAATCTAATTATCAACTACAAATACTCCATAATTCTAATATAAATAACTCCAATTCATATATTATCTATAATATTGATTATTAAAAAATATATATGAAATTTATTCTCAAATATATATAAATATATCAATATATTACATTATAAATTAATTATTAAAAAAATACCTTCACAGTGTAGTCTTCACGGCAGTAGCAAAGGTCTTTGCGGCGTTGCTTCCTCGGCTATACAGTAATGACACACGGCTGCAACGGAGGTCTTCACGGCGTCGCTTCCTCTGGTGTACAGCAGCGTCATAGATCTGGAACAGCAATGCAGATCTAGAATAGTGATGCGGGAGATGGCGGTGACGGCGATGGCAGCGCAAAAACAGAGACAGATGGCGCGACATGACACAGAAATGAACGAACAGTGATGAACACTGATTTGGAACAACGAACAGCAGCAGACAACAATTTGGAACAGCGAACAGTGGCGAACGACGATCTGGAACAGTGAACAGCGACGGAAGATAGACTGATACAGTGACAATCTGGAACTCGTTGGGAATGCACAACCTCAGTAAATGAGAGAGAGGTTTGAAAGAAGCTCATAAATAGGGAAAAGAAAACTGACGGGAGGCAGAGATATAAAAGACACCTCTTCCAGGGTGCTCGTCAAAGAGCGCTCCAGAAGATCTCTCTTTTGGAGCGCTCTTTGACGAGCGCTCCGGAAGATGAGCTCTTTCAAAGCGCTCATTAAAAGAGCATTTCGGAAGATAGTCTTTCGGAGCACTTAACTACGAGCGCTCTCGAAGGTCTTTTGAAATTTTTTACAATATTTTATTTATATTAATTAGGAGCATTATCTTATTGAGAAGCCCTGACATACAGGAGCGCTTATTTAAAAAAGCGCTCTGGTAAATTCCGCATTCACATTTTAGAGCGCTTTTTAAAGAAGCGCTCCTAAATACCCGCTTCTAAAGATATATTCTGTAGTAGTGTTTCCTTTACCAAAATATATATATATATATATATATAAATATATATATATATATATATAAATATATATATATATATATATGCACGTTTAAAATCTAATACTCAAATCCCTATTACAAGAGATATTTATATTTAGTGCTTGATTATGTTTTGAATATAATTGTCTCAAATAGAAGAATACCTATGATCAATAAAAGGGTTGAGGGGCAAAAATGACCTATAAGTTTTCTCAAATGAATTATAGGTATCCTTACCTTTTAGAGTGAGTAATATTTCCTTGGAATTTTTTTTTTAAAAAGGTACAAATTTACCCTATTGTTAACCTACACTAAAGTTGACTGTTAAGTTTCTTGTTTTAACCCATAACTTAACATGTGTCTTTCTCTCCCTTTTTCTGAACTGTTTTTCTTCTCTCCCTCTCTTTGACTTATTGTGTTCGAGCTAAACCAAAATCGCCCAGCTGAGTATTGAAGCTAGATTGAAACCATGATATGGCTTATAGTTCAAAGACCAGCATGGCAAGTAACTTAATCAGGATAAGCTTTACTAATGTCTTCACGCCATTACTACCCCTGAATGCTGTGCGGGGCTACTCATCCATGACATCTCTGGGTCTAAACACTGCTTTCCTCATAAGCTCCAACAAGAATTTGCAGGCCCTACTTTTGAACACAAGAATATCCTAGCTTGACAGCCACAACGCGCACAATTAGAGGCCCCATCCAAACACAGAGTGACAGCAAAATTTGTAGCATAGAACAACTAAGAATGAAAACTATGACCAACTTTAAAGCAATCCAAGAACTGAAAACAAATTTTGCAGACATTAATATTATTTTCAAACTAGGAACTCACAAATTTAACCAAATTGATCTAAAAACCCATATTAGCAAAAAAGTAACGTGCAGACAAAAGAGAGCATCAATGTGAAACTTATCAATTCAATCAGTGAAGAATGTAATTGATTAAGTAGAAGTACGCCACAATAAATGAAATCAACCAAATATATAGGGAATTTATTAAATCTGCTATTTCATCAAAGTTTGGGGTTTATGGCTAGGTATGCTCACTCATTGATTCCTCCAAGGACCTAGCACTCGCTGATTTCATTGAGTCTGGGTTTGCTCATTGGCTGGGTATGCTCTAGGAATTTCTTTGCAGCTCCCATGAAGAAGAGAACCTTATAATACAGCCTTTGAGGTAGTCAATCTTCTTGATAGTTATAGGGGCATTGGTTCCTTCGAGGATCTCGATCCTATGAAGAAATAGGCATTAATACTCACCGGAGAGCGTGCCAGGTTTTTGGGCAAGTTCTTCCTTCTGCACATTGACAAGGCCTTCAGCCGAGAGGACAAGAGTGACTCAAGGGAGGAGAGGATGACACGTGTAAGAATTGTTGGTCAAAGTATAAAGTCACACGTTAGTCTTGGTTATGGAATAAATTTGCACCTTTTTTAAAACTTAAAAAAATAAACATTGCTTCCTTTACAAGGAATGACACTAATAACTTATTTGAGAAAACTTTTGAAAATTTTTTTTTCCTTTAATCCTAATAAAAAAATTAAATTCTACTTTTTCTCTAGGACAACAATTTCAATAATCGGACTCCTTCAATGCTCCTATGAGATTCACCCAGTCACCCCCATCACAGCATCAACTTGGATTGCTCCTCATCGTCAAATTGATCACTTGTGTATAATTTAAATATTTGCCCAATCACATGGACCCCACACTGGCACATAAAAGGAAAAAGAAAATCACAAAAAGAGGTGAGTTTTCATAATTATCCTTTTATTCACCAAATTTTGTGTTTGTTTATATAACTCCCTCTCGTCCTTTTTGCAAGTTATTTTGAACATTTTTATTAAATTAAGAAAAATTTTAAATCACATAACTCTATTTAAAAATTCAACAAATTTTCAACAATATTTTTATTAAATATATATACTTTAAAAATAAAATATTCTAGCATTTAATATCTTTTCAAATATTTAATAGGAGCAAAAAGATAAAGATAGACACAATAATTATTGAAGTGTCGTGTAAATAAAATTAAAATAAATATTCTTTCTTTTCTATAAATAAGGCTAGGGGAGAAAATGTTTAGCTCTTATGACTTTGGATTAGAGGTGACAAAATCAAAATTTGGGGCCCTTAACATTTGGGTCTTTCAATGATTTTATTCTTTTTCCTTATAAAGTTTTCATTATTGCAAATAATTAAAAGAAAAGATGCTTTTCAAAGTTTCCCAGATAAATTTGCATCCTTCACCTATGGGTGAAATCATGGCACTTGCCTCTTGATAGTGAAACATATTCGAATTGATTATAATTATCATTAATTTCCTAATTACATTAAAATGAGAAGAATATTTAGTAATAAATAGTGACAAATGAATGATTTGTCCAAACTCCATACTACAGTTAATCGGCCGTAACACATTTTCATTCCTTCTCTGCTTATGTTAATTAATAAATTGACTTAATTAAAATAAATAAATTATGGGGATAGATATGATAGACTGATAGTTGATATAGTATACATAGAAGTTGGCTCTTAAATATATTGACTTTTTTTTTGGGGTAGACAATCTAATCATATTTTTAGGCATGGCATTTATTCAATAATAAAATGAATAAGTAGTTTATATGTGTGTGTGTGTGTGTGTATAAGTAGAATCGCAAGTAACATCCCGGTGATGATACATTTCTCTGATACAATTTTGATCGATTTATTCTTTTTTAAAATTTTAAATATAAATAAAAATATCTCCCCAAAATATCTCTACATTATCTCAATTTCTCATTAACTTATTCATTTACAATCTCAAATTGAAATTACAAATAAATTTAAATTTAAATTTTAAAAATATTTGCAGAACTACAAGCAGCATCCTTGCAATGACAAGTGTCCATCACATAATTTTGCTTTATTTATTTTTTATTTTAAAATTTTAAAATATAAAAAAACCATCTCACCCACAAATATCTCTATATCATCTCAACTTCATATTAATTAATTAATTTATTTACAATTTTAAATATCTAATTTAAAATAATAATGAAATTATGTATATCCTCCTCATCTCCAAAAGTCTCTCCCCAATCCAAATTGACCAACTTCTTACCCATAATTTTAAATTTCAATTTTACAAATTTTGTGAAATTTTAATTTTAATTTTTAAAATTTTGAAAAATTGCTCATAATTTAAAATTTAAATTTTCAAAATATTAGTATAATTTTAATTTTAATTACTCAAAATTTAAAATAAATATAAAACTACCTCACTCCTAATCAAATTGTCATGCCACAAATGTGGGTAGTGTTATTACATGATGGGGTGGTTGCATAATGAGGTGTTAAAAGATGTTCACTTTTTCCTAACACATTGTGCAAATTATAAATTCATAACTACCATCTTCTGTTTATAACTCTTGTAGTTTAAGGGGCAGCAAACCTTCCTTGTTAGGACCAAGGATAAAGACTAGCCATCTTTTACATGTAAGAAGGTAAAATTTTCTATTCGAGTTCTCAAAACTCTCTCATTTTATTGAACAATATTTGTTTTTGAATCTTAGTGACTTTGTTTTTGTTTGAAAGTAAAGTTTGTTTTAAGATCTCCTCCTATCACAAAGCCTAGACTAATTAATGCTAAAGTCATAATTTTGCAGAATTTATTATGAATTTCCACCATTTCCCTTAGAAATATATATGAAAATTTCCTAACTATAGTTATTGTTGATGCAGTGAAGCTAGAGTTGAAGATGATGGAGAGAGTGTGCAGGCTCTATGTCACATGAGAGTGAGTCTTGCTTATTCTCTAATTTTGTTTTTGTCCTTTAAATTATGAGTTTGAAGATCTGGACTTGAATCATATCATTCTTACAAACTTTGTTTATGTGCTTTCTTTGTTGATTTACAGGTTATTCACGTGATTGTTATCTCCAACTCCAATGACCTATGGCATGCATATTTTGCTAAAAAGGAAAAAAATAAAGGAATTGATTTTTTATATTAGAAATATGTGTTCTACTTTACTCTTCCTTTTTAGATTTATCTTTAAATTTTGTCTATCATATCCATTCCTTCTTCTTCTTCTTTTTAGCAAACATATCCATTCCTCAAGTTCATCAAACCATGTGTGATTACATTTTTCATAATCACATTTCAATGTTTGTTGTTTGCTTTCCTTTAGGTTCAATGTTCAATGCCACTTCATTGATGCGTATAGGATATATTGTAATTTGGTTGCTTTTTATCGTAAAATCTCTAGTTTGATGAAATGTAATACTACTTGAGTTAAAAGGGATTTGGCACCATTGTATTAGGTAATTGCATGGTTTTTAATTTTTATTGAAACATTGTATTAGGCCATATTGAATATGAGAATAAATTATTTTTTTACAGCAATTGAAATGTCAATGTGCCTCCAGATGTAACATCCTAAAAATTTAACCCTAATTAACTATGTCTAATTAGGGTAAACAAGTAAATTGATGTGGTGTTGGTTAGAGGTCTAATGGGTGTTTTTAGTTGTGATTTCAGCCTTAAATTTGGGTTTGACGTGAAGTTGAGTCACTCAAACATCAAAAAGAGAGAAAATATGAGGAAAGAAGTTCTGTGCCACATGCTGCAACGCACATGTGACCATCAGTAAAGGAGGGACCTCTCTTGTCAAAAATTTATAGTTATAAAGCTGCATCAGAGTTTGAAAATAAAACAAAAATAAAGAGTAGAATGAGGAGTTTGGGTTTTCTTTGCTCGAGCTTACATAGTTGAAGGTTTGGGAGCAATTCTAAGTTGTTATACACCAAAGTTAAGGCTCATAAACTCCTTTCCTCCTTTTCTCTCCCATTTTCTTGAAGAGTTAAGTTAGGGTTTATGTGGGGAGGTTGATTTTTGGTCCATAATAGCTATAGGTTCGAACCCATTGACTTAAATAAAATTAATAAGACTTGTTTAGGTTATTTAAACTTAATATTGATGATTTTGTAAGTATTTGGTAGGTGAAGGCTATTAATGGCTGAAAATAGGCATTTATAAGGGTGTTGGAGGTGTTAAATGCCATTAATGGTGGTTTAATGATGTATTAAGGCTAATGTAAGTTAAAGGGAGCTAATATACTCAATGGGTATCTTTGAAATTGAGAATTTGTGGTTTCGTGAGTTGGGAATATCAGAGTATAATGTTAGAAATTATCCTAATGAGGATATTGATGGTTATTGATGGGGTTAATTGTAGATCAATCACAAAATTGGCACCACTCAAGCTAATTGGAGCTTTGAAATTATTTATGCTTGAGGGGTAAACCTTTAACTTCTCAAAGGTTTGAAGTAATTGAGAAAAATTTAGTTTATGCATTTGTTTTGTTGATTAATTTTATATTAAAGTAAATGATTTAAAAATCAAATGGTCTTTGTAAACTAATTTGATGCAAAATATGGCAATGTTATTAAGTGTGTGATGTGTTAAAATCAATGAGAAATGTTGTATGGATGTATGTATGCATATGAGATTGTTGTAATTGTGTAAGAACTTGTACAATGAGCAATATGAGTAAATTTGCATATTGAAATATGTGGAGCATGATGGAGATGAATTGTGATGAGTATGATATGATGTGGTTAATGTTTATGGATTTGTATACTATGTGTTGATATCTGTATGGCATGATCATTTATGGTGGGAGTTCGCCAAGGAGGGGAGTAGTGATAAAATCCACGTGGTATTGGCAGTTTCATTAAAATCAAAAGTTAGCCAAATTGCCAACTGATGGAATTAAGAGGTAGTTTGTCCCATTATTATTGAGGAACTGTCCTACTTGTTCTTTGAGAGTCAAACCTAACTAGTCTCCATTAGTTTAGAAAGATGTGTAAATGTAAGGGTATTATGAATTATGTGATGATTTATGAGAAAATATCTCCTCCTTCTATTTTTGTAATCAAGGGGTTTGAGCAGTAAAAATGTAGAATATGTGATGTTTAGTTGTTGTGGTGTGTTGCACAAGTCCTATATAGTCAATTCAGGGTGATATAAGGTTTGGTATAAGCTCTTGGCACATAGATGGCCAAGTAGTGTAATAATGTTAAAAATATGTGAGATTTGAAATGGGTGTCCAACTTTTAATTGAAAAGTAATTTGGTTGTGAAATTAGTATTGTTAGCTAGAGTTTGAAGAAAGCTTTTTGTGAACACTTAAATAATCTCAATTGGACATTGGACGGAGAAATGGGTTATGTCAGAACTTCACCCTAGAAGCTGTCATTTAATAGCAACTATGTTGTCAAATTCATGTAATGTGTTGGAAATTGTGCCCTAGGGCCAATCATTGTACTATGCACATTGTTATTTAATGAATTTTTCTTTTTTTATTATATCAATTGCATGTTCACTATGATAACTATATTCTTGGACAAAATATAGTGATTGTCCTAAATGTCCCTGATCGATCATCTATAAGGGATCATAGATGAAATAAGACTAGTATGATTTTGATTAATTATAAAGATACAAATCAAAGTCATAAGCACTTGAAAGAGTATGAGGTGTTGGATCAACCCGTTATGAGGAAAGTTGCACGGTACAAGTGATAAGCTTATCTCATATGTAGCTATGAGATAAGCACTTGAAAGAGTATGAGGTGTTGGATCGACCCGCTATGAGAAAGTTGCACGGTACAAGTCATAAACTTATCTCATATGTAGCTATATCACTAAGCCCTTTGACCTGAGATCATCATGGATTCCTACATGATGACCATTGAACTTTGACCTAGTCAAAAGTCACCTTTGATTGGGTGATCATAAAGGCTATGATTGAGTTTAGTGATATTCATGCAGAGGAGTATGAGTGGTTAAGATGGAATTTGTTCTTTACATTAAGTGAGAGATATTACTAGGCCTCTCAATAAGTAAGACTGAGAAAATATATGGCCATACTATAATGGAAAGGGTTTTTCTATTGCTATAGTCAGTCTACTCAAAGATCGAGAAAGTATTGGTCAGGTAAAGGAGAATGACAATTTCATGTTTCACACTTGACTAAAATATCACGTGACAAAATGGATATGATATGGTTGCATGATAGATTATATCAGATCATCGATTCCCATGTGAATTGGGTAGTTGCAATGTCTTGCTAGAAATCACTTGTAAGTTATGAGCTAATAGCATAATTAACCTACTATCAACTTCATATAAGCCTATAGGATCGCATACAAGAACAATCCAACTCGAGCTATAATATCCAAGTTCATTGAATTTGAAATATGTCTAGATTTAATGAATGTAATATAGGGTGAATAAATTATATATATATATATATATTTGAATATTTATTTGATAAATATTTATATTTATATTTATATGAAATATAAAATTCAAAAATATAATTATATATATATATTTTGAAATATATATGTTCGTGTGTGTGTATGATATATAAAATTAAATATATACTATATATATATATATTTAAAAATATATATGTATATATATTCGTGTGTATATATATATAATACAATATGTATATGTGATATTATATTATATTATATTATATTATATTATATTGTGTTAGTTTTAAATTTAATTTTATATAATCGATTAAATTTAATGATTAACATGATATGAAAGAATATCATATCATTTTTGTAGTTTGAATTTATAAGATAAATTCAAATTAGATATGATATTATAGATTTTATTTATGAGATAAATTTAATCTAAATTTCAGTTGGCTCTTGAAGTGGAAGGCAAAAACCCTAATTTATATACTATATATAGATAGGGACATGCTTTATGAAGTGATAGAGAGTTAGAAAAGTTCTGACGGCCAAACACTTTGAGAGCCACGAAATACTCTAGAGAAAGAAAAACTAATGTTCAATGAAAAATGGACATTGGGAACACTAGCAAGCTGTTTAAGTTAGGGAGATGTTCATGTAGATACCAGTAGAGGGAGCAGATCTACGTTGTCAGCTCCTGAGATCTAAACTCTTGAAGAGAATAAGCATCAAGTTCGAAGAATTAAAAGGTAACTCTTCTATCCACCTTGACTTAAACGAGTTTGTTTGATCTATATCTGTAACATCTAAAAACTTTAAATCTGGAAAAATTTACTAATTAAGGGATAAATTAGTTAAAAAAGATTATTAATTTATTTAATTATATTTCTGGGTTGCTAATTGGCTTTTTGGGTCATTTTAGCTCTAAATTGAGTTAGGATGGAAGTCGGATCAAGTCGGGTGGCATCGGGGGGGGCAAAATCAACATTTTGCTCGCTATGTCATGAGCCACGGCTTGTGTGGCGTGCGAGGAAACTTAAAGTTTTGAAAATCATCAAAAAATGACAGTTTTTATGGTGGGAAACCTAGAACACGAAGGGGCAAGTTTTGGGCACTACTAGGGCATCATTTTGGGAGAATTTTAAAGATAAATTGAGCCTTCAAAATCTTTTGTAAATTTTCTTCCCTTCTCCTCTACCTTTTCATCTCATTTTTCATGGGATTTGAAAGTGGGATAATTTGCTTTGAATGGATTAAGCTATAAGTCTATATTTTGAAAGTTTTTATTGACTCTAAGGGTTTGATTTATGTTTATTAATCTTGGATATGTAGTAATATGAAGCTACTTTGTTGTTTGGTGAAAGCTGGATCAAGCCTAACTTGATCATGGGGTTTGAAGTGTGATAAGTTGAGATATTAAGTGTTGTGTCATGATAGAGTTAGAGGGAGGCTTGAAGGGATTGTGTGAACAAATTATAATCTTAACAAGCCTCTTTGTTGAGAATATGAGTGAGAAGTGGGAGAATTGAGAGGTAATTGGTAGCTAATAGTGCTTGTGTTAATTGAAAATTAACATATAGTACTTGTTGATGTAGATTGTGGTGTGGGAAGATTTTCCTTGACACAAGAAGAGATTTAGTACCACGGGTAACCCTTTTAGTAACAAAAGGGTTGAGGTAACTAGATAATTTACATTATTTATTACCTTGTATAAGTTATTCTGAAGTTGCTTTTCTATGATTTGTTGTGTATATATGTATAAATTTTGTAAAGGTTAACTATTTTAAAAAATGAGTGGAGTATTGATTTGTAAAATCTCAAGTTTTTAAAGTAAGTGGTAATATTCATTATATTAGTTTAAAAAGTAGTTTATGTATGGTTAAGTGGAGATATGCAGTGATATGTGACATATTAGAGGGTGGGAGGTCACTCTAATGGAATTAGTGAAGATTAAGTCTATATGACAATGCTAGCACCTCAGGATATCAAGTGCAGTACTTACTTTCCTTAGTGCTTGAAAATGGGTGTGGTGTTGGAGACTTACTCTCCTTAGTACCCAAAAGGGTGTGGAGTTGGAAAATATACTCCTTAGCATCCATAGGATGTGGTGTTAGAGTAACCACATCTCAATTACTTATAATAGGAGGAACTAGTAGTCCAGAAGTGGTTTAGGATACCTTGGCCGGGTAGTCCTACCGTGGATGGTGAGCTTGTGGACCATACATGTGATTTGATTTTATGAAATAGCCTATTGGTTCAGTCAGGAGTATTAGAGGACCGGATGGTTAGGGATCATACATGTAACTTATGGTGATTTTATATGGTGTGTTTATTTTATTTATTTTAAGGCTTGTTTATAACTTGGCATGTTAATGTAGATTATCTTAGTTACTGAGGTTTTTATCTTACCCCGTGGTTATTATTTTACAAGTTCTACTGCTGAGACTGAGCAAGGGAAGCAATCGGGCAAGGATTAGCAGATTTGCTACATCACGAATAGTAATGCTCGATTTTGGTTTGAGTGGTGTACATAAACTTATATGGATGATATTATATGTTGCCAACTAGGAATGCATATCATTTTGATTGGTTGCACTTATTTCATACTATGTTATTTTGTATTTTAGCCCAATATTGTATATGATGTGAATATGTAGCAATTTTTGTGGTGATGGGCTAAAATACTATTACAAGTGCAAGGAATGTTTTATCTATGTGGTGACAATTTATATGTAGTGTACTATGTGGCAATAGAGGCCAAATAGTGTATATGGTGTTGATTTGGTATTTTGGCCATATTGGGTGAAATGGCCATTGAGTGGCCAAATTTTGTGTTTGATATGTTTTTGTGTGTTTCAATGCTCAATCAAGTGTATTTTGGTCTATTGGACTTGGTTCAAGCCTTACAATGGGTTAATGGTATAAGTTATGAGTTTTAGGTACTTGGATAATTGAAAATTGCTTTAAAAATTGAATTTTGCATCTGAGAGTCTAAAATTCTCATATAGTGTCCGATCATAATGAAATTTGTATGATTAGTTAGCTTATTGAATAAGCTTCATGTAGGTGTTTGAATCACTTCAATCAGGCATTGGATGCGAAAATGACGCGTGTTTGAAGTTTGTCTAGAAAAGTTGTCATGCTAGCATTGCTGTCATGGACACGTGTGCTACGGCGCATTTCGTGCAAGCCGCGACGTATGGTACAGTGAGAAAACTTACCTTTCTATGCCACATGCCGTGGCGCATGGACCACAAGCCATGACGCTTGGACCAAAATACTCAAAAATGATATTTTTAGCCTTGTTTTAAAGTATTTTGCTTCCCAAAACTTTTCCATGCTTCCAATATTTTTATAAATCATTAAGTTTAAGCTCAACCTATAAACTTGAAGGGTTTTTATGGGATCCCAAATATTTGACAATTATTTCTAAAAGATTATTAGTTTTATCCCTTATATCTATAATGTGAGCTTAAGAGCAATCCTTGCTCCTAATTATGTTTGTTTGTTGTGATTGTGTGGTGAATTTTTGTAATGTCAAGGTGAACATTACAATATCAGTATAGGAATTTTAAAATTTTAATCTTTTATTATGCCTCCCTATCCAACATAATATGTCACTATGCACCTACAATAAACCGTGGTGCATCACAGTTCCATATTGTTAAATGATTGTTTTTCACTCTAAATGCAAATGCTTTGATTCTTATTGGATTCCATTGCATCCATAAAATTTTTAACTCTATTTTCTATTGATTAAACAATTGTCCACTGTTGCGATGTTAGAAAACTTGGGATCCCATTTTGGTTAATTTTATAAACTTGGTAATCCAGTTATTAACTAGTGATTTACTATGTATTGGGAGTTAATTGTAGTTTAGTATGGTTGACCTTACAACTTGATTTTTCTTGTTTTGATAATTGGCTTATGGTATGTGTATCAAGATTTGAGATTGTCTGTGATTGTGTATTGTCATATAGAGTTAATGTAACATCTATAGTTTTAATCTAGATTTTTTTGCTAATTAAAGGAGAAATTAGTTAAAAAAGTGATTAATTAATTTAATAATATTTTTGGGTGACTAAAAGAGATTTTGGATCATAAATAGCCTAAAAAAAAGGCTAGGATGGAAGTTAGGTTGAATTGGATTAAAATGGGGAAGCAGATATAACATCCTGAATTTCTAATTCCTGCATTAATATTGATTAAGGAACAGATTAGTGATTTAACGTGAGATTAGGATTTTGGATAGTGAAATGTTGTTTTGACTCTTTGAGATGTTATATAAACAAATTTGAGTGGAAGGATGGCATCGTGAAGCAAAGCTTGTGCTGAGATGCGCCTATATGTATGGCACAAAATTATAGTTAATTAGTGCATGTCTAGCTCGTGAAATTAGAAAGAGAAGTAGAGAAGGAGAGTGTGAGGGTGGGAGATCTCTATTAGGGCAAGTTATTTTAGGAGCAAGGATGACGTTTCCGTTCTATTACTTATCGAGTAAGTCTTGTGTTACCTTAACCTCCGATTCCACCCTATTTTCTCTTAGTTTTAACTATTGAGAAACTGAATTCTAAAGTTTTAAGGAGATGATTTCTTACCTTATGGTAATAGAAAGGTTCCCTGGGACTAGACTAGACCTTTGTGATTGTTTTGAGTTGGAATGATAAAATTTTGAAGCTTTTGGCTTAAATTTAACCTAGTTTAAAGAGAGAGAGAGAGTAATAAGAGAAATCTAATTATGAAAAGGTTAGTGCTTGTATTAAGTGTATTATGTGATTGATCTAGTGGAGCTATAGTTTTATATCAGGGAGCTTGGAGGTTTGGTGGATAGATGATCATGTTAGTTGATGTAAATGTGTGAAATTTTTTGTGATAAAAAGAAAAATTATGTTATTTTGACTATATAAACTATTGAAGTGGTTTTTGGTTACTTTCATGTGGTTATTTGTGATAGTAAACATTTATGAGCTATATTGATTACTGAGATTTTGATCTCACCTATGGTTATTTACATGTTTAGGTTCTAACACTGGTGGTGCAAAGGGAAAGGAAACGTGCTGAGTAAAGATACTTTTTAAAAGCTCATTGTAAGCTGGTGTAATCAATTGGAGTAAACAGTAGTGGCTATATATATAAGTTGCCATAGGAATCAATACTTGTACATAAATTTATGAATGTGTATATATTTGTGTGGTTTTGAGTTCTAGCACAATGAACTTGTGTATGTGTATACATGATGAAATGGCAATGTGGGCTAGTGGTTGAATAAGAGTGTGTGTGGATATGATGAATACTTGAGGTATGTGTCAAATTTGGCCTTATGCATGAATGAGGTTGAGAAATATGGAATATACCTAGAGTATGTGTTGGGGGTGTTTATGTAGGATAGGCTAGCATCCAAGAGGGGGACAAATTAGGTGACACTTAAAAACTCTTGAAAACTTAAAAGAGTGAAATTCTTTAGTATGATGGAAGAGGATGAGACACATAAGATTTATATTGGTTCAACCCCAAACTTGGCCTACGTTCAGTCCTCAAGATCACACTTGAGATTTCCAACTAAATTTACAAGCTTTAATGGATGCTTGCTACCACAGTATAACTCACAAGTCTAAACTTATCTTGAATCAATTGACAAACCTTGTTACAATCCAGAAAGTTATTACAAATACTTGAAAATATTTCTTCAAGATTTTCAATGTAGAAGATAAACTTTCACATAAAACTCTTCTAACGAGTAGATGAAATTAGAATTGGAAGTTTATAAAATTATGGGAGGTTTTTCACAATTCTTTTTAAGAATGATGAATAAATGAAAGATGTTTAAGCACAATTTGAAAGCTTTTTAAATGCTCAGATAAATATAAGTTCACTTAAGGGTCAAAAGTTCTTGTTTAGATTTGAATTGAATCACATATATAGTTTTAGTAGTTGGAGCAATTTCTTATGAGTGATCTATTGAATCACATGTGAAATTTCCTTCAACTAGAAAGCATTGGTTAAAGAAGACCTTCTTGAATTCATCCCAACTTAACCGAATAGCACTGGTCGACCTCATAGACTTCCACTATCTCTTGATGGTATTAACTAGCTACACCGTGGCTAGAACAACTTTCTGCTTAGGGGTACAAATCACCACCTTGAAAATAGTTTCTAGTTTCTCAATCCACAATTCTACTTTCCCCTCTCTCATGTTGCCATCAAACGTAGGTAGTTTAAATCGAATAAAAGTTTTCCAAGTATGATCAATTGATGGATCAGTGCAGGAATTTCTTGCCTACTACCTAAACCCTAAAATGGTCCAAGTCTACTCTGTGCTTCCTCATGCACTAGAATATTTTGAGCCTCAACTCTCTCCTCTTGTTCTCCACCTCTCAGGATCGTACCATGATCCTTAACTGTTTGCCTTATATTTACCATCATATCTCTAAGCTCCTTAAGTAGCTTATCCCTTGTATCTCTCTAGGTTGAACCGGTTGAACTTTCGGCTCCCATTCCTCATTAACTACTCGTCTAAACACAACACTTCTAGCACGAGTGCCTCAACTCACAATGTATACTATTTTCTCCCCTCTTAAGGATGAAAATAAGAAACATAAAGGACATCAGGGAAAGAGTTGTGTAATGAACAATAAGTTGCCATATCAGCTAGAATGAATGCATTAAACAATTACCACAATTAGGTCTTGAAACTCAAGAAACTGATACCAAAATGTAACCCTCCCCCTTATCCTCTAGATATAGGAGAAGATTAACTAAATCACGATATGAATCAAAAACTTTGTCTGAAAAGCTTAGGTCCAAGACTTGTTTTGCAAAATTATCAAAATCATAACACATTAAACAATACATAGCGGAAGCACATAACATGCATTCATAACAAACGTTGCATGCCTCCAAAGGAAAGAATTAAGGTTTGATTTTTGGCCATGCGCTACGGTGTGCAATACATGAGTCGTGGCATATGGTATAGAGCCACATGCTTAGACTTTTTATGTCATGCACCGCAACATAAGACGCCATGTGCCTAAGTGTGCTAATCTGGATTTTTTTACTGTCATTTGACAGCAAAAATGACAAATTTTTGATATGCGTTGTTTTCATATACGACATTTGATCAGAATGATTCAAGTGCCTACACAATACTTATCTCATAAGCTAGTTAATGAGAAAGGTTTGGACCTATTCTAACTGTCCAATTAAAATTTGGACATTCGGGTGGAAAAAGTCAGTTTTTCAAAGAATTTCACACATCTAAGCATTCAAATCGATCCTATTGTCTTATTAGACCACACAAGGCCTTGAAGTCCAAAAGTACCCAACACACCTGATTAACCACATTTTATCACATATATACACATATATCAAAATTCGGCTATTCAACAACCCATTTTTCATAAATGACAATTTAACACAACTTAACACAACTCGGCCCACTTGGCCTATTTTACCATTAAAATCACATCTATCCACATTTATATCATAGTCATAGCTCAATCATAGCCCTAAATTACTCATTTCATCATAATTTCACACATGGGCTAAGATTAACCATAAATTTTTACAATCTCAACCAAACACAACTCAAACATGCATGCAATCTCCAATGGCAACTTATTTACATACACACACACACACACACACATGAGTTTTCAGTTCATTATATAATACTCTAAGTTCACACATCTTCAACAACTCTAAGCTAGTCTAGACTCTTTTCCCTTACCTTGATCACTACTTTGTCCTATAAAAATGTAGCCATTGGGGTGAGATAACAATATTAGTAATGAAATAACTCACTCCTATTGACTATCATATGCAACTATATGAAAGTAAAGCATAATATATCCTTAATCATAACATAATCAAATGTTTCATTTCAAATTTCACTTATATCAATCATTTCATCACTTTTATACTTTGTTTCACTACTTTTCTCTACTTTTTCATTGATACAGCATATACCATGATCACTGCTGACTGAACCTCCAAATCACCTTGACTTGAAACTATAGGCTCACCTTAGACCAATATACACTCTCATTGGCCCTAAGCTCACTTTTAGTGGTAGAATCACATGATTAAAGGTGTTCTATCTCACTTCAAGATTATGGTTACCCTTAATACACACAATGGGGTATCATTAACTCAACAACCATATCATACAGACACTAAAGAGTCCAAATCTCTAACATTGTACCTCAATAGGCATAAAGGAGATCATCTCCAGCATCACACCTTGAAAGGCATTAAGAAGGTATAATTCTCCAACACTGCACCCCATCAGGTATTAAGAAGAATATGCCATATGGTCTTATCACCACATCTCCACTCGAGTGAACTCCCACCCCTATGATCATGCTTTCCTAACCATTCATAGGTTCTCAATCACCACTTTACTCATATATATACATATACATACTTTTATATCAAATTACACAAATTTCATTACTTGTTTAACTAAAATCTCTTTTTATGCAACAAACATTCAATGATACAAAATATGCTTAGTTTGAAACTATTTCATACATTATGTAGTAAATTCATACATAGTTACAATAAATAATCAAATAGAGGAAGTTATTCAATTACCTAAACCCTTCTGTCATTAGAAAGGTTACCCGTGGATTTCAACTACCACTATAGCTTGTCACAAGCTTCCTTTCTCAACTCACGTACACGATATGCCAATCTAAATACAATTGGCATAATTTAATCAATTGGTCTAATTTGACCAAAAGTACATAATTATTACTTACGGCTAAATATAGCCATCTATTCTTTTCCATTATCCATTCTAGGTCCATTACTACTTGATTACTATTTTACATCACCTCAACTAGTCTTATTTCACTCAAACACAATTTTCACCCTAAAATCTTGATGAATTAGGACTAAATTGAGTCTATGGGTTTAATGCTCTATCGTTCAGCTCTAAACTAGTTGCAAGGCTCTAATTTAACTCTTGAGAACATTTTTACTACTATTGGGCAAGAATCAAACCCCTTAAATTTTACTGATTCAATTTCTCTATAACTCATATTTAGAGAAATTTAGGTAGAATGAAAGGTAAGAGTTATACGTAGCTTACCCGCTAAGTTATTAATCAGAACAACCTTTCCTATCTCTAAAATAGCTTGCCCTAGCACACCTTTCACTCTTCTCTTCTCCCTTTCATGTGTTTCAATTTTCTCCTTCTAAAGTTCATGAAATTTCAAGACTTAAGAAGTTACTTTCTGGTCCATGCACCATGACACATGTACCATCAGCCATGGCGTATGGGATAGTGAGAAGAATTTTCACCATGCATACTTGCTTTGACCCAAAACGCAATCCTCTCACCCATATCTATTCATTTGACATCACAATGAGTCAAATCATCACATAATCATCTAAATTGCTAATCCTACACTAATTACAATTTTACTCCTGATTAATAGCTAATCACAGGATTAAGAAATTTAGGATGTTACATTTAAGGCATCACATAACACAAGTGATAAATCATGCATGAATCACTTTTTAACTCTTGCGTGATACATAAGTTAGTGTGCCCAGCATGTTGATTCTTGTGAGCACCTAACCAGAATCACGTGTGATTTTTAGGTTCATTGATCTTGGATATGTGTTAATATGAAGCTACTTTATTGTTTAGTAGGAGTTGGATCAAGCTTTATCTTGATCATAGGGTGTTGAAGTGTAATAAGTTGAGATATTGAGTTTTATATTGTGATAGAGTTAGAAGGAGACTTGAAGGGATGAAGTGAACAAATTCTAATCTTGACAAGTCTATTTGTTAAGAATTTGAGTGAGAATTGGGATAATTGGGAGGTTATTATTATCTAATGGTGCTTGTGTTAATTGAAAATTAACATATAGTACTTGTTGATGTAGATTGTGGTGTGGGAAGACTTACCTTGACACAAGAAGGGAATTAGTACCACGAGTAACCCTTTTAGTAATAAAAGGGTTGAGGTAACTAGATAATTTGCATTGTTTACTACCTTATATAAGTTATTCTCAAGTGTTTTTCTATGATTTGTTGAGTATATATGCATAAATTCTTTAAAGGTTAACTATTTTAGAAAAAGTGGAGTATTGGTTTGTAAAATTCTATATTTTTAAAGTAAATGGAAAGATTTTATTATACTTGTTTGAAAAGTTGTTTATTCATGGTCATGTAGAGATATGCAATGAAATGTGGCATATTAGAGGGTGTGAGGTCACCCTAGTGGAGATAGTGAAGATTAAGTCCATATGGCATTGCTAGCACCTCGGGATGCCAGGTGTAGTATTTACTCTCTTAAGTGCCCGAAAAGGGGTGCGGTGTTGGAGACTTACTCTCTTTAGTACCCAAAAGGGTGCGGGTTGGAGACTATGCTCCTTAGCATCCGTAGGATGTGGTGTTGGAGTAACGACACCCCAATTTCTTGTAATAAGGGGAAATAGTAGTCTGGAAGTGGTTTAGGAGACATTGGCCAGGTAGTCCTACCATGGATGGTGAGCTTAGGGACCATACATGTGGTTTGTTTCTGTGAAATAGCCTATTGGTTCGGTCAGGAGTATTAGAGGATCGGATGGTTAGGGATCATGCATGAAAATTTATGGTGATCTTATATGATATCATGTTACTTATTTTAATGCTTGTTTATAACTTGGCTTGTTAATCAATAATGTAGATTATCTTAGTTATTGAGATTTTTATCTCACCCCATGGATTATCATTTTACAGGTGCTACCAGTGAGACTGAGCCAGGGAGGGAATCGGGCAGGGGCTAGCATATCTGCTATGCTTTTTGTAAAGCCTAATTTTAGTTTGAGTGGTGTACATAAACTTGTTATATGATATTATATGTTGCCAACTAGGAATGCATATCATTTTGATTGATTGCACTTGTTTCATACTATGTTATTTTGTATTTTAGCCCATATGATATGTGATGTGAATACGTTGGAATTTTTATGGTGATGGGCTAAAATACTAATACAAGTGCAAGGAATGTTTTATCTAAGTGGTGATAATGTATGGGTAGTGTATTATGTGGCAATAGAGGCCAAATAGTACTTGTAGTGCTAATTGTGAATTTTGACCATATTGGGCAAAATGGCCATTAAGTGGTCAAATTTTGTGTTTGGTATATTTTTGTGTGTTTGATTGGTCACTCAAGTGTATTTTGGTCCATTGGACTTGGTTCAAGCCTCACAATGGGTTAATGGTATTAGTTATGAGTTTTGGGTACTTGGATGGTTGAAAATTTCTTTAAAAAACTGACTTTTGCATCCGAGTGTCTAAAATTCTCATATGGTGTCAGATCGTAACAAACTTATACCATTAGTTAGCTTATTGAATAAGCTTCGTGTGGGCGCTTGAATCACTCCAATCGGACATCGGATGTGAAAATGGCGCGTGTTTGAAGTTCATCCAGAAAAGCTGTCATGACAGCATTATTGTCATGGACAGGTGCGCTGCGGTGCATTTTGTGCAAGCCGCGGCATATAGTACAGCGAGAAAACATGGCATTCTGTGCCACAAGCTGCAGTGCACGGACCACGAGCCGTGGCGCATAGACAAAACACTTAAAAATGGCATTTTTGGCCTTGCTTTGAAGTGGTTTTCTTACCAAAACTTTTCCATGCTTCCAATACCTATATAAATCATTAAGTTTGAGCTCAAACTATCAATTTAAAGGATTTTTATGGGATCCCAAATATTCCTCAATTATTTTTAAAAGATTATTAGTTTCAACCCTTTTATATATAAATGTGAGATTAGGAGCAAATCCTTGCTTTTAATTATGATTGGTTGTTGTGATTGTGTGGTAAATTTTGGTAATGTCAAGGTGGACATTACAATGAAGGCTATGTTAGGGCTTTGATTTAGGTAAGATTATAGGCTTGTTTAGATTTCCAATCATTCAGGTAAGTTACCTAAAAATCTTCTCTACCTATCTACCTTAGTTTTCTTAGATTTTGGAGAATGGGTGGTTGCTTTTTGAGTTCGAGGGGAATTATACTCGAACCTTCAGTCTTGCGTGTGGTTGTGGGAGTTTCATTTAAGCTTCTTTGAGTTGAATAAGTGTTAACATGAAGCTTAGGCTGGTGGATTGAAAGGGTTGAATAAATCCTAGCCATAATTTAAGAGGTTTGAAGTTATCAAAGCTTAGTATTGGTGCAAATTAGATTATTGTTGCTAAATGAAAATATTATAAGTAGTTGTAGCTTCAAATAGCTAAATGATTGAATTTAAGGATCTTTGAATAGTTAAGGGATACTCATATTAGTTTGGAAGCTAACGTATAATGTGTATATTGTAGATTTTGGTAGTTGAGACCTCCTTGAAGTTAAGGATATGATAAGAACACACGTGGACTATAGGTTATCCTTTTAATGATAAAAGGCTTGAGGTAACTAAATATTCTACAATATTTATTAACTAGTTTAAGCATATACAAGTAGCTGTATGTGCATAATATACACTATATTCATATAAACATGCTTTATGGAATTATAAATACAATTGAGATAAGACATAGTTGTATATTAGTAGACATTTGTAAAGGACATGTTGTAACATCGCAAATCATAATCCCTAGATTACTATAGAATTAATTAAGTTTAATTATGGTAATTGAGTGTTTTGGTGTGGTATATGGCCAGAGGGGTCTAATGAATGTAATTGATTGTGATTTTAGCCCTACTTATGAATATAAAGTGAAGTTGAGCCACTTAGGCATCGAAAGGAAGAGAAATGTGGAGGAAGTACTTCTGTACCACACGCTACACTGTGCAATACATTTGCCAAGGCGCACAAATAACTGTTAAAACAAGAAGGCCTCTTTATGCCATGTGCCACGGTGCACAGCCCATTTTCTACAAACTGAAGTTAGGAATTGAGGCAAAAAACAGAGGGAAGAGAAAGAGCAACCAAGAATAATTAACCAAGCTCTGCCAGGTTGACATTTGGAGGGTATTGAGAGTATTTTAGAGCTAGTAATAACCCAAGGTAAGTATCCCATACTCCATTCTTCCCTCTTTCTTTCATTTTAATAGGGACTAGAGTTAAGGTTTGAGTTAAGATGATGATTTTTGATCCATATATGTTATGGATCCAAACCTATTAACTCGAATGGAGTTTATTAGAGTTGATTAGTGTATTTAACCCTAAAAATAATGAGTTTTGATATCTTTGGTTGGAGGGCATCATTAATATCTAAGAAAGGTATTAATTAGGGTTGTTGGAAGAGTTGTAATGCCATTAGTAAAGGTTTAATGGCTCAATAATATATTGGGAGCTAAAGATAGTTAATAAACCTAATGAGTAAACCCAAAAGTGAGAAATATGGGCATTAGATATTCTAGAAGTAAAAGTGTGAGAGTTGAAACTTTGCTCTTGACAATGGTGATGATTTTAAAAATTTATGGATTGTAGATTGATCATTTAGTCACCATTTTGGCTTAAGAAATCAATCTTGAAAGCAAAAATATTGAGGGGTAAACTTTTGACCTCTCAAAGGTTTGAGGTAACAGGAGGAACTCTGCTTTAGATTGTTGTTTATTAATTGCAATGTTATATGAAATGTGTGTCTAGCATGTGAAATTGTGATTTGCGAATATGTGTAACATGCTGTGAAATCATATATTGCATAATTACTTTGATTTAAACTAAAGATGAAAATATGATTGCAAAATGAATTTCAAAGTTACTTTGTGTTATTTTAATGAGTAGTTGATGTTAGGTGTAATAAAGGTGAATGTATTGATGTTGAAAATGATAAGATATATGTGATAAGTGTGAAAATGGGATTTGATACTTACTTAGGTAGCGTATGGTCGTGAGCCCAATGTGACGACATTGAAAATGAAAATTGTGTAAATAAGTAGGCATCATACATTGCATGATTAGTTGGCAGGAGTTTTCCTAGGGAGAGGAGTAGTTAAAAAAAATCCATATAGTATTTTAGGATGTCTTTTAGTGCACGAGTATATAGCCTTATTCCATAATTTGTTATAGGACTATCCTATAGTTTGTCAAGGGATTAAGACTTAGCTATCTTCACCGTTTATTGAGGAGACTAACTTATGGTATAAGTCACGTGATCTTTGGCTAGGTTACACTTCACAATTAGTGAGCTTGGGTAGTCTAGTCATACGAACGGAGCCATATTTGATGTTATTGCCTATGATTTTAGTCGGAGGAAATAAGGAGGTTATAAGGATGGAATCAGTGCAATGACATGACAAGTCACATGAGAAATTTGTGGCAAAAGATATGGGGTCATGGTCAAATGTTTAAGTGTCTTGTGACAATGTACCTTGTGTTTGTGATGTAAATGAGTTAACTGGGAAATGATAAGTTGTGAATTATGTGTTAATGCATGTTTTAAGAAAATCTATTTTATATGTATGTGTTTATTTCAATTGATATGCAATTGCATACAGTAGGTTTACTTTGGTTTCTAAATGACTAGACTCATCCCTCTTCTTTAAACTTTTACAGGCTCTAACTTTGGTATAGAGAGGGATAAAGCTCAAGAGGCTTAGGAATTAGTTAATTCCTATTATATGACTCTATGTTTAATTATTTATTTTGTGTAATAGATTAACATTGCCAATTCTAGGATGCATTGTATTTGCACTTGCACTATAAAGTTGTTTGACATGTTTGGTTTGTATTTTGGGCCCTGAGTAGTTATGCATGATAAATTGTATATGTTAATAAGGCTAAAATACTAGTACAAATGTAAGAATGTTCATTTGATTACATTATTAAATGTTAGTTTGAATAGTATTAAAGGGTTTAAAGAGTGAAATCTTGATATGGTAGTATTTTTGTACATGTGGTGTGTTGTACAAGTGGTCTTAGGTCTAATGAATATGATCTGGGTGTTAGCATTTCGCACTTATGTAGGGTTTTGGACAACTATTTTGGTTATGAAAGTTGAGAAAGTTGTAAAAATGTGTTTAGGTGTCCAACTTTCTTGTGTGACTTGTTTTGAATGTCATCAATGAATACCATGACAAACTAATCCAGGTAAGGCCCTAAATATGTGGTTTATGTAATCCATAAAACTCACAGGTGCATTTGTCAACCTAAATGGCATTACCAGGAACTCATAATGCCCATATCTGGTATGGAAAGCCTCTTGGGCACATCCTCCAAGCGCACTCTCAATTGATAGTATCCTGACCTTAGCTCAATTTTTGAGAAAACTGAAGCTGCTACCAATTGATCTAACAAATCATTAATCCTTGGTAAAGGATATTTGTTCTTCATCGTTACCTTATTCAACTGTCTATAATCAATACAGAGTCGTAAGCTGCCGTCCTTCTTCTTAACAAACAGCATAAGTGATCCCCAAGGTGACATACTGGGTCTAATAAACCCCTTTTCAAGTAACTCCTCTATCTGCTTCTTCAACTCAGCTAGCTCAGTTGGTGACATTCGATATGGTGCTTTGAAATTAGTTCAGTTCGTGGAACTAGGTCTATCGTGAATTTTACTTCCCTTTTTGGAGGCAAACCAGACACATCATCCATAAATATCTCAGGGAATTCATTCACTACCCCAATCTTATCAATACTTCTATCATAGACCCCATGCATTGAGAAGAAAACCATATATGCCATACACCCTTGTTGCATCAGTTTCTCTGTTTGCACCACTAATAAGAACTTAGACTCGCTTGGAATATTAGCCCGTGTAGTATGTACCGGTAACGAAACTGTCTTCCTAGCACAGTCCAAGGTGGCATTATTTGCAATCAACCAATCCATACCAATAATCATGTCTAAAGCCTTCATAGGAATCCGGATTAAATCGAGAGTGGTCGAATGATTTTCAAACCTCACTTCCACATTCAAACATGCTTTACTAGTCATATCAGATGGCCCAGATGGAGTAAACACTTTAATCACATAAGGTAATTCATGCAAAGGAAGTCTCTACCTCTCTACACATTCATATGAAATAAATGAATGTGTAGCACCGGAATTAAACAATGCTTCAATTTTCTGCTCGCAGATAGAAATAATACCTTTTATCAAATTTAGCGATGCTCTTGCCTCCTCTTAAGATAGTGTGTAGACTCATCCTAGAATGGTAGTTCTCTGCTTTGCCATTGTGAATACCCTATTTTGTTTGGGCATTTTTTTAAATTTAATAATAAATAATCAAAAAATATAAAAATAAAAAAAAATTTAATCCTTTTTTAGGATTATATTTTCAAAACAAAAATAATTGATAGGGTTTAATTTTATTTTAACCTAGATAATCTTTTATTGCTTAGGATCTTATTTCTTTTAGTTCATTAAAAAATCACCAAAAAATATAAAAATACAAAAATAAAATTTAATCCTTTTTTTAGGATTATATTTTCAATAATAATAATAATAATAATAATAATAATAATAATCTTGCTTAAATTTTTAAAATCTCTCCCAAATTATCCCAATCTTTTAAAATATTGGGAATCAACTTTTGAAAGTTAAATTTCTCTCCTTAAATCTTATTTTTCATTTAAAAATATACATATGTGTGTGTGTTTTAATTAAAAAAAAAGGAAAATAGAAACCAAAAAAATATACAAGGCTGGGTATAGCCAAAACAAAAAAAGTTCACACCTTTAGTGCAGAAAAGAAATAGAAACAAATAGAAGCAAACACACGAAACACAGCTAAAAGACTTCAACCTTTCGGATAGACGCAAGACGAAAAGGAACAAAAACATACAATAGCAACACACACATGAAAGCAGAATGCACACGAAGACTATACACGACAGAAAGAAAAAGAAAGCCAAAAACACAAAAAAAGGCAAAAAAGAGAACTAGAGACACACGCACAGCAGAAGGTAAGAAAGGAGAATGCAGAAAAGACCCTAAAACCAAGCTGTGATCACAGAGGAGATGGCAGACGAAAATGAAGTCAGACACGTGAGCAAAAGAGCATAATAGAGACACACGCGTACGCATGCACGAGGCTTCCCCTTTAAAAATGCAAGAACAGACGAGAAAGGGGGAGGGATTCGAGATGGAGAGAAAAACAGAGTACTGAGTAAGAAGGGGACGGATCTGAAACTGAGGAAAAAAATGAGAAGCAGAGATGGAGAAGAGGCTGAGAAAAAAAGAGAGAATAAGAGCAAGGGATAAGAGACTGAGAAAGGAAGCTTTTTTGAGAAGAGAAAAATGGAGAAGAGAGAAGAAAAAAAACAGACAAAAAAATAGAGTAGAAGGACCGAGAATAAGAGAGCAAAAGGAGAAGAGAAAAACGGACAAGAGAAAAAAAATAGACAGAAAATAGATTAAAAGACTGAGGGGAGAGATACATGAGAAGTAAAAAGACAGAGTATGGAGATGAGAAACCAAGGAGAAGAAAACAGATAAAAATAAAGAAGAAAAAAAACTGGAGGAAGGAGAGAGTTGAAAGGAAAACCGAGGAAGAGAAGAGAGGAGGAAAACTTGAGGAATGAGAGACCAAGGACGAATGAGAAAGGGATGAGAAACAGAGCACAGAGGGAGAGACCGAGTGAGGAAGGGGAGGAACGAACACAGCACCTGAACATAGCACTCACGTGAAAAGAAGGGAGATGAGGATGAATGAGGAGGAGATCGCAAGCAGTGAGAAGAGAAACTAAAAAGAGAGAGAGAGCTAGAGATGCAGAAGAGAAAAGAGAATGCAAGAAGAAGAAAGAGACCAAGTGAGGAAGGGGAGGACTGAGAGTCTGAGAGAAGGAGGAGACTTAAAAAATAAAGCGGGAGCAAGAAAGGAGACCGAGAATAGGTGAGCAGTAGCAGCTAGAAGAGGGACCAAAAAAGGAAGAGGATGGTTCAGCTGAAGAGACACAGTCTCTGATGGTGAATAAAAGGGGAATGGTGATTCCGCCGAGGATGGAACTGATACTAGGTTTGTCGTGATGAGGATTGTTGGCTTCATTCCCTATTTTAATTGGCTAGTAATCTGCATCTCCTATTCTTTCATCCTTTTTGGGAATATAAAAGTTGATCATTAAAAGTTTAACCCTTGGCCCTCGAATTGTCATATTTCTGTTTAATTGCTATCTACATATTGAGTGAGATTGGTATATGATTTAGTCAACTTAAATCTTTTGGGTGCTTATGAGTTATGATGAGCTTTAGATGGTTAGGTGTCTCTTTGATCTTACTATTCTTACCTATTATAATATGTAATTAGTATGATGGTCGATTATTTTTCTCCATATAGTTTAAGTGAGATTCTACTTGTTGTTCCAAGACATAGATTGAAATTGGATTTAGATTCATATTAGCACCAACAAAAATGTATAGACCAAGCTGCTTCTTGTTATTTTGTTGGAGGGACGTGTTGATTATTTTTGGGAAAATTAGGAGCTTTACTTGTGAGAATAATATTGTGATTGCTACATGACTTACATACTTGGTTTTTTCATTTTAATGAAATAACATTGCTGATTCATATTATTTAATGTTACTTCCTTTTGAATATCATTGAAGCGTTAAGCCAAGCATTTAAGGTAACATAGCATTTAAGGTAACATGGCCTAGTCAGTCAGAAGTAGAAATGGTTTACTCCTTATTAATTGCTTTTGTGAATTTTATATTCAAATGAATAATTCTTGAATATACATATCTTTTTTTATGCTCATATGCTAAGCACAAATATCAATTTTTAAAACTTGAAGTAAGAGATTTCCAAAATATTTGCAAGCATTTAAAATGATATCATACCGTGAAAATCAATAAGATTTTGCAAGTATGAGGATAAATCTTATATGTATTTATAAAGGTTTCAAAGACCTATTATTAAAATTAATTCTCTCTTTATAATAAATATTTAAGTTTCATGTGAGATTTCAAAAATCTTCGTAGAGACTTAAATTAATCACATTATCGTGTAGGATAATAAATCCACGTAGACATTGTGATTCACAATTTATATGGTAAATAAATAAATGAATTTTTTAAATAAAATAATAAATGTTTTTTTATTTTAGTTAATTAAATTAATAAATTTGAATTATAATCACATTTTCTAATTAGATCTTTTGGTCATGTGAGATTTTTGAAACTCTGTAGACCTTTAGGATAATCGTACTACCGTGTGAGTCAATAAAGCTTGCAAGTATAGCAATTAAGATTTCTACATTTAAAAATAAAAGTTATATAATTACGCATTAAAATATATTTAAAATATTTACACTATTTCATTCTTTTATCGTGAGAGATTTTGAAAACTCCGTAGATATTTAGAATAACTATATTATCGTATGAGCTAATAAGGCTTTGCAGGTATAGCAGTTAAATTTTTTTAAAAAAACTAATAAAACATGAAAAATAATTTTAAAACTCTTTTCTTTATTTCAAAAAATTAAAAATTGAGAAAATGATGGAAATTAAATTCTTTTTGCAACTTAAAACACACATATCAAATTTTCAAAAATTTTTTTATTTGCAAAATGGTAAATTATTTCTAATTAATTTCTTTTCAAAAATATTTTCACCAACAACTTATAAGCTCAAACTACATAGACTTTGATCCCCATCACAGGGTACGTAGGCCTCAGAGTCAGATTCTAAGTCAAGTCCTCGCTCGTAAATAAATAAATATTTCTTACTTAATTCTTATCATTAAACACATGAATATAAAATGGATAATTAAAATAATTATAAAATTATATTAATAGAGCACAGCAAACTTCAGGTAACCTTTCTGATGAATGGGTGTTGTGGGCGCCTAACACATTCCCCACATTCAACCAACTCCCGAACCTATTTTCTGCTTTTGCTAACCATCCTTATCCACCATTAAACGGTTTCCCAAGATTTTCCTCAAAATTTTGGTGACGACTCCCATTTCTTCGGTATCCTTTGAAAGGCTGAAACTTCCACTCTCGCACTGTCCACGTCACATTTTTTGGGTGCAATGGCCATCTCCACCCTTCCCTCAGGGCATTATCTTACTAGATGGCTGAGTTTCCCACATTTAAAACATGCCCAACACCTCCCAAGATGTGACCGCCTACACTTAGCACATGGTGGTGATCGAGCTATACTCAAGGTTGGGGTAGGCATATTAAAAACCTTGAATTATTCCCAAGTTAGCTGACATCCATCCATTGGTCTTGCGGAGTTCCACCAGTTTTTAGCATCCTCAACTAGATATACTGTAGCTATAATCACCTTCTGTTCCATAAAGCACGGTACCACCTCAAAGATGGTTTTAACTCTCTCTATCCATTTCTCTACTTCTCTTTCCTTCATAGTTCCATTAAAGGTTAGAGGGTTAAACTGTGAGAAAGTCCTCCATGCTTTATTAACAGCAATCCCTTGAGCGTCTCCATCCGCTCTAGTCCCAAACGATCCAGGTCTACTACCGAAACCATGAGATGGTTCTAATCTACTTTCATGAGCTTCCTCTGGTCTCCTTTGGTCCTCCTCACGACCTCTATTACGAAGCATAGTGTCGTGGTCTTGAAAAGTTCTTTGAATATTCCTCAATATATCTCGCAATTCTTCTAGAATTGCATCATTACCCTGGGGCCTTTGTTATTGTTCCACTTGTATCTCTGGCTGTACCTCTGGTATAGGCCTATTATTCTCTGGTAAATTTCTAGGTGGATTGCCGACATTTCGGGTGCTTCTTCTAACCATTTTTCTCCCCTCTTAAGGAAGAAACTATGTAGAGAAGGGGAATTAATGAGAAATAAAGGAAATATGACAAAGAGAAAGAGTTATGTACATAAAGTTGCCAACTAATGGAATTGAATGCAATTGAGACATTAGTACAACTAGATCTTGAAACTCAAGAAACTAATACTAAATGTAATGTCTACCTTGACATTAGCAAAATTCACCACACAATCACAACAAACAATCATAATTAGGAGCAAGGATTGTTCCTCTTGCTCCTAAGCTCACATTATCTATATAAGGGTTAAAACTAATAATCTTTTAGAAATAATTTTGAAATATTTAGATTCCCATAAAAACCCTTCAAATTTGTAGTTTGAGCTCAAACTTAATGATTTATAAAGGTATTAGAAGTATGGAAAAGTTTTGGGAAGTAAAACACTTCAAAATAGGGCCAAAAATGTAATTTTTTAGTATTTTGGTCTATGCGCCATGACTCGTGGTCCATGCGCTGCAGCATGTGGCACAAAAAGGCAAGTTTGCTTGTTATACCGTGCACCTCAGCTTGCACAAAATGCACCATGGTGCACATGTCCATGATAGCTTTTCAGGACGAACTTTAAATGCGTGCCATTTTCACATCTGATGTCCGATTGGAGTGATTCAAGTGCCCACCTAAAGCTTATTCAATAATCTAACTAATGGTATAAGTTTTGTTATGATCTGATACTATATGAGAATTTTAGATACTCAGATGTAAAAGTCAGTTTTCAAAGCGATTTTAAGCATCTAAGTACCCAAAACTCAAAACTTATACCATTACCCCATTTTGAGGTTTGAACCAAGTCCAATAGACCAAAATACACTTGATTGAGTATTTAAACACACAAAAACATGCCAAACACAAAATTTAGCCACTTAATGCCCATTTAACTCAATATGGCCAAAATATCAAATCAACACTATATACACTATGTGGCCTCTATTGCCACATAATACACTACATATACAGTGTCACCACATAGATCAAACATTCCTTACACTTGTATTAGTATTTTAGCCCATCACCATAAAAATTACTACATATTCACATCATATACAATATTAGGCTAAAATACAAAATAACATAGTATGAAATAAGTGCAACCAATTAAAATGATATGCATTCCTAGTTGGCAACATATAATATCATCCATATAAGTTTATGTACATGATTCAAAATAAAATTGGTCTTTATGATGAGAATGTAGCAAGTATGTTACCCTCGCCTGATTCCTTCCCTTGCTCAGTCTCAGTGGTAGAACATGTAAAATGATAACCATAGGGTGAGATAAAAATCTTAGAAACTAAGATAATCTACATTATTAATTAACATGCCAAGTTATAAACAAGCCTTAAACTAAGTAAAATAACCATACCATATCAAATTACCATAAGTTACATGCATGATCACTAACCATCCAGTCCTCTAATACTCTCGACCGAATTGGTAGGCTATTTCACAGAACCAAATCACATGTATGGTCCCTAAGCTCACCATCCATGGTAGGACTACCCAGTTAAGGTGTCCTAAACCACTTCTGAACTACTGGTTCCCCTAATTACAAGTAATTGGGGTGTTGTTACTCCAACATCACATCCTACGAATGCTAAGGAGCATATTCTCCAACTCCGCTCCCTTTTGGATACTAAGGAGAGTAAGTCTCTAACACCGCACCCATTTTTGGGCACTAAGGAGAGTAAGTACTGCACCTAGTGTCCCGAGGTGCCAGCAGTGTCATATGGACTTAATCTTCACTAACTCTACTAAGGTGACCTCCCACCCTCTAATATGCCACATTTCACTACATATCTTCACTTGACCATGTATAAACCACTTTCAAAACCAATATAATGATTATCACCACTTACTTCAAAAACTTGACATTTTACAAATCAATAGTCCACTCATTTTTTAAAATAGTTAACTTTTACAAAATTCATACATATATATATATAACAAATCATGCAAGAACAACTTGAAAATTGTAACATTTGAAAACTTCACATCTAGAAAAATTGACTAATTAAGGGATAAATTAGTTAAAAAAAAGATGAATAATTTATTTAATTATGTTTTTAGGTTGCTAATTTGCTTTTTGGGTCATATTTGGCTCTAAATTAAGTTAGGATGGAAGTCAAATCAAGTCAGGAGGCATTAAGGGGTTGCTCGTTGCTCCATGAGTCACAACTTTTGTGGCATGCGCTGTAGTACATGGCACAACAGGAAACTTAAATTTTTGAAAATCATCAAAAAATGACAGTTTTTGTGGTCGAAAACCTAGAACACGAAGGGGCAAGCTTTGGCCACTGCTAGGGCATCATTTTAGGAGGATTTTAAAGATAATTTGAGACTTCAAACTCTTGAGTAAGTTTCCTACCTTTCTCCTCTACCATTTCATCTCATTTTCCATGGGATTTGAAAGTGGGAGAATTTGCTCTGAATGGATTAAGCTATGAGTCTATGTTTTGAAGGTTTCTATTAACTCTAAAAGTTTGATTTAGGTTTATTAATCTTGGATATGTGGTAATATAAAGCTACTTTATTGTTTGGTGGAATTTAAATCAAGCCTTAACTTGATCATGGGGTTTTAGAGTGTGATAAATTGAGATATTAAGTGTTATGTTGTGATAGAGTTAGAGGGAGGCTTGAAGGGATTGTATAAACAAATTGTAATCTTAGTAAGTCTCTTTATTGAGAATATGAGTGAGAAGTGGGAGAATTGGGAGGTTATTAGTAGCTAATAGTGCTTATGTTAATTGAAAATTAACATATAGTACTTGTTGATGTAGATTATGGTATGGGAAGATTTGTCTTGACACAAGAAGAGATTTAGTACCATGGGTAACCCTTTTAGTAACAAAAGGGTTAAGGTAACTAGATAATTTGCATTATTTATTACCTTGTATAAGTTATTCTCAAGTTTCTTTTCTATGATTTGTTATGTATATATGTATAAATTTTGTAAAGGTTAACTATTTTAGAAAATAAGTGGAGTATTGGTTTGTGAAATTCCATATTTTTGAAGTAAATGGTAAGATTTGTTATATTTGTTTAGAAAGTTGTTTATGTATGGTCAAGTGGAGATATGGAGTGAAATATGGCATATTAGAGGGTAGGAGGTCACCCAAGTGGAGTAGAGAAGATTAAGTCTATATGGTATTATTGGCACCTCGGGATGCCGGGTGCAGCACTTACTCTCCTTAGTGCCCGAAAATGGGTGCGGTGTTGGAGACTTACTCTCCTTAGTACCTAAAAGGGTACGGAGTTGAAGAATATGCTTCTTAGCATCCGTAGGATGCGGTATTAGAGTAATGACACTCTAATTACTTATAATAGGGGGAACCAACAGTCCAAACGTGGTTTAAGACACCTTTGTCAAGTAGTCCTACCTAGGATAGTGAGCTTGGGGACCATGCATGTGGTTTGGTTCTGTGAAATAGCCTACTAGTTTGGTTAGGAGTATTGGAGGATCAGATGGTTAGGGATCATGTATGTAACTTGTGGTGATTTTATATGGTGTGTTTATTTTTCTTGATTTAAGGCTTTTTTATAACTTGGCATGTTAATCAATAATGTAGATTATCTTAGTTACTGAGATTTTTATCTCACCCTGTGGTTATCATTTTACAGGTTCTACCACTAAGACTAAGCAAGGGAATAAATTGGGCAAGGGTAGCATACTTGCTACATTCTCATCATAAAGCCTAATTTTATTTTGAGTCATGTACATAAACTTATATGGATGATATTATATGTTGCCAACAAGGAATGCATATCATTTTGATTGGGTGCAATTGTTTCATACTATGTTATTTTGTATTTTAGCCTAATATTGTATATGATGTGAATATGTGGCAATTTTTGTGGTGATGGGCTAAAATACTAATACAAGTGTAAGAAATGTTTGATCTATGTGGTGACAATGTATATATAGTGTATTATGTGGTAATAGAGGCCAAATAGTGTATATAGTGTTGATTTGGTATTTTGGCCATATTGAGTAAAATGGGCATTAAGTGGCCAAATTTTGTGTTTCGAATGTTTTTATGTGTTTGAATGCTCAATCAAGTGTATTTTGATCTATTGGACTTGGTTCAAGCCTCAAAATGGGTTAATGGTATAAGTTTTGAGTTTTGGATACTTGGATGCTTGAAAATTGCTTTAAAAACTGACTTTTACATCTGAGCATCTAAAATTCTCATACAGTGTTGGATCATAACAAAACTTATACCATTAGTTAGCTTATTGAATAAGCTTTATGTGAGCGCTTGAATCACTCCAATTGGATATCGGATGTGAAAATGGCGCTCGTTCGAATTTTGTCCTGAAAAGTTGTCATGGACACATACGCTGCTGCGCACTTCATGCAAGCTGCAGTGCATAGTACAATGAGCAAACTTGCCTTTCTTTGCCATATTCTATGGCGCATGGACCATGAGCCATGGCGTATGGACCAAAATATTCAAAAATGACATTTTTGGCCCTGTTTTGAAGTGTTTTGCTTCCCAAAACTTTTCTATGCTTCCAATACCTTTATAAATCATTAAATTTGAGCTCAAGCTACAAATTTGAAAGGTTTTTATGAGATCCCAAATATTTGACAATTATTTCTAAAAGATTATTAGTTTTAACCCTTATATTTATAATGTGAACATGAGAGAAAATCCTTTCTTCTAATTATGATTGTTTGTTGTGATTGTGTGATGAATTTTGGTAATGTCAAGGTAGACATTACATTTTGGTATTAGTTTCTTAGGTTTCAAGATTTGGTTATGATGATGTGTCCATTGCATTCATTTTCATTAGTTGGCAACTTTATGTACACAACTCTTTCCCTTTGTCTCATTTCCTTTATTTTCCCACTAATTCCCCTTCTCTATTTGGCTTCTTCCTTAAGAGGGGAGAAAAATGGTTAGAAGAAGCACCTGAATGCTAGCAATTTACTTGGTAATTTATTGAGAATGATCGGCCTATACCAGAGGTATAGCCAGAGATACAAGTAGAATAACAACAAAGACCCTAGGGTAATAATGCAATTCTAGAAGAATTACAGGATATGATGACGTATATTTAGAGAACTGTTCAAGACCATGACACTCTGCTTTGTAATAGAGGTCATGAGGAGGACAAAAGGAGACCAGAGGAAGCTCATGAAAGTAGATTGGAACCATCTCATGATTTCAGTAGTAGGCTTGGATTGTCTGGGACTAGAGCGGATGGAGATGCTCAAGGGATAGCTATTAATAGAGCATGGAGGACTTTCTTTCAGTTTAACCCTCTAACCTTTAATGGAACTATGAAGGAAGGAGAAGAGAAGAAATGGGTAGAGAGAGTTGAAACCATCTTTGAGGTAGTACCGTGCTCTACAAAATAAAAGGTGATTATAGCCACTGTATATGTAGTTGAGGATGCTAAATACTGGTGGAACTCCACAAGACCAATGGATAGATGTCAGTTAACTTGGGAACAATTCAAGGAAATGTTCTTTGATTATCATTTTCCTCCATCATTTAGAGATGAGAAGGAGGTCGAGTTTCATGCATTTCGATAGGGAGATCTTGACGAGGAAGCATTTATTCAGAAGTTTAATCAGCTATCTAAATTTTTTACTCATCTGAATGAGATAAATGATAGTGAGTAGAAGGCCAGGAGGCTTTTGGAAATGATGAGGCTTGAATATAGACAATAGATTGCTTTACTAGGAGTAACCACGTATACTGACATGTGTAATCGACTCTAAATTGTAGCAAGAAGGGGTGAGGAAGTAGAAGCAAAAAGGAGATGGGATAGTCATGGGAGGTTCTCATCCTCCCTAAGCGCCTCTGGAGGAGTCTCCAAGAAGACTAGTTATGGCCCGAGTAGTTCTGGAGTATCAAGCAAGAAGAGTTTTGTTAGAGGATTGTAGACTCGAGGAACATTTCAGAGGGACGGATTTAGAATTTTGGGTCTTCCACAACCATCCTAACAGGATTCTAATATGCCTGCCCTAACTTTGAGTACAACTTGATCACCACTATGTGCTAAGTGTGGGCGGTCACATCTTGAGAGGTGCTGGGTATGTTTTAAATGTGGGAAACCCAGCCATTTGGCAAGACAGTACCCCAAGGGAAGAGTGGAGATGGAAAAGTAGAGATCTACCATTCCAGGATGAGTTTACACACTATCTTAGGAGGAGGCAAGAGCATTGCTAAATTTGATAAAAGGTATTATTTCTATCTATGAGCAAAAAATTGAAGCATTGTTTGATTTTGATGCTACACAATCATTTATTTCATATGAATGCGTAGAGAGGTTGGGACTTCCTTTGCATGAATTGCCTTTTGTGATTAAAGTGTCTACGCCATCTGGGTCATCTGATATGACTAGAAAAGCATGTTTGAATGTAGAAGTGAGGTTTGAAAATTATTTGACCACTCTCAATTTAATCCAGATTCCTATGAAGCGTTTGGACATGATTATTGGTATGGATTGGTTGATGGTAAATAATACCACCTTGGACTGTGCTAGGAAGACAGTTTTATTATCGGTACATACTGCACTAGCTAATATTCCTAGTAAGTCTAAGTTTTTATTAGTGGTGCAAGCAGAGAAACTGATGCAACAAGGGTGTATGGCTTATATGGTTTTCTTCTCAATGCATGGGGTCTACAATGGAAGTATTGATAAGATTGGGGTAGTGAATGAATTCTCTAAGGTATTTATGAATGATATGTCTGGTTTGCCTCCGGAAAGGGAAGTAGAATTCACGATAAACCTAGTGCCAGGAACTGAAGCAATCTCAAAGGTACCATATCGGATGTCACCAACTGAGCTAGCTGAGTTGAAGAAGTAGATAAAGGAGTTACTTAAAAAGGGATTTATTAGACCTAGTATGTCACCTTGGGGATCACCTGTGCTGTTTGTTAAGAAGAAGGACGACAGCTTACAGCTATGTATTAATTATAGACAGTTGAATAAGGTGATAGTGAAGAACAAATATCCTTTACAAAGGATCGATGATTTGTTAGATCAATTGGTGGGAGCTTCAGTTTTCTCAAAAATTGACCTGAGGTTAGGATACCATTAATTGAGAGTGTGTCTGGAGGATGTGCCCAAGACGGCTTTCTATACCAAATATGGGCATTATAAGTTCCTGGTAATGCCATTTGGGTTAACAAATGTGCCTGTGATTTTCATGGACTACATGAACTGTATATTTAGGCCTTACCTGGATCAGTTTATTGTGGTATTCATTGATGACATTCTGATATATTCTGAAGATGAGGAACAACATACGAAGCATTTGAGGACTGTGCTACAAATTTTAAAGGATAACAAGCTCTATGCCAAGCTTAGTAAGTATGAGTTTTTGTTAAGGGAGGTCTGATTTCTAGGACATATGTCAGCGGAAGGGATTACGGTGGATCCGCATAAAGTGGATGCGGTGTTGAAGTAGGAGAGACCTAGTTTTGTGACTGAAATATGGAGTTTTTTAGGATTAGCTAGATATTATCGCAGATTTATCCAGGGTTTCTCTCATATAGCTTCATCATTGACTAGGTTGACACAAAAAGATCAGCTGTTCATTTGGAATGACAAGTGCAAGATCGCATTTCAAAAGTTGAAGGAGAAACTGATTACGACACCAGTGTTGATTATTCCTAATCCACAATTGCCATATGAAGTGTATACGAATGCGTCTTTGAAGGGTTTAGAATGTGTGTTGATGCAAGATGAGAGAGTAGTGGCTTATGCCTCTAGACAGCTCAGGCCACATGAAGAGAATTACCTGACTTATGACTTAGAGCTTACCGCAGTTATGTTTACACTAAAGATTTGGTGGCACTATTTGTATGGAGTAGTGTTCAGTATTTTCAGTAACCACAAGAGCCTAAAATATTTAGTGGATTAGAAAGAACTTAATATGAGGCAAAGAAGATGGATGGAGTTCTTGAAGGACTATAGCTTTGAATTTAAATACCATCCGGGGAAAGCAAATGTGGTTACAGATGCCTTAAGTCGAAAGTCATTGCATGTCACTTGTCTAATGGTACAAGAGTACAAATTACTGGAATCCTACTTGGATATTCAGCATGACCTATCGATATTAACTTTGTATAGTTTACATTTCATAAAGATTACCAATGAGTTTTGGAGAGAGTTAAGGATAGCATAGCTTAAGGATGAGTATCTACTGAAAATTCGAGAAGATATGGAAGAAAGGCAAACCACAGACTTTGGTGTCAGTGATGATGGATTTGTTGTGTCCAGATGAAGGTGATTTAAGAAAGAAAATTATGAATGAGGCACATAAGAGTAGATATACAATTCACCCTGGAGCAACTAAGATATACCAGGATATGAAGCGGTATTGGTGGTAGCCTGGAATGAAAAGGGATGTTATAGATTTTCTGTCTCGATATTTAATTTGTCAAAAAGTTAAAATCGAGCATCAGAGACTAACAAGAACTTTACAACCACTAGAGATACCGAAGTATAAGTGGGATAGTATATCTATGGATTTCATTTCGGGATTACCAAGAACTCAATCCAGTTATGATTCTATCTGGGTGATAGTAGATAAATTGACAAAGTCAGCCCATTTCTTGGCAGTGTGAATAAGTGATTCATTAAAGAAGTTGGCAGAGATATACATTCGAGAAGTTATGAGACTACATGGGATGCCAAAGGACATTGTCTCTGATCGTGATCTGAGGTTCACTTTGAACTTTTGGAAAGTGTTTCAGAGAGAAATGGGTACTGAATTAAGATTCAGCACCGCGTATCATCTACAGACTAATGGACAGATAGAAAGGACTATACAGACTCTAGAGGACATGTTGAGAGCTTGTGCCTTAGAATTGAGAGGCAACTGGGATAGCCATCTTCCTTTGGCTAAGTTTGCCTACAATAATAATTTCCACTCCAGTATAAGGATGGCTCCCTATAAGGCATTATATGGAAGGAAATGTCGATCTCCTCTTTGTTGGGTCAAACTGAGTGAGAGAAGCATTATGGGTCCAAATATTGTGGATTAAAGAACGCAAAAGATTCAAATGATAAGGTAGAAACTTCTAACAGCTCAAAATAGGCAGAAGAGTTATGCAGATAGACTAAGAACGCCGTTGGAGTTTATGGTTGGTGACCATGTTTTTCTAAGAGTTTTACTTGTGACGAGAATTGGGAGGTCAATCCGAGTAAAGAAATTATCTCGTCGATTCATGGGTCCATTTGAGATCCTTAAGAAAGTTAGGCCAATTACCTACCAAATCACCTTGCCACCATAATTATCTAAAATTCATGATGTTTTTCATGTTTCTCAATTGAAGAAATATCAACCTAATCTATCTCATGTGATTGAACCTAAAGAGGTAGAGCTGCAAGAGAATATGACTTATCAAGCAGAGCTAGAATGAATAGTAGATGTTAAAGATAAGTAATTGTAGAACAAGACTATTCGACTAGTTAAGGTTGTGTGGAAAGGAATGGCTCCTGGTGATGCTACTTGGGAGACAAAGGACAAAATGAAGCAGCAATATCCCTATCTATTTCCCTGGGTATGTGTTGTGGTTGTTGTTGAATTTTAGGGGAAAAATTCCTTTAAAGGAGGGGAGAATTGCAACATCCGAAAACTTTAAATCTAGAAAAATTAATAATTAAGGGATAAATTAGTTAAACAAAGATGATTAATTTATTTAATTATGTTTTTAGGTTGCTAATTTGCTTTTTAGATCATATTTGGCTCTAAATTGAGTTAGGATGGAAGTCGGATCAAGTTGGGAGGCATTGGGGGAGCAAAATTGACATTTTGCTTGCTGCGCCATGAGGCGCAGCCACGGTGCGGCTTTTGTAGCATGCACTGTGGCACACGGCACAACAAACAACTTAAATTTTTGAAAATCATTAAAAAATGATAGTTTTGATGGTCAGAAACCTAAAACACAAAAGGGCAAGCTTTGGGCACTGCTAGGGCATCATTTTAGGAGGATTTTGAAGATAATTTGAGCCTTCAAACTCTTAAGTAAGTTTCCTAACTTTCTCCTCTACCTTTTCATCTCATTTTCCATAAGATTTGAAAGTAGGAGAATTTGCTTTGAATGGATTAAGCTATGAGTCTATGTTTTGAAGGTTTCTATTAACTCCAAAGGTTTGATTTAGGTTTATTAATCTTGGATATGTGGTAATATGAAGCTACTTTGTTGTTTGGTGGAATTTAAATCAAGCCCTAACTTGATCATAGGGTTTTGAAGTGTGATAAGTTGAGATATTAAGTGTTATGTTGTGATAGAGTTAGAGGGAGGCTTGAAGGGATTGTGTGAACAAATTGTAATCTTAGCAAGCCTCTTTGTTGAGAATATGAGTGAGAAGTAGGAGAAATGGGACGTTATTGGTAGCTATAGTGCTTGTGTTAATTGAAAATTAATATATAGTACTTGTTGATGTAGATTATGATGTGGGAAGGTTTTCCTTAATACAAGAAGAGATTTAGTACCATGGGTAACCCTTTTAGTAACAAAAGGGTTGAGGTAACTAGACAATTTGCATTATTTATTACCTTGTATAAGTTAGTCTCAAGTTTCTTTTCTATTATTTGTTGTGTATATATTATAAATTTTGTAAAGGTTAACTATTTTAGAAAATGAGTGGAGTATTATTTGTGAAATTCCATATTTTTAAAGTAAATAGTAAGATTTGTTATATTTGTTTAGAAAGTTGTTTATGTAAGGTCAAGTGGAGATATGTAGCAAAATGTGGCATATTAGATGGTGGGAGGTCACCCCAGTGGAGTAGGGAAGATTAAGTCCATATGGCACTACTGGCACCACGGGACGCTAGGTGCAGCACTTACTCTCTTTAGTGCTTGAAAATGGGTGCAGTGTTGGAGACTTACTCTCCTTAGTACCCAAAAGGGTGTGGAGTTGGAGAATATGTTCCTTAGCATCCGTAGGATGCGGTGTTGGAGTAACGACACTCCAATTACTTGTAATAAGGGGAACCAGTAGTCCATAAGTGGTTTAGGACACCTTGGCTGGGTAGTTCTACCATAGATTGTGAGCTTGGAGACCATACATATGGTTTGGTTCTGTGAAATAGCCTACCAGTTCGGTCGGGAGTTTTGGAGGATCGGATGGTTAGGGATCATGCATGTAACTTGTGGTGATTTTATATGGTGTGTTTATTTTTTTTGATTTAAGGCTTGTTTATAACTTAGCATATTAATCAATAATGTAGATTGTCTTAGTTATTGAGATTTTTATCTCACCCCGTGGTTATCATTTTATAGGTTTTACCATTGAGACTGAGCAAGGGAAGGAATCGGGCAAGGGCTAGCATACTTGCTACATTCTCATCGTAAAGCCCAATTTTATTTTGAGTCGTGTATGTAAACTTATATGGATGACATTATATGTTGCCAACTAGGAATGCATATCATTTTGATTGGTTGTACTTGTTTCATACTATGTTATTTTATATTTTAGCCAATATTGTATATGATGTGAATATGTGGCAATTTTTATGGTGATAGGTTAAAATACTAATAAAAGTGCAAGGAATGTTTGATCTATGGGGTGACTATGTATATGTAGTGTATTATGTGGCAATAGAGGCCAAATAGTATATATGATGTTGATTTTATATCTTGGCCATATTGGGTGAAATGGGCATTAAGTGGCCAAATTTTATGTTTGGTATGTTTTTGTGTGTTTGAATGCTCAATCAAGTATATTTTGGTCCATTGGACTTGGTTCAAGCCTCAAAATGAGTTAATGGTATAAGTTTTGAGTTTTGGGTACTTAGATGCTTGAAAATCACTTCAAAAACTGACTTTTGCATCTGAGTGTCTAAAATTCTCATGTGGTGTTGGATCATAATGAAATTGTACCATTAGTTACCTTATTGAATAAGCTTCATGTTGGCACTTGAATCACTCTAATCAGACATCGGATGCAAAATGGCGCGCGTTCAAAGTTCGTCTAGAAAAGCTGTCATGGACACATGCACCGCAGCGCACTTTGTGCAAGCTGCGGTGCACGATATTGTGAGAAAACTTGCCTTTCTGTGCCACATTCCATGATGTATGGACCACAAGCTGTAGCACACGACCAAAATACTCAAAAATAACATTTTTGGCCTTGTTTTGAAGTATTTTGCTTCCCAAAACTTTTCCATGCTTCCAATACCTTTATAAATCATTAAGTTTGAGCTCAAGCTACAAATTTGAAGGGTTTTTATGGGATCCCAAATATTTGATAATTATTTCTAAAAGATTATTAGTTTTAACCCTTATATCTATAATGTGAACTTAGGAGCAAATCTCTGCTCCTAATTATGCTTGTTTGTTGTGATTGTGTGGTGAATTTTGGTAATGTCAAGGTGGACATTACAAAAATAACTTATACAAGGTAACAAATAATGTAAATTATCTAGTTACCTCAACCCTTCTATTACTAAAAGGGTTACCTATGGTACTAAATCTCTTCTTGTGTCAAGGCAAATCTTCCCACACCACAATCTATATCAACAAGTACTATATGTTAATTTTCAATTAACACAAGCACTATTAGCTACCAATAACCTCCCAATTCTCCCACTTTTCACTCATATTCTCAACAAAGAGGCTTGTTAAGATTACAATTTGTTCACGCAATCCCTTCAAGCCTCCCTTTAACTCTATCACAACATGACACGTAATATCTCAACTTATCACACTTCAAAACCCCATGATCAAGTTAGGGCTTAATCTAACTTTCACCAAATAACAAAGTAGCTTCATATTACCACTTATCCAAGGTTAAGAAACTTAAATAAATCCTTTAGAGTCAATAAAAACCTTTAAAACATAGGCTCATAGCTTAATCTAATCAGAGCAAATTCTCTCACTTCCAAATCCCATGGAAAATGAGATGAAAAGGTAGAGGAGAAGGGTAGGAAACTTACTCAAGAGCTTGAAGGCTCAATTTTCTTTAAAATCCTCCCAAAATGATGCCCTAGCAGTGCCCAAAGCTGCCCCCTTCGTGTTCTAGGTTGCTTGCTATGCCATGCACCACAAACTCCACCACAAAGAACTATCATTTTCTGATGATTTTCAAAAATTTAAGTTACCTGCTATGCCATGCGCCACAACGCATGCCACATAAGTCATGGCTCATGACGTAGTAAGCAAAATGTTGATTTTGCTCCCCCCAATGCCTCTTGACTTGATTCAACTTCTATCCTAACTCAATTTAAAGCCAAATATGACCTAAAAAGCAAATTAGCAACCCCAAAAAGCATAATTAAATAAATTAATCACCTTTTTTAACTAATGTATCCCTTAATTAGTCAATTTTTCCAAATTTAAAGTTTTTAGATGTTACATGCTCCTTATGCTATCAAATGACAACACTAATGATGTCAAATTTCATGCAATGCACCACGGCGCATGGCACAAAGAAGACACGCCATGGCGCACATGCGGTAAGCCGCAGTGCATGTGACACTTTTTGCACAAAATCTGTTTTTGAGTTTTAAAACTCATTATTTAGGTCTTAATTGATTTTCAAGCATCCGCTTTATTTTCAAAACTCTGATTTAGACTTATTAAAACATGATAGAGATTTGAATTGTTGAGATTGGGATTCATTTGAAAGAATCTGAGAAATTCCCTTTATAAAACTTTACAATTTGGTAATTCCCTTTAATTGTGGTTTAACCTTAGGGGGATTACAATTCTACCACTGTAGGTGAGCTCAAGGCCAATGAGAGTGTACATTGGTCTAAGCCAAGCCTATGGTTTCGTTTTGGGGTGATTTAGAGGCTTAGTCGATAGTAATCATGCTATGATGCCATGAGATGCTATGGAATGTTATGTGAAAGTAGTGAAAAGTTGAGAAGTGGGAAATGAGATATGTGATATAAATGTTATTTTAATGAGATTTAAATGGTATACTATGCTTTACTTCCATATTGTTACATGTGATAGTCAATAGGAGTGAGTTTTTCTGTTACTGAGATTTTTATCTTACCCCCGTGGTTACATTTTTATAGGACCAGGAAGTGATTAAGGCAAGGGAAGAGAGTCCAAACTTGCTTAAGTTGTTGAGAAGCCGTGTAAACTCAAAGTTCATGTAATGAACTGAGATCTTGTGTGTATTTGTAAATATGAACTACCATAAGATTGCATGCATGTTTAAAGTGGTGATTTTATGGAATCTTAGCCCAATTGTATGTATTTGTGATGAAATGAATTAAGGGCTATGATTTCAGTATGTTTGTGTTAAAATAGGTGTGATTGTTAGTGAATCTTAAGCTCAAGTAAGAAATTATGATGAAATGAGTAATTTGGGGCTAGGATTGTAATGTACATGTGTTACGAATGTGATTGTATATTATTTTGTTGGGAAAAAGGCCAAGTAGCCTATGTTGTGCCAAGTATAGGCAAAGTATGTAAATATGTGAAATGTGAAAATTGGCTATAAAAGGGTTAAATTTTGATATATATATTTAATTGTGATATACTATGGTCAATCAGGTGTATTAGGTCCTTTTAGACTTGATTCAAGGCCTTGTGTGGTCTAATGAGAGAAAGGGATCGATTTAAGCACTTGGGTGCATAAAATTTTCAAAAAAAGTGACTTTTTGCATCCAATTGTCCAAGTTTTGATCAGACCGTTAGATCATATCTAAACCTATCTCAATAGCTAGTTTACAAGTTAAGCTTCGTGTAGGTGATTAAATCACTCTAATAAGATGTGGTATGTGAAAACGACATATGTCAGAAGTTCGTCATTTTTGCTATCAAAATGACAGCTAAATTTCAGACAGGCGTGCCACAGCTCATGGTAACACATGCTGCGGTGCATGACATAGAACAAGTTGAGCGTATGGCTCTATGCCACATGCGGTGGCTCACATACTGTAGGCCACGATACACAGATCACTTCCCAACCTAATTTTGAGATGTAATTGCATGCATTTGAGATGGGAATGTTCATGGTTTGTGTCCACTAAGTATTATACAAATGTGTGAATTACTTTCATTGTGTATTCTCTGATATGGTATGATTTTGAATGGTTTTAAAAAATAAGTCTTTGGCCAAAGATTTTCAAATGAGATTTGATTATTGTAATTGATGTGTTGGTGTGGTAACTCCTATAATCTTCTTCTGTAATGAGTAGATATAGGGGAGGGTTACAATTAAAAAAGTCACATTATTGTTTTGGAAAAGTAGGAAGAGGAAATAAATTTTGATCATCAAGGAGAATTTAAAATGGTGACTTCATGAACTACTACGATGAAAATGGAATCATTCACAACTTCTTTGCACCAAGAGCTCCCCAATAAAATGGAGTGGTAGAAAGAAAGAACAGGGTACTCACAAAAATGGCCAGAGCTGTGCTTAGTGACAATAGCGTGTCACAAATATTTTGGGTTGATGCCATGAACATTGTTTGTTACATAATCAACAGAGCTTACATAAGGCCTAAGCTCAACAAGACATCATATAAACTCTACAAGGAAAGAAAGCCAAACATATCTCATTTCCATGTGTTTGGTAGCATGATGTTCATCCAAAAACAATAACAAGGAGAATCTAGAAAAATTTGATCTTAAATTAGACATGGGAATTTTTCTTGGATACTCCAATAAGAGTAAAGCTTTTTGTGTATTCAACCTTAGATCTAAGACCATAGAAGAATCAATACATGTAGTGTATGATGACTTTCCTATGTAAAAGAAGATTCTTGATGTTGATGATGTCACTTAAGAGTTGTGTGATCTTCAACTAAAGAAGAACAATTCAATAGAAGATCCAAGAGAGAAATCTGAGACTCCACCCAAAGATAATGAAATTGAAGAAATTCATCAACTAGCCACTTGGAGAAGCAAGTCATTGGGAATGTCAATGAACCTGTCTAGACTAGAAGTAAATTCCAAAATATTGCTAGTCATTGAACCTTCATTTCAAAAATAGAGCTAAAAATAATTGAAGATTTATTTGACTCATACTGGATAGATGCAATGCAAGAAGAGCTTAATCAGTTTGAAAGAAGCCAAGTATGGGACTTAGTACCAAGGCCTAAAAATCATCCAGTAATAGGAACCAAGTGGGTGTTCAAGAACAAACTTAATGAAAGAGGCATCATTATCAGGAACAAAGCATGATTAGTGGCAAAGGGATATAATCAAGAACAAGGTATAGACTATGAAAAAACTTTTGCTCTAGTTGCTAGATTGGAAGCAACTTGTCTACTTCTAGGCTATACATCTATGAGAGATATCAAACTATACAAAATGGATGTAAAAAGTGCATTTCTCAATGGCTACATCCTTAAAGAAGTATATGTTGAACAACCACTTGGTTTTGAAAATTCTCATCAATCTAATACTGTCTTCAAATTAAAGAACGCTCTTTATGGACTCAAGCAAGTACTAAGAGCCTGGTATGACTGATTGAGTTTTTTTCTTTTAGAAAAAGGATTCAATCGAGGTAAATTTGATACTATCCTTTTTATAAAAAGAAAAAAGGATCAATTATTAACTATTGAAATTTATGTAGATGATATTATATTTGGTGCAATTGATGAATCTCTATGAAAGGAATTTTCTGATTTAATACAAGGAGAATTTGAAATGTCTATGATGGGGCAACTGACATTCTTTTCAAGACTACAAATTAAGCAAAGGAAGGATGGTATATTTATGTGTCAAACTAAATATCTTAGAGAGATGCTCAAAAAATTTAGGATGTATCATGCTAATGGAATTTATACTCCAATTAGCTCAACTATCAAAATGGATGAAGATGCTGCTGGAACAAAATATGATTGCAAATCATATAGAGGGATGATTGAATCTCTTCTATATCTCATAGCAAGTCATCTAGATATATCCTTCAATGTTAGTATTTGTGCAAGGTTTCAATTAGTACCAAAAGAATCCCATGTGATAGTAGTGAAAAGGATTTTTGGATATCTAAAAGATACTAATTCACTGGGTCTCTAGTATATTAAAAGAGGAAGTGAGTTCTTAATTGGATATTCTGATGTTGACTTTAGTAGATGCAAGATAGAAAGAAAAAGCACGAGCGCAATATGCCACTTGTTTGGTGGTTCACTTGTCTCTTGGGCAAGCAAGAAATAAAATACTGTCTCTTTATCATCAACTAAATCAGAATATATAGCAGCTGAATTGTGTTGTTCTTAAATCTTATGGATGAAGCAGTAACTTGAAGACTTTAGAATCAAACTCAAAAATACTCCAATCAAGTGTGATAATACCAATACAATATGCTTAACCAAAAATCCAGTTCATTATTCTCGAACTAAGCATATTGATATTCGTCATCACTTTATCAGAGATCATGTTAAAAAAAAAGATGTCACAGAGGAATTCATCCCTACTAAACTGCGACTTGTTGATATCTTTATAAAACCGTTGGGTTTGTTAAATCCTAACGAACTATAAGTAACTCTTTTTTTACTCTTTATTTTTAACCTATTTAATTATGTATTCTAACTTAGGTATCAGAGTCATTGTTTGAAATTGTATGTCTCTGTCTAAAGAAATTCTCTATTAGTGTTACAAAAATAAGTCACACCAGTGTTAGAAATTTAACACCGGTACTATTGATTATTTTGAGAAATTGTAGATAGCTAACTTCTATAGTAACACTGGTGCTATGTTGTTCAACACGATGCTATGAATGCTAGTGAAAGCCACTACAAAGTCATCAGCACTGCCAAAAGATGAGTCTAACACCTCAAAATGACTTAGCATGGATAAGATCAAATTGATTTACAATTTTAAATGAGGTAACTATTGAACTTCTATTTTTTAGTTTAACACCAGTGCTATGGTAAGCAATACCAATGCTATGTCTGTTTATATATATGTTTGAGTGTACATTTTTGCTCAGTTCACTCTTTTGCCTTAAAACCACTGGTGCTACTTTTTCTCTTGCATGAACTCCCTTTTCACTCTACTCTCTCATATCTATTTTTCTTTAAATCCGACCATTCTTGTATCTAATTTACTCTACTTTCTCTATCTAAATCTCTAGAATACACTGATCAAATCCTCAATGAAGCTTGCATGAACAAAAATGACTAAAGGAGCTCTGAAAGCTTGAGGACTCTCAGTATATAATTTTTTCCAAGCCAGAGACATTGTGGTTAAGTGATTTGGGTCTAAATGAGGAAATCCAAGCCTCAATAACTATAATGAAGTCATGAATAAAGTAGAATAAGTTGTGAAAGTTAGAAAGAGAAAAGAAAGAACAAAGACAAAATCTCTCAACGAAAAACAAATGGAAACCACTGGTATTGCTCTATCATAGCCCACTCTTAAGAACCCAAGGATTGCTTGAAAAGGTCAAAGAGTATCAAAGAAAGCTAAAGCTCCTCAACCCTTTAAGCATGAATCAGTCTCCTCTAAGAGGACACCTGAGGGTACATTGCCTAATCAACCTCACTCTAGAAATCTTGAAGAACAAAGGAAAAGGGAAGGGAAAGCTCCTATCACTGAGGCATCAAACAAGAGTGATCATTTTGCTGGTTTCTGCTTTGACTCTCTTCACACTGGGCAAATTCTAAGTCTAGCCTTGAAAATAGGCAGAAAAGAAGTTAGTAAGTCTTGGATTGTAAACTTAACAGAGCTCAAACAAAAGGGGTATGACATTACTAAAATGATGAACCCTACAAGACTCTGTTAGAGCTCAATATGGTTGTAAGTCTAGAAGTTGTAAGAGCATTTTATAGTTCTCTACAAGTTATGCACAATGGTAAAGTACGAGGAAAGTCTTTTGATATTATAGAAGACTATCTAAGTACTCTTCTAAATTTTCCAACCAATGAAAGGTTAATGAGACTATCAGACTTATCCTATGAAAAGCCAGTCATGTTTACAATACTGGTGCCAACCTGGGAGGAAAGTTCTGGTCTAGTAGAGAGGCCAAAGTCTATGCCAACATTTCACAAAGTAATCTACTACATTCTATCAAGGTCGATTACTTGCAAAAGATCTAGGGTAAATAAGTTTATCTTTAAAGACTTAAGGCTTTTGATTGCCTTAATCAAAGGATTCAAATTGGATGTTGCCTTTGTCATCTTCGAGAAGATCAAGAACTTAGTCTAGCTGAGCAGAAAAAGAGATGTGAAGTATCTCATCTATGGAAATGTAATTTCTAAGAAATAGGAAGATCAAAAGATTATGTATCTAGAAGGTAATGAGGTTTTAAGACATGAGGAGATCAACTCTATGACTTTGAAGAAAATAGAAATTATTAAAAAAGGAAGAGGTGGTATTCAAACTGAAGCTCACTCAGTTGCAACTCCCAGTGCTCAAGGTAGACAAGAGTCTCAACCTGCTCAGAATGACTTATCTATGCCACTACCATTAAAAGGAGTATATGTTGATTCAGATGCTATTAAGTGGTTAGATAGGAGGTTCAAGATTCAAGCTAAGATTTTCACTTTATGTCTTGAGAGATAAATTGAGGACTTCAGTTAGAGACTAAAGAAAGCCTCTGAAGAGATTAGAGTAGAATTCAAGGAAGAAATTGGCTTGTTGAGGGTTCAATTTTTGAGTTTGGGAGGTATACTAGTTAGACCAAAGGACTCATCCGGGTATTATTCTCCTTTAGGATGGGTACTCCTATTGGTGTCTCTCTACATGAGAATGTTGGAGCAAAGTTTGTTGAAGATTTTATGTCAGTACACCCATCCAATACCTCTACTTCAAAGAAGGGAACTGAGGAGGATGTTGACAGTGACCTATAAATACCTCCAAGTTTAAAAATCTGAGGGTTGGATTAGTTTTCTCTATTGATTCTAAATTGAGAGCTATGTTTAAAGATAATTAAGAAGAAGCTGAATCTCATGCATCAAATAGCAATAAGCTTGCACTAGTTGTGGCCAAGATTGCCAAAGAATATATTAAGATCTCTGATGATGAGGAAGAATTGGAGTTTGCATAGTTACCTCCACCTTCTACTTCCTTTTTATCTAGGATCAACTATATAAAAGCCTTGCAAGACTTGATTAGGAGAAATCCTAATTTTGTATTGTCCCCTACACCACTCATTGCCATTTTAGAATTTGGTGCAATTTTCAAGCCTTTACCAAGGTTCAAGAATAGACTAGTTTGAACTAAAAGTGGTACCTCTTCTTCCTACATGCCTTCCTCCAATCTTTTTGTCCTTGTTGATCTATCTAACTCTTTTGCTGATAACAAAAAAGGGGAGAAGGGTAAGGATGCAAAGTTAGAAAATAAGGTAGACAACAATTTTTATAGTAAGGTTCAAGATAATAGGTTAGACAAGCATGCGGTTGAAGATTCGGGAAGTGGCAAGCATAAGGTTTAACCTGCTGTGAGAAGACTAAGAAGTGCCTTGCCTAAACTCAATAGATTTAGAGCAAATACTTCAAATACTTTTAAGCCCCAACCTTCATCTAAATCCTCTAAACCTCAATCCTCTTAACCCTCTGAAACACCCAAACCTTCATCTCCCACTGCCAAGAAACTCCATGAGTTAATGGATTTCTTCGGTACTATCTTCAAGAAGTGAACTGAGTGGTTGTTTGAGTATTTGCTTGTTCATCTAATTAAACTCTCTCTAACATTTATAACATCTTTTGAATATATAATGTGCATTTCTTCTATTTTAATCTGTATTATCTCTTTTAAGAAGGAGAGACTAAAGTCTTTCTGAGAACTAACACTTTGCATTTCAGTTTTGTCATCATCAAAAAAGGGGAGAAATGTTAAACCCTAGTTTTAACGATTACAAAATAGAGAGAAGTTTTGTTTGTTTCAAGCTTTCTTAACTAAAACTAAGTTCATTAGCTTAACGTTAATCAAATCTGACTAAGTGAAAGTTTATACATAATAGAAGGTATGCTATCTTGTTAGTTAAGTATTTGACTTGACTATAATCTTTGTACTTGAAGTTGTCTTGATCTAAAGTGTTCTAAGTATTATTAGCATTGGTACTGGAAGCCTTAACACCGATGCTACCTCAATTATCTTCACTATTCTATTGTTTTGTGTTTCTTATAATACCGGTTCTACCCATTATAACACCAGTATTATACCTTTAAACTTGTGTAATTGATTCTCTCTTATTTGAATCTTTTTCCTTACACTGGTACTATCTACTCAATATCAGTCTTATTCTTCATTTGTCTTTGGTTGAGTGTTACTTGGTTAGTACCTATACTAAGTTTTGTTCAAGTTTGTACAACACTTGCTAACACTTCAACACCGGTACTATCCTCTCTTCTATCCTACGAAGAGATTTGATTGATATGTTACATTGGTGTTATTTCCTTTTAATATCAGTTTTGAGTTATCTTTTTAGAAATATTCTTATTCTCTTAAAATTATCAAAAATATTCATCTTTTATGTATTGGATTACACCAGTACTATAAGAACAACACTTGTTATATGCTTTTTTTTAGAGCCTACTCATCATTGTAACACCAGCATTAGAACATAGTAACTGCAACCTCCCTGAGGTAAAATCACACTTAACTCCAAATCATGGTAATCCAGGGCTTAACCCTCAAGAATTACCAAACTTTAGGGTTTTACAAATGAATTTCTCAAAATTTATTTCAAGGAATCCAAATTTTTCAACCGTTCAAATTTCAAACATAATTTAAGGACTCTAAATCAGAGTTTTAAAAAAAATTGGAAGCTTGAAAACCAATTGGGACCCAAATAATGAGTTTTTAAAACTCAAAACAAATTTTAACACAGAATTTGTCACGTGCGCTGCAGCGTGTCTTCTCTGTGCCATGCGCCGTGGCGCACTGCATGAAATTTGACAGATCAATACTGTCATTTGACAGCCCTAGAGGCAAACTTCTGATACATCCCAAATCCCCGTCCGACATTCAATTGAGGTGGCTTTGGTGTCTACACAGAGCTTTCTCCTAGCTCTAGTTAATGGCATAGGTTTCATATTCAAATTCATTTTCTACAAAAAGCTGGACACCAAAACCCATATTGACCACTTTTTCACAAAATCTCTCAAATGGGGTGTCCCAACTCAACCACACATGTCAAAAGCTTACACAAACTATCCGACCACACTCAATGGACTTTTGTGGACTTGTGTAACACACTACACACAATCAAACACACTTATATCACAAAATCACCACTCAACCCCAATTTTCATAAAACATAATGGGGGAGGAAAAGTTGCACCAAATCAACCATTTCATTCATATTTTTCAAAAATACATATGTTCCTACTTGCACAAGTATTTTGGCCCTATCCACGAGTTCACAACAATAACTCACTAACCCAGGGCACAAAATACACTAGTTAAATGTAGAATCATGCAAGTAGTGCACCAAACATGACAATTAATTCTAGTTGGCAATTACATTAACAAATACACATGTAAATAGCAAAAAAGAGGCATATGGAGGATTTACTCCACCAATCTTAAGCCTCAGTATGTTTTTCCTGACTTGGATCCGATGAGCTAGTCCCTAAAAATATTGAGAATTGAGGGGTGAGTACAACCACTCAGTAATCAAATTTTACTTAACCCTTACAGTTACATATTAATTGTAAATAGATGCAATTAGGCACACAAACACATATATCACATAGCATTAGGCCACAGTTTACAAAACTAACAACCATGTGACCGGGCTTGCCATAAAACACCATATCATATTATTTCACAAAAACATAACATAGGGTCGCAAAAATAACAATCATGCGCCCTTAACACGTGTCGGACCACAAAACTAACAACCATGTGGCCGATCTTATATGCGTGATTATGTGCCAACCTTATGTCCTCCTATTACCTCTGACACAAAATCGGTGGCTATCACGTGGCTACGTCCTTCACGGACTAACCCAACCTTTCACTTGTGAAGAGCTACCATGCTAGGGTTAACTCACTCACTTATTTAATCCAGTTTCCCCCAATACTAACAATCATGGGGTGTCGTACCCCTAATCTAGCCTCCTCAAACTGGTAGAGACTAGTTAGATTTGAGTCCCTCATAGAACAAGTGAGACAGTTCTAAATCAACCATGGGACATGGGCTACCTCCCAATTCCAACGATCGGTGCCAAGACTAATTCCCGATTCCAATAGTCACTGCCAATACCACATGAATTTTTAACCAATCTACTCCTCTCCCTAGGCAAACTCCCGCCAATGATCATGCTATACACATTTTGCACATAATATGCATTTCAACATTCATTACTCAATACATGAACTCATATAACATGTATACTCCACATTTTAACACATAATTCATCACAATTCTCCACCCATAGTAATAAATCACAATTAATTTCATAAAACATCAATGGTGGTAGAATCAAGGTTTTTTTTCTCAAAACTATTTCATACTCAAGTATTTGCCAATATGCATTATCAAATTAACTCACAAATCATATTTTACAACACAATTAACATTTAACTATAAAAAATTAAGTTTCCACCGGTTACCTCAAACCTTTAAGAGGTTAAAGGTTTACCCCTCACTATATCAACTTCCCAAAGCTTCAATAAGCTTGAATGGTGCCAAAGCGAACCTCTCTACAGCCATATCACAAGGATATCATCATGATCTAGCTCTTTAAGCTTTATCAATATAGAACTCCTTATATACTATTTTTATCAACTCATAACCAGTACCCATTCTTACCTAATGGGCTCATTAGATTCTATTAATGCATATTATCTTTAATAACACCTCAAACCATTATTAATGTACATTAACCTCTCCCAACTACCTTTATAAATACCAATTTTCGGACATTAAATGCTCCCTATGGACCAACCACTTCTAAAATCATCAATGTGGTATTCCAATGCATTAAACCACTCCTATTAATCTCATTTTAACCAATAGAATCAGACCCATACTCCTATGGACCGAAAATCTATCTCCTAACTCAAACCCTACCATAAACAATCATAAATAAGGGAGGAAAAGGAAGAAGCACCACAATCTTACCTTGGGTGTTTGGGAGCTTCAATCTATCCACAATAGGGCCAAATATTGTGCCTTAGTGGAGCCAAAACTAAGCTTTTCGTTTTCCTTCTCTCTTCCTCTTCTACTTTCACGCAGCTTATGAATTAGATTTATTAGATTTTTGGCCATACACTGTGGCGCACGTTGCCCTCCACTGTGCTGCATGGCACAGAGGAGCCCGTTACGTTTGAATTGCCTTTGTGCACTACAGCAGACCAACCACGCGCCGCGGCGTGTGGCACAGAACACAACTCTTTACCTTTTCATCCTCTTTCCTTGCCCGGGTCGCCCATCATCAATCTAGACCCACTCTTAAGGCTGAAATCACATCAATTATGCTAAGTTAAGCCCTTCTGGCCACACACCTCATCAACTCACTAATTTCCCTTATTAGTTTAATTAATCAGGGTTAAAATTTTCTGGATGTTACAACTCTCCCCTCCTTTTAAGAATTTTGTCCCCAAAATTTGATAAATCATATAAATCTTAACTCATTGGAAAAGATGGGGATACTGTTGCCTTATTTTCTCCTCCATTTCCTAAGTGGCATCACCGGGAGTCATTCCCTTCCATATCACTTTTACTAAATGGATAGTCTTATTTCTGAGCAGTTTATCTTTCATATTGGCCATCCTTTCCGACTCAGTCTGGTAAGTCAAATTCTCCCATAACTCTACCTCTTTTGGCTCAATAATGTGAGACGGATTGGGTTGGTACTTCTTGAGTTGTGAGACATGAAATATGTCATGTACACCTGATAAATGTGGAGGTAATGCAATCCGATACACTAAAGGCCCAATCCTCTCTAGAATCTCAAACGCACTAATGTACTTAGGAGTCAACTTCTTGGCTCGAATAGACCTCCCAATACCAGTCATAGGCGATACCTTCAAGAATACATGGTCTCTGACCATAAACTCTAGTGGTCTCCTTCTCTTATCCATATAACTTTTCTGCTGACTCTGGGCAGTCAACAACTTCTGTCGAATTACCTCTATCTTCTCCATGGTTTGATCCATTAAATCCAAACCCAAAATACTTCTCTCACTTAGCTCAGTCCAGCAAAGAGGCGATCGACTCTTTCAACCATACAAGGCTTTATAAGGAGCCATCTGAATACTTGTATGAAAGCTATTGTTATAAGCAAAGTCCACAAGTGGTAAGTGTTTATTCCAACTTCTACTAAACTCAATAGCATGTACTCACAACATATCCTCAAGAGTTTGAATCATTCTCCTGGTCTGACCATCAGTCTATGGGTGATAGGCCGCACTGAACTTCAACTTAGTACCTATAGCCTGGTGTAAAGCTCTCCAGAAGTTCGATATGAACCTTAAATTACAATCTAACACAATCTCTTTTGGTACCCCATACAACCATACTATCTCTTGAACATAAACCCCAACAAATCTCTTTAAGGTATAGTCCGCTCTAACAGCCAAGAAGTAAGTCAACTTAGTCAGTTTGTCCACAATCACCCATATAGCATCATGACTCGCTTAAGTATGAGGCAATCCCATTATGAAATCTATAGACACACTATCCCATTTCCACATTGGGATTTCCAAAGGTTGTAGTAATCCGGCTGGCTTCTGGTGTTCTATCTTGACTTTCTAACACGTCAAATACCTAGAGACGAACTCGGTCACATCTCGCTTTATTTTGTGCTGCCGCCACTACTTCTTCATATCCTGGTACATCTTAGTAGCACCAGGGTGGATTATTAGCTTACTTCTATGGGCTTCTGAGAGTGTAGTCTCTCTGATCTCCTTATCATCAGGAACACACATACAGTCGTGATATAACATGAAACCATCATCACTGAAACTAAAAGCCATCATTCGATTCTCCTCAATGTCTTCCCTAATTTCTAACAAGTACTCATCTTCTAATTGTGCTTTTCTCAGCTCCTTCCAAAACTCACTTGTAATCACCATGACATTCAAGTTGTATGACACGAAATCAAGAACATTGTTATGCTCATTAGAGAAGTCCTCTAGCATCTTGTGCTCTTGCATCATCAAGAATGCTACGTGTAGTGTCTTCCAGCTCAAAGTATCAGCTACTACATTAGCCTTACTAGAATGGTACTTCAACTCAAAATTGTAGTCCTTCAAGAACTCCATCTATCTCTGCTATCTCATGTTCAACTCTTTCTGGTCGACTAGATATTTGTGGTCACTGTATACCTCAAATTGCACACTGTAAAGGTAGTGTCTCCATATTTTAAGCACAAACACCACTGCCACAAGCTCAAGATCATGGGTAGGATAATTCTCTTCGTGTGATCTTAACTATCTTGAAGCATATGCCATAAACCTATCATCTTGCATTAAAATGCATCCAAGACCCTTAAGTGAAGCGTCCGCATACACCACAAATGATAATTTCGGATCTGGGATAGTCAACACAGGTGCAGTTGTTAATCTTTGCTTCAGCTCTTGAAAAGCCTCTTCACATTTATCAGTCCATTTAAAAGGATAATCTTTCTTAGTCAACTTGGTCAAAACAGATGCAATCTGGAAAAATCCCTGAATAAATCTTCTATAATATCCTGCTAGACCCAAGAAACTTTCGATCTCTATCACAGAAGTCAGTCCTTCCCATTATAACACTGCATCCACCTTATGAGGATCAACTACAATACCACTGGCCAAACTACATGGCCTAAAAACATCATTTCACATAACCAGAACTCACATTTGCTCAATTTTGCATAAAGCTTCTTTTCTTTTAGAATTTGCAACACGATCCGCAAGTGCTTAGCATGTTCTTCCTCATCAACTGAGTATATTAAAATATCATCAATGAAGACCATTATGAACTTGTCTAAGTAGGGCCTAAAGATTCGATTCATGTAATCCATAAAAATAGTGGGTGCATTAGTCAGTCCGAAGGGCATAATAGGAAACTCATAATGCCTGTATCTTGTTCTGAAAGTAGTCTTTAGCACATCATCCATTTTCACTCTCAACTGGTGATAGTTGAATCTTAAGTTAATCTTAGAGAATACTGCTGCTCTAGCCAACTAATCCAACAAGTCATCGATTTGGGGTAATGGATACTTATTCTTAATTGTCACCTTATTCAGCTATCAATAGTCTATACACAGTCTCAAGCTACCGTCTTTCTTCCTAACAAACAGAACAGGTGAACCCTAAGGTGAAATACTAGGTCTAATCAATTCCTTCTCCAATAACTCCTATAACTGCTTTTTAAGTTCATTCAATTCTATTGGAGCCATCCGATACAGAGCCTTAGAGATTGGCTCGATACCAGGTACCAAGTTGATTGAGAACTCAATCTCTCTCTCACTGATGGCAATCCTGATACTTTGTCAGCAAACACCTCAAGAAACTCATTGACAACTCTAATCTTGTCTATTGCTCCATTGTATACTCAGTGTACTGAGCAGAACACCATAAAGACTTGACATCCCTCTTTCACTGATTTCTCTACCTGTACCGGCGATAGGAACTTAGGAGTCTCCAGAGTAGTAATAGGTACAAACGGTGTAGTCTCATCATTTATTGTAGCTGCCATATACACTAGTAATGAAACTGTCTTTCTATTGCAGTCTAAGTTCGTACCATTAGTAGACAACTAATCCATGCCAATAATCACGTTAATCCCCAATATGGAAAAACAAATCAAATCAATACTTATGACTATTTCACCAAATTTCAACTTTACTTTTAAGCAAGCCTGACTGGTTCACACTGAAGCACCAGCCAGTGTAGACACATTCATCAAGATAGCCATTTCAACCACATACAAACTCAGTCTTTTTGCACACTCATCAGAAACAAATGAGTAAGTGGCACCAGAATCAAAAAAAGAAAAAATTGGTTAGTTGCTCAAGGAAATCATACCTCGGATAAGCTTCGGGGAAGCTTCAACCTCTTCCCTTATCATAGCAAACACACGACTAGGAATAGCAGACCTTTGATCCATGTGAGGAGCGTTCTCTTAGCAATACCGAGTGATGTACCTAACCATGTGGTACTTGAAACATGTCCAGCATTCTCCAACATGGTGTCTCCCGTACTGGCTGTACTGTAGGTCTCTAATTAGTCCAGCTACCATAGGAGCATAATCTTATCTCGAAGCTTGATTCCACCCACCCATACTCTTGGGAGCATTACTCCTCATTTGGGAACCTCTAGAGTGTGAACCCCTCTGGAAACTTCTCTTCTTACTATCACTACTACCCAGTCCAGATGGTCCAGAGCTATAACCAGCTCTCTTGCCAGCACCTCCAGTAGGACCATTTCTCCTCTGGCTGTCTTCAGCCTCACGACCTTGTCTGGCTACTGCTCTCAAGCACATGTCACTGTATGAGACAATATCAAAGGGTGCTAGCTGCTATCTGTAATCAGGCTGCATTTTCTAAAGTAACTGCTCGACCTTCCAATACTCATCATCATGATTCCTCAAATAAGTCGAGTATTTAGAAAACTCATTGAATTTAGCTATGAATTCTTCTTCATTCATGTTCCCTTATTGTAACCGGTGGAACTCAACCTCTTTCTCAGCTCTGAAGGAAGTAGGAAAATAATAGGAGAAGAATCTCCTCTTAAACTCACTCCATGTCAATGGAGACCCATCCTCCGGTATCACATTCTCCAACCACTGCTTGGCAGCATCCTCAAGCAGGAAAGTAGCAAGTAGTACTCGCTGCTCAGACGTACAGGTCATAACAGAAAAGATCATCTCCAACCGATCTATCCATCTCTTAGCCGCTCTATTCTCCATGGAACCCTCAAATGTTCAAGGATTCAACCTTATAAACTTCTTTAAGGGTAAATCAATAGAGCTCTCTTGCTCTAATCCTCTAGGCCTCATTAGTTCAGGCCTTCTCGATCCACTCTCTTCATAGTACTCCTCCTCTTGTTGATCAAGCATTTCCTTCTCTAATCTCACTTCACTACAACCGCCAACTCTTTCTATAGTCTTGCTTGACTCTTTCGGTCTTTTCTTCAAAATCTCATCATGCTCGTCAATTCTCTGTTCAATCCTTTGCATCATACTTCTCAACTCGAGCAATATATTCTCATTGCTTGTTGTAGGCCTTGCTTGCTCTCTAGCTTGACCCGAGCCTTGTCCCATCTCAACATGCTCACTAGGGATAATGTTCTCCTCTTATACCAAGACTTCCCGCACTTGTCTTGATACATTCATCGGAATGTTGCCGGCTGTATTTGTTGTTTGCACCATTCTCCCCTCCTAAGGATGGAAGTTATCCCATAAAAGGAAAGTAGTAACACTAGCTTAAAGGGAAAAACATATGTATAATGTCAACTGCCAACTTTTTATATCCAAATGCACCCTTCACAAGCAAGATCACATCTAATTCACAAATCCAGTCCAGTTCTCAGAACCAGAGAAACTGATACCAAATTGTAACCTCTTTAAGGTTAGATCACACTTAACTCCAAATCATGGTAATCCAGGGCTTAACCTTCAAGAATTAACAAACTACAGGGTTTTACAAATGAATTTCTTAAAATTTATTTCAAGGAATCCTAATTTTTCAACCATTCAAATTTCAAACATAATTTGAGGACTCCAAATCAGAGTTTTAAAAACAAAGCGGAAGCTTGAAAACCAATTGGGACCCAAATAATGAGTTTTTAAAACTCAAAATAGATTTTCACACAGAATTTGACACGTGCGCCATGGTGTGTCTTCTCTGTGCCATGCGCCATGGCGCATTGCATGAAATTTGATAGATCAGTACTGTCATTTGATAGCCTAGGAGGCAAACTTCTGATGCATCTCAAATCTCCATCCGACATCCGATTGAGATAGTTTCAGTGTCAACATGGAGTTTTCTTTCTCTTAACTCTAGCTAATGGCATAGTTTCATATTCAAATTCATTTTCTATAAAAAGTTGGACACCAAAACCCATTTTGACCACTTTTTCACAAAATCTCTCAAATGGGGTGTCCCAACTCAACAACACATACCAAAAGCTTACACAAATCATCCGACCACACTCAATGGACTTTTGTGGACTCGTGCAACATGCCACACACAATCAAACACACTTATATCACAAAATCACCACTCAACCCCAATTTTCATAGAACATAAAAGGGGAGGAAAAGTTGTACCAAATCAACCATTTCATTTATATTTCTCAAAAATACATATGTTCCTACTTGCACAAGTATTTTGGCTCTATCCACGAGTTCACAACAATAACTCACTAACCCAGGGCACAAAATACACTAGTTAAATGTAGAATCATGCAAGTAGTGCACCAAACATGATAATTAATCCTACTTGACAATTACATTAACAAATACACATGTAAATAGCAAAAGAGAGGCATATAAAGGATTTACTCCACTAATCCTATGCCTCAGTATGTTTTTCTCGACTTGGATCTGATGAGCTAGTCCCTGAAAATATTGAGAATTGAGGGGTGAGTACAACCACTCAGTAATCAAGTTTCACTTAACACTTATAGTTACATATTAATTGTAAATAGATGTAATTATGCACATAAACACATATATCACATAGCATTAGGCCACGGTTCACAAAATTAACAACCATGTGACCGGGCTTGCCACAAAACACCATATCATGTTATTTCACAAAAACATAACATAGGGTTACAAAAATAACAACCATGCGCCCTTAACACGTGCCGGACCATAAAACTAACAACGATGTGGCCAGTCTTATATGCATGATCATATGCCAACCTTATATCCTCTTGTTACCTCCAACACAAAATTGGTGGCTATCACGTGGCAATGTCCTTCACGGACTAACCTAGCCTTCCACTTGTAAGGAGCTACCGGGCTAGGGTTAACTCACTCACATATGTAATCTAGTTTCCCCCAATACTAACAACCATGGGGTGTTGTACCCTTAATCTAGCCTTCTCATGAACCGATGGAGACTAGTTAGGTTCGAGTTCCTCATAGAATAAATAGGATAGTCCCAAATCTACCATGGGATACGGGCTACCTCCCGATTCCAACGGTCGGTGCCAAGGCTAGTTCCTGATTCCAATGGTCACTGCCAATACCACGTGGATTTTCAACCAATCTACTCTTTTCCCTAAGCGAACTCTCACCAATAATCATGCTATGCACATTTCACACATAATATGCATTTCAACATTCATTACTCAACATATGAACTCATATGACACATATACTCCATATTTTAACACATAATTCATCATAATTCTCCACCCATAGTAATAAATCACAATTAATTTCATAAAACATCAAGGGTGGTAGAATCAAGGTTTTCTTTCTCAAAACTATTTCATACTCAAGTATTTGCCAATATGCATAATCAAATTAACTCACAAATCACATTTTACAACACAATTAACATTTAACTATAAAAAATTTAGTTTCCTTCGGTTACCTCAAACCTTTGAGAGGTCAAAGGTTTACCCCTCACTATATCAACTTCCCAAAGCTTCAATAAGCTTGAATAGTACCAAAGCAAACCTCTTTACAACTATATCACAAGGATATCATCATGATCAAGCTCTTTAAGCTTTATCAATATAGAACTCCTCATACAATATTTTTATCAACTCATAACCAGTACCTATTCTTACCTAATGGGCTCATTAGATTTCTTTAATGCATATTATCATTAATAATAGCTCAAACCATCATTAATACACATTAACCTCTCCCTACTACCTTATAAATACCAATTTTTAGACATTAAATACTCCCTATGGACCAACCACTTCTAAAATCATCAATGTGGTGTTCCAATGCATTAAACCACTCCTATTAATCTCATTTTAACCAATGGAATTGGACCTATACTCTCATAGATCGATAATCCATGTCCTAACTTAAACCTTACCATAAACAATCATAAATAAGGGAGGAAAAGGAAGAAGAAACCACCACAATCTTACCTTAGGTATTTGGGAGCTTCAATCTATCTACATTAGGGCCAAATATCGTGCCCTAGCAAAGCCAAAACTAAGCTTTTCATTTTCCTCCTCTCTTCCTCTTCTATTTTCACGTAGCTCACGAATCAAATTTATCAAATTTTTGCTTGTGCGCTGTGGCGCACACTGTCTTCCACCGTAGTGCATGGCACAAAGGAGCCCATTATGTTTGAATTGCCTTTGTGCACCACGGAGGACCAACCACATGCCGCGACGTGTGGCACAGAACACAACTTTTAACTTTTTCATCCTCTTTCCTTACCCGAGTGGCCCGCCATCAATTTGGACCTACTTTTAGGGCTGAAATCACATTAATTATACCAAGTTAAACCCCTCTAGCCATACACCTCATCAACTCATTAATTACCCCTATTAGGTTAATAAATCAAGGTTAAAATTTTTTGAATGTTACAGTAACATCGGTAACACTATGGATCTTTTTGCTCTATTTTTTATACCTCTTTTGAAGGTCATCTACACTCATCTTTTAATCTTTCTTTTCATCCAAAATCAATTGTGTTCACTCTATATCATTACCAAATGATATTTAAACACAATTTCCTTAAAGTTATTCTGTTTGCTCTTGTTTGATTTGATTACCAAGCTTACTTTCTGTTATATCAAAACGTATATGCTTTAATCACTTTTGTCAGAAACATTAAATTTTTCTAGCCGTTACTATATAAAAGAGGAAGTTTTTACTATAAAGCACTATTCCATTGCCTGATCCATCGGAGAACCTTAGAAAAGCTTAGATATCTGAGGAAACATAACACAAGAAGGAAACAAATCACAAATAACCTTTAACAGAAAAATTTATAAGTTTAACAGATCTTTTATGATCCTCAACTATAAATAGACTCATTTATGAAGGTTGAAGAAGGAGATGAACAATGCGAAACAACAAGAATATTCTACATTTATTTGAACATTAAAGTTCATCTATCTTCTGTGTATCATTTATTGATAGAGCTTTATTGATTATATATTTACTCTAAAAGAGAGTTTAAAAGTAGTAATAATTCATTATTGAACTTACTCTATTTATCCCTATTTTACATCTTCAAAATAGAGGAACATAAGGGGATTTATCATTTCCTTTGTAAGGGAGAGAGTTTTAGATTTATTGGGAATCTATTAATGTACTGAGGCAACCAAGAGCCTGAATTAATCTTAGTAATATAGTTGGAAATCTTGAGAGGTTCTTGGGGACTAGATGTAGACTCAAGAGGTAGGAGTCAAACTAAGATAAATTAGCTGTTCAAGCTCTGCTCATCTAACTCTCATGATTAGTGATTTTGTTCCTTTATCTCACTTATCATTACTGCAATTCATTTAAAAGTTCAAATTAGCCCAATTCACCCCTTCTTGAGGTATTTATAGAAAGGTCACCTAAGTGTAACTCATCCAAGAAGATATTGGACTTGCTTTAAGTATGGCAAGTCAAGTGAGTTAGTGAGGCAGTGCTCGAAGGGCAGAGTTGAGAGGACTGAGCTGAGATATATGGTTCTTAATTGAGTATTTAAAGTTACACAAGAAGAGGCCAGAGCATCTTTGAAGTTGATCCAAGGTATGATTTATGTTTGTAGTCACTGAGAAGAGGCACTATTTGATTTTGGAAGGCATTTATTCTTCTATTAGGGCATCAATTCTCAGGGCATTGGAAGGCATTTTCAATTGATAGCTTATCAAGTATGTCTCATACAACCCTTACCTTCAACTTTACTATAATTTCTCTTAACATAAGTTATAGAGAAATTGAATTGGAAATATTTAAGGGGTTAGTTTCTTATCTTATAGTAATCAAAAGGTTCTTGAGAGTTAAATTAGAGCTTTATGATTGGTTTGGAGTTGAATGACAGAGCTTTAAAGTTGTAGGCCTAAATTTGGCCCTAAATGAAGGGAAAATAGAGTGGAAATTGAATAAAAGCGAAATGAGATCATTAGAAGTGATAGAAAGTAATAATTAAGGGGTAATAAACCTAGATTGGTTAAGCAAAAAGAATTATGCCAGCTGGTGCTGGGCTTTGAGGGTGCCTGCCGTTACAGGGCTTTGGGGGTGCCTACTGTTATAGGGCTTTAAAGAATTGTGCCAGTCGGTACTGGGCTTTGAGGGTGCCTGCCATTATAGGGCTTTAAAGAATCATGCCAGCTGGTACTGGGCTTTGAGGGGGTGTAAGAATTGGTTTCATCTCACATGGAAAATATAAGAAACTCACATGTGAAGTTTGTCATTTCTTCCCTTACTTCCCCAGGTTTTTGTTTTTAATATTATTTTTGCTTTGCCCTAATCCAAATGAGGCTTATTTCTATGACAAGGAATGCAATGCAGGAATGCGCAATATATGATTTTTTCATTTTTCCATTTGCCTTTAATTAAAATGGGTGCTAAAAATATGTACAATACACCATGGATGAATGATTTGCAATGCAAAAAGTTTAAACCTTTGTTCATCTCAATTTATGAGACTTTTTTTTTGTGATAAATGTAAAGGGTAAGACGTGCTTATTTGACCCAATGAAAATGTATAGATAATACAAATGTATTGCAAAAATTTTTATTGGAAAGTTTGATGTTGAAAACTGTTTTAATATATATTCCTTTTTTTTGAAAATTTTCATGCATATCGAATAAATCATTTTGAATACAAGGTAATACCTCCAAGTTCATTATTAAACCTTTATTCATTTATAGGTGTAGTATCACAGTATGCTGTTGCCCCTCTTTAGAAAATTCAAATGACCAAATTCACATTACTTGATCTTGTTTTCAAGCTAATGAGATTGACTTTATGATTGAATACTGATAGCACACATGCTCTTGTTTCCACTTTACACCTACATGATGATCTTGATACCTCAAGGGCAAAAAGGTTAGAATACAAATACTAATATTCTATGTCAAGCAAATGTATCAATAAACATTGCTCCTTGAATGTGAACTTACTGTAATGTATGAGATATGAATTCAAATATGATAACATAAAAAGAGAAGAAAGATGATCTCAAAGGAAAAAGGGTGGAAAAATTCATGCTCTAATGCAAAAGTTCATAGAGAAATGAGAATATCTAGGTTCGTAAGTACAAATAGCTTGAGCATAAATAGGATGTGTTAATTACATCTCCCTTCTTTAGCTTTTCAAAACCCCAACAAGTGCTTCACTGAGCTGCCATTGATATGCATGGTGTGAGGGATGATGGAGTTAACTTTCCTAAACATAAACACTTAACTTCTTATGCATTCCTTTCTTCTCCTAAGACATCTTTTTATCTTGGTGAACTCTTCTTCTTTTCATTTCTTTTCTTGTTCTTTGCTTTAACTTTTGCTTAGTTTGCCTTTACAGGTTTTCAACTTAACAAGCTATTCTTTCCTTTTCATTTTTTATTAGCTCTAACTTTTACCTAGGTTGCCTTTATAGGTTTTCAACCTAGTGAGCGTTTCTTTCTTTTTCATTTTCTGTTTAAGCAAAGTAATGCTTAACAGCATCTGCATTAATAGGCTTTACTAACTCTTGACTGTCCATGTCAAATAGGATTAGTAATCCTCTAGAAAAGGCATGTTTGACAACATAAGGTCCCTCATAGGTAAGAGCCCATTTGCCTCTATTATCTTCTTGGTTAGGTAATATTTTCTTGAGTATAAGATCACCAGCACTAAATTCCCATAAGTAAAGTTTTTTATCAAAAGCTCTTGCCATTCTCTTTTGGTACCATTATCCATAACACATTATAGTAAGCCTTTTCTCTTCAATTATGTTGAGTTGCTCAAATTGGGTTTGTACCCATTCATTTTCTTCTAAATTTGCCTTAGCCAATACTCTCAAGGATGGAATTTCCATCTCAATAGGTGTGACAGCTTCCATCTCGTAAACAAGGGAGTATGGGGTTACCCCTATGGATGTGCGTATAGTAGTACGATAGCCGTGTAAAGCATAGGGAAGCATCTCATGCCAATCCTTATAAATTACTATGATTTTTCCAATAATATTTTTAATATTTTTATTGGCTGCTTTAACTACTCTATTCATTTGATGTCTATATGGGGCTGAATTATGATGCTTGATTTGGAACTTCTCCTAAAAGTTTCTAACTTTAGTTCCATTAAGATTGGGTCCATTATTAGTAATGATCCTTTCAGGAATCCCATATCGGCACAAAATATTTTTCTTCATGAATTTAAGGAACACTTTTTGCGTGATGCTAGCAAATGAATTTGCCTATACCCATTTAGTGAAATAGTCAATTGCGACAAGGATGAAGCGATGTCTATTTGAAGCTTTTGGATTAATTGGACCAATAATGTCAATTCCCTACATTGAGAATGGCCAAGGTGATACCAAATTATGCAATGGAATTGGAGGAGCATTTATCCTGTTAGCATAGATTTGACATTTGTAGCATTTCTTGACATGCTCAAAGCAATCTTTCTCTATTGTTAACCAAAAGTAGCCACATCTTTGAATCTATTTGGCCATAGTATGACCATTCGCATGTGTACTACATATGCCTTCATGTATCTCAACTATGATTTTCTTTGCTTCTCCTGAACTCACAAAGCGAAGTAAGATACCATTATAACCCCTCTTGTACAGAACATCTTTACTGATAACGAATGTCATAGCCAAATGACAAAGGGTTTTCTTTTCATTCTTAGTCATTCCAATTAGGTATGATCTCTTAGTGATATAGTCCTTAATATCCTAGAACCAAGGATGTTCTACTTGATCTTCTTCAACATTCAAATAGTATGCTGGAAAGCTTCTAGCTTCTACTTGAATGGGTTGAACATGGACTCCACAATTAAGTTGAATCATTGCTATTAAAGTAGCTAAAGCATCAACAAAATGATTTTTATCTCGAGTCAAGTGATAAAAGCTAACAACCTTAAATTGCTTAATCAAATCTATTAAGAGTTCTTGATAGGGAATCAATTTTGCATCCCTTGTTCTCCATTCTCCTGTTACTTAATGAATAATGAGAGTTGAATCACCAAACACCTTCAAACATCATATGCCAAGGGTAATAGCTGCTCGAAGACCATTAACACAAGCTTCATATTTTGCTATGTTGTTAGTGTAATGAAATTCTAATTTAATGGCCACTAGAAATTGTTTCCCCTTCAGTGAAATAATCACCGCTCCTACCCCATTTCCATACATGTTGGCGGCTCTATTAAAATACATTTCCCATTCTTGCTCTTCATCATTTCCCCTATCACAACCTTCTTCTGTAGTGTATATGCCTTCACTAAGAAATTGAAAATCTAATGGTTGGTCATCCCTTAAAGGATTCTTAGCCAAGTGATCCACTATTGCACTACCCTTGACTGACTTTTGCATTACATGCTTTATATCATATTCAAATAATACAACTTACCATTTCAGTACTCTACTTGCAATTTGCGGGCTCTCAAAGATGTACTTGAGTAGGTCCACTTGTGAGATTAGCTAGGTAGTGTAGTAAAGCATGTATTGCCTTAGCCTCCTAGTTGCCCATACTAGTCCACAACAAGTTTGCTCAATTATTAGATAACAAGCTTCACAATCATTAAACTTCTTGCTTAAGAAATAAATTGCTCTTTATTTCTTTCCAGAATCATCGTGTTGACCTAGCATTGCTCCCATTGAGTGAGGTAAAGTTGCCAAGTAGAGGATTAATGGATGTTTTGGTGACAAAAAGACCAAAATTGTGGGATTTAACAAATAATCTTTAATTTTATCAAAGGCCTTTTGATAATTATCATCTCATGTCTCCTTGCAATTTTTTTGTAAAAGCTTAAAATTCGCAAGTAGCTGTTAGATTAGCAATGAATCTAGTAATGTAATTCATTCATCCCAAGAAACTTTTAACTTCTTTCTCTGTTTGGGGAGGTGGCATTTCTTGAATTGCTCTCACTTTATCTGGATCTACTTCTATCCCTTTACGACTTGCAATGAACCCCAATAACTTCCCAAAAAGAGCTCCAAAGATGCATTTATTAGGATTCAATCTTAGCCGGTATTCGTGCAATCTCGTAAATAGCTTTCTAAGGACTTTAACATGACTCTCATTCTCTGCTAATTTAGCTACCATAACATCTACCAATACTTCAATTTATTTATGCATCATGTCATGAAATAGTGCTACCATAGCTTGTTGGTAAGTTGCCCTAGCATTTTTCAAACCAAAAGGCATCACCTGATAACAATAAGTTCCCCATTGGATTGTAAAGGTTATTTTCTCTTTATCTTCCTCATGCATAGGGATTTGATTGTGCCCTAAATAACTATCCATAAAGGAATAGTGGTACCTTCAAGCAGTATTATCAACCAATACATCAATGTGGGGTAGTAAAAAATCATCTTTCGGGCTTGCATTATTTAAATTATGATAATCAACACACATTCGAATTCGACCATCTTTTTTAGGAACTGGAACAATATTTGCCACTTATTATAGGTAGATTACTACCTCCAAGAATCCTGTTTCTAACTACTTCATTACTTCTTCTTTTATTTGCAAGGACACCCCCATATTTATTCTCCTTAGCTTCTATTTCTTAGGCTCAACCTTGGGAAGCAATGGTATTTTATGAGAAGCAATGCTTGGTTCTAGCCCAAGCATATCTTTATAGGACCATGCAAACACATCTGTGTATTCTTTAAACAACTCAATCATTTATTCCCTTTTAGGATTATCTACTATTTTGAGCATTTTTTGATCCTCCTCAGTTCCCATATTAATCATCTCAATCACTTCTTCATGTGGGCATGTTCCCTTATCACTCAATTCAAGCATCTTAGAAAAAGTTTGGATTACATCTTCATCATCAAATTCATAATCATGCATATCAATAGCAACGAGTGAATCATCTTCGCGTTATTCATTAACCTCTGGATAGGAGATGGAATCAAAAGAAACAAAATCCCTAACTAATAGAAATGAAATAAAAGTAAGGAAAAGAAAAGAAAGGGGAAGAAAAAAAAATGAATTGAAGTAGATAGAGTGGAATAAGGAGATAAACATGAATACAACTAAAATTCATTTTCATAAATTACGTGCATCAATAGTTTGTATTAGAGAATACCCAAGATCTATTACCTAAACCTGGGCTCAAAAAGTGGATAACAAAGTAGGAACAACATAATTGAAATAATTACTCTAAGCTAATGATATCATTGGCCTCTTCAAACTCCCAATTCGCTAAGACTTTGTTGGAATCATCAATTGCAATTGAGGCACTTGTTCCACATGCTACATCTTTATTGGAAGAGATCATTGAGACAGTTAGTTCACATATCACCTCGAATAGGCCTAAGAAAATTTCTTTGATGTGTGAAATCTCCAATTTACTGGTCTTTTTGCCTTTTGCCAAACTTGCTTTTTCCTTAATCTGATCTTCTAAGGTAGGCTCATACCCTAACCCTTGGCAATTACAATTATCCAAAACCTTAATTAGACATGTAATTCTTTACAAATGAGGGCCTAAACCTTTTCCTAGCATAAACCCACTCTTCATTATGATTTTAGCAATGACGGAATTGATATTATGAGTACTATCACAAATACTCTTAACTTCTAGGCTTTAAAATGAAATTCCATGATCCTTTTTTGTAGCCTCAATATAAGGGAGTGAGCTTGGTTTGCTTACCATGATTTCCTCCTCTCCTTTAATTGCTACAATTCCCCTATTACTGATGAACTTAACTTTTTAGTGTAGGGTAGAAGGAACAATCCCTACAGAATGAATCCATAGCCTTCCTAGCAGTATTGTGTAGTTTGGGTTTATGTTCATAAGTTGGAAATCCATCTTAAACATGCTTGGTCCTATCTCCAGAGAGAGACAAACAAATCCTAATACTTCCCATTTTGATCCATCGAATGCTCTCACCATAATGTTGCTTTTGTGTACACTTAAAGCTTATAGTAACAATGATTCAAATGTGGAGAGTGGTAACACATTTAATACTAATCCTTCATCAATCAATACTCTTACTATTATAAACCCTTCACATTTCAAAGTGATATGCAAAGCTTTGGTTTGGTGAACAGTAGTTTCTATAACTTCCTCTCTTAAAAAGGAAATGGTAGAGGAGGCTTTTACAACATTCATTACATTTGCTACGTTCTCTGGGGTTATATTAGGCTACACGAAGGCTTGATTCAAAACTTCTTGCAATGCTTTGTGATGTGCCTTGGAATTCAAAATCAAAGAAAGTATTGAGATATGTGCTGGAGTTTTCTTTAATTGATCCACAATACTGTAATCACTTTGCTTCATAATTGATAGAAACTCATCTTTATATTTTTCTATTTCTTTGAGATTATCTTCCTTTGGCCTATCAACATTCACACTTTTCTCTCTTACCATCTTTCTAATGTAAGATGGTAAATATGCCTTTCCACTTCGAGTAACACCTTCTGGGTTTGCTATTTTGTTGCTTATTCTAGGAATCAACGTTGAGTTTTTATGGTTCTCCATTATACTTTGATATCTCTATAGGACCGGTCGATCACTTTTATAGGGAAAGGGATGAGGCGTGCTTATGGTCAACGTTGGTTGTCTAGCGTGAGGTGCAGATCTGCAGAGGTTTTATTGATCACAAAAGAGATTGTTTAGACTTGTTCTTTTGGGCTTGGATTTTTAATGACAATCTCAATACACCTTTTCTCTACCACACACACCTTGGTATCTCCCTTCTTTACAGACACAATCCCTAGCACCATCATTTTTCTAATAGTTTGTTTAAACTGTTTACAACTTTCTATATCATGGCGTATTATCTCCTGATGATATTCACAATATCCAAGCCTTTAATCATCAACATTATCTATAAGGAGGATTTGTTACATATAGCCATACTCCTTTAAATGAGCATAAAGCTCATTCATAGGCATCTTGATCCATGCAGAGCTTCTGAAAAATGTATCCTCTTCTTCGATAGCATTGACTTAGTTTTCATGGTTTGGAAGTTGATCAGTGATAATGGTAGAGTTTCCCTTTTCTTTAAGCTAGATATGTTTAAAATCAACCAGGTCTAGCACATTCCTTTTGAATGTCACACAGTCTTCTATTGAGTGTCCAGGTGCACTCATGTGGTATTCACAAACAGCATTTGGATTATACCATGCTGGGTAAGATGGACTAAGAAGCTTATAAGGTTGTGGACCTAATAATTAGGCTACTAGAAGTTTATGGTATAATTCAGCATTCGTCAATCCAAAATTGGGCCATGGGTGATTATCCCTAGATTGGATATTTCTCCTCTTTCCATTCTACCCATGCTTGTTAGGCCTTAACCTAAATTGTGGCTGTCTTTGATTCCTTCCCTCTATTTGATAAGGGACTTGGGGACTGGCAAGAGCTTGTCTCACAGGTTGAATATAATTCACATTTCCTTCTTTCTTTTTTTGGTCATAGTTCTTTCGCGAACTACTTTCAGCTTAAGAAGTGGCTATTTTCCCTTCTCGTATGTCTGTGTCAATCCTTTCTCTAATTACCATCAAACCAATAAAATTAGTGACATGTGTTCTTATCATGTGTGGTAAAATGGCTTAGGCAACGTATAAATGAAGTACGAGCAAAGTTCAAAGTTCACCATTGGATGTTGCACTTGTGAAGCCACTATTCTCCATCTTTGAGCATATTCTTTGAATGATTCTGATGATTTCTTGGTTATCATTTTCTATTGTTCTCCAGTTGGAGCAGTATCAAGATTGAACTTATATTATCTCATGAAAGCATCTATAAGGTCTTTCTATCTTTTAATCTTTGTTTGGTCTAGTTGCATATACCAAGTCAATGCAGCTCCAGTTAAGATTTCAAGAAAAAAGTTTATTAAAAATTTCTCATCTTGTGACCATATGGACATCTTTGTGCAATAAGTCCTCAAATGAAAAATTGGGTTACTTGTACCATCATATTTATCAAAGCTTGGCATCTTGAATTTTTTAGGAACATCAATTTCTGGGGTTAAGCCTAATTCCTTCAAGTTTAAGGAATCCCATGCGTTTGATCCTTGAAGAGCCTTTAAGTGATCTTTCATTTTTTTTGAGCTCTTCTCTCAACTTCTTCTCTTTATGCAACACTTATGGGATTTAGACCATGTAAGCATGATCTTCCCCAGGACCATCTAGTATGTTAAAGATCCCTATCCTAGAATCTTGTTTCTTTGGCATGGATAATTTAGGATCTGATCCTCCGTTCGGCTCAATTGTTCCATTAGCTACTCTGTCATTCTCATTCACTACGATATTTTGTGATGGATTATCATCACTTTTCCCTTTCAGAGTCTCTGTTAATAGCTTCATCATGTCACTTATTTTAGCTATTTTGGATTCCACTGCAGACACTCGATCATTTAATGCCATTAACTCATTTACATTTGAACTTTCTATGGCACGACTACGCGATCGTGTGCTGTATGTTTGAGTGGTAAGAATTTGGTCAGACGATTTTTTCTTTCGAGGTGCAATATTGGCCTACCTATTTCACATAATAATTAATTTTAATAAGTTTTACCTTTTACGTTTGTTTCGTAAGATATCCAGCATTGTGTAGGCATAAGGGTTTCACGACACCGGCACCCTTTAAATTGCTAATGAAATTTATTATTTCATAGGGAATTTAAAGTTGACCGTTGAATTAGAAGGACATTAGATCCTATCAAAATTCAAGGTTTTAAGCGAACAATGGTAGTACACACCAATCAACTATTTCACAAAGTGTCATATGGATTCTCATACAATGATTCAAATGTTAATACAGATTTAGAACTTTGTCACGCTATTGAGTTCTTTTACAATTTCCTAGCACAAATAGAAGAATTCAACAATCTCTAATGGAGCTCTTCTGGGGAAAACCATGCCTTTAGCTTGCTTGAATGCTCTTACAAATTTTAAAATTTTGTCATTAGCCAAATCAATCATCTGTTTACATTTTGACATCCATTCTTTGGTTTCTTCTGTCTGATCAAGGGAAAGTGATTTCCATTCCTCTAAGACTTCATTCTATTGATTAAGTCTCTAAACAAAATTCTATGCTATCTTAGCTATACTTCCTCTTACCCTAGCTAGTTCATTCACCTTCCTCTCCAATTGTCGTGTGAGCATATTGATTTCTTGCTGCATCCCATTAATAGGCCTAATGTCTTGTAATTCCTTCTTCAATGCATCATTTTCCCTGACTATTTTGACAAGTCTTGCTTTAGTACTTTGCACCTTGTCGTCACTACTTTGCATCTCTCTTTTTAGCTTGGCATTTTTCTTTCTCAATTTCTTAGTCTCAAGTGTTTCTTCAAGGTTATGTCTTTTTCTTTTCTCTGCTAGCTTCCTTTGTAACTTAATGCACTCATTTTGGCATTTTTTTAGTTCTTCTTTATTTTTGGACGCTAAGCTGGCAAGCTCTTGTAGCTCATTTTTCTTCATTTTCAAACATTCAATTAGCTACCCATTAATCTCTTTCAAGTTATTACCTAATAAGGGATTTTAAGGAGGGAATGAAGGATTTACTCCTTGAATTATACTCTTTAACCAAGTAATGTATTCTGAACTTGAGTTTACTACATGTATCCCTAGTTCAATCTTTCTTTTGTACCCTATTTTTTGCCATGCTTCTTTGACATTCTGGTTTGACAACTTCATTTCGTCCTCCTAATGTAGAAAGTATAACTCTTGCACCTCTTCCTTAGAAAGGACATTTTGCTTATAAGCCAGCTATCTTAATGCTAAGGAAGGGTTATAGTTGATACACCCTTTGGGTCCCATTAAAGGCACATTCCAAATGTCACCATAATGGTAAATAACTTCCTCTTTCCACCATAATGGATGGAATTTTCTCTGAGTTCTATGAAGGTTCTTTTCCAATCCATGTAGCTCATTCCATCAATCATCAATTGACCCTTAAAAGACATAGATCGATTACTGTCTGAGTCGTTCTTCTTTCCGAAAGGAAGCGTCTTTCTATAAAGGTGGCTAATCATCCATATATCCAGTAATGTAATACAATAATTAACCTTTCCTTTCCTTTTATTATGACATTGAGTTAAGGTCAAGTATGTTTCTGCCAAGATTGCTGGTACCAGATTTACATTATGATACTCCACCATTTGAAATACACTAATGGCTCCTAAATCAATTATGCCAATTAATGATAGGAACAAGATTATTCCATATATGCACAAAGCGAAGACCCTGCAAAATGTAACCCAATCCTATTTTTCTACCAAAACTTTCAAGTGGGCCTCTACGTCAGCTCTTGAGATTCCTTCTGTTTGTCCTGGACAAACTATTCGTACTTTTTCCTTAGGAATTCCCAAAATTTTTGCTATCATACCTGGAGATGGTAAATACCTCGGATAAAGATATACTAGTATATTCTCCTTAAGGGGCATTCTTAAAATTTCTTTGTATTCTTCCAAATTTGGTGCACTCCGGAAGTAAGTTCACAGGTGCTGTCATGACAGCTTTTGACAGCTAAAAAGCTGTCATGACAGCAAAAAATGACCAATCTTGTAATATATCCAATTTTTAATACGACCGTTAGATCTTTTTAAAATTTGGTGTACTACTAGTAATCATTAAAAATGACGTGTGAACTTTAAAATCTTTTTGATCGGAGGTCAAATAGCAGAAGGGCGCCTCCCGAAAGTTGGCCTGGGAGGGCTATCATGACAGCAATTTAATGCTGTCATGACAGCATCTTTTTACCCTGCTTTCACCTAGCTTGCTTCCGTGTGCTATAGGCAGAACCTATAAATTTTTTAAAGGTTTTAAATATTTATTTTGTGATGGTGTATCTGTTTAGTGATTTAAATGATTTGTTTCCTAAGTTGGTTAGAGGATCAACTCTTTAACCATACTTAGTTTATTTGAATTGTGTGATTTTTGGATAACACTCGGGGCAAGTGTTACAAGTGTCGTATATCCTAAGCTAATTTCCTTAATAAACAGTCGAGATAGCTATGTTCTTGTCCCTCAACAAATTATGGGATAGTCCCTTGACAAACAATAGGATAAGGCTTAGCCTTCATACACTAAAATGCGGCCATAAATACCATATGAATTTTTATCTACTCCTCTTCCTAAGCGAATTCTAAATGATCATGCAATATATCATGTTCATAAACTATTTCACATGCTTGTGATTCACGCCACAAGCTTATTAACGTCAAATTAATTGAACAATTAACATATGTGAGCATCAACGTACATTATCTCTTATCACATACAGTTACCTTTTTACTCAAACATAACCTCCTTTACGACACATATTCATCAAGTCACATATCATATATTCCTTATATCATTACACTATCATCAAACCAATATTCACAATTCAACTTTTATTTCAAAATATAATCAAGGTATTTGAAATATACTGTGTTCACATATTGTATGTTTGGCACATGGTTATAGTCTCACTAAATTTCAACCATATCATATCAATAATTTCAAAATACAATTCAACTAACATACAAGTATACATAATAAGTTTCTCCTAATTACCTTAAACCTTTGAAAGGTCAAAAGTTTACCCCCTTAATATATGCTTTCAAGCTTGCTTTCCAAGCCAAATATGGTGCCTGGATGATTAATCTATAATTAATCAAGTCTAAATTTCTCAACATTTTCAAATATACACTTCTAACTCTCATTTTTCATTTCTAAAATACCCATTGCTCTTATTACTCACAGTTAGGCTTGTCCATTGGGTGTATTAATTTTGTTTAGTTCCCAATAGCTTCATTAAACTCTCACACACTAGTGCAAAAAGAATATTTCTTGATAGTTGAAAACCATATTTTGCAACATAAGAAGCGATATAGTGGAAATGGGTGAAGTTGTAAGTTCCTTTTGTGATAGTCTCATAAAGCATTATAGTGAAACATATACACTTACAATTACAATTATTGAGATCACTGTCGTTGTAACCTTAACTTTTTATGATAGTTATAATAACAACTATTGTGAAAAACTATCTATAAAATGAGTTTTAGTGATAAGTTTTCATGACAATTGTGTACAAAACTGTAGCAAAAAGTTTTCTTTTTCGTGATAGTTTTAGTTATAACTATCACGAAAAGATATATTTAACCACAGTTTCATATACAACTGCCAAAGTATGTGTCCTTTTTAAAAAAAGAATGCGTATTTGGTATGCTTTAAATCCCTTACTTACAAAAGCCTGTATTTATACATAAACAACAACTCTAAAGACAATTAAAAATATATCCATTGAAATTTCTACATATCAATACAAATATCTTAGTTGGGTTAAAATACTTGTATTAGTATTTTAGCCCTTCATTATAAAAATCACCACATATATACATCATATACAACATTGGGTTAAAATATAAAATATCATAGTATAATACAAGTGCTAACCACAAAATGTTATGCATTCTTAGTTGGCAACTCATATTGTCATATACTTAAGTTTATGTACCCACAAACTAAAGCAAAATTAGGCATTATAATTGCAACATAGCAAATATGCTAGCCCTTGCCTAATTCCTTCCCTTACTCAGATTGGGTAGAAGAATCTATAAAGTAATAACCACAGAGTGAGATAAAAATCTCAGTAACTAAGATATGTTATTGATTAACATGCCAAGTTGTAAACAAGCTTTAAAATATGCCTAATGAACACACCATATACAAATTACCATAATTACAATTCATGATCACTAATCATCCAATCCTCCAATACTCTAGACCAAGCCGGTAGGCTATTTCACAAAACCAAACCACATATATTATCCCCAAGCTTACCATCCATGGTAGGACTACCCGACCAAGGCATCCTAAACCATTTCTAGACTACAAGTTCACCCTATTACAAGTAATTAGGGTGTTGTTACTCTAAGATAGCATCTTACGGATGCTAAGGTGCATAGTCTCTAACTCCGCATCCTTTTGGGTACTCAGGAGAATAACTCTCCAACACTTTACCCTTTTTGGGCACTAAGGAGAAATATAAGCTACACTTGGCTTCCCAAGGTGCCAGCAGTGCTATATAGACTTAATCTCTACTAACTCCACTAGGGTGACATCCTATCTTTTAACATACCACATTTCACAGCACATCTCTACTTGACTATGCATAACCACTTTCTAAAAAGATATAATGAATCTTACCACTTATTTCAAAAACATGAAATTTCACAAATTAATACTCCACATATTTTCTAAGATGATTTTATAAAATCTATATATGTATATATAACCAATTATATAAAAAACAACTTGTGAATAAGTTATACAGGATAATAAAAAATGTAAATTATCTAGTTAGCTCAACCCTTTTGTTATAAAAAGGGTTACCTATAGTACTAAATCTCCTCTTAGATCAAAGCAAGTTTCCTTACACCTTAATCTACAACAATAAGTATTATATGTTAATTGAACAGAAGCACTATTAACTACCTATATCATCCTAAATCTCCCACTTCTCGCTCCTATTCTCAACATGAAAAAGCTAATCAAGGTTACAACTAGCTCACACCATCCCCTCAAGCTTCTCTCTAACTCTATCATGATATATAACTTGATATCTCAACTTGTCACAGCTCAAAACCCTATAAAACAACTAGGGCTTGATCTAATTTATTCTAAACAACCCTTAAGCTTCATAATAATAATTATTCAACTCAAAGAAACTTTAATTAAGCTCTAATCATCCTATACAATCCTTAGGATTTGAGTATAATCGACCCCAACTCAAACTCAAAACCTCCAAATCTTCCATCTATTTAAAAATATATTAGAGGAAGAGGAGAGGGAGTTAGCAAGCTTACCCCAATGATTGAGAACCCAAATCAACTTCCAATCTTATTTATATGGAAGCCCTAGCATAGTTGCTCAAGATCCCTCTTCATGCTCCCCATATGAAATTTTAAGTTGATTCATGCACCTTTTATTTTCAGAACTAGGCATTATGCTGCAGTGTAATGTGTTAATGCCGTGGCATAATACACAGTGGGACCAATCTCACTTATATCATGTTGTCTTGTCCAAATTCGATCCAACTTTGACCTTTGCTCAATTTTAGAGCTATCTAATGATTCAAAACATAAATTAACAACCTGAAAACATGATTAAATTAATTACACATTATTTTTAACTAATTTTTCATTTAATTCTAGATGTTACAATTTGTGCCCTCTAGAACTTGTTTTTCCTCTTAATCAAGACTACATCATTGCATTTGTTGTGGGAAAGATGATAATGGCTTTCATTAAAAATAGCTAAAAGACTTAAAAGGCTAACCATAATGGATTGATCATCCTTTTGTTAGACCTTTAAGCCTTTTGTTTATTTCTTTCATTTCTTACACACTATCCTTATTTTACCATGGATTTCATGTATTTCTTTCAAAGTGTATTTAAACATTCTTATCTTTCTTTAGTTTAACTTAGTGGGTACAACTCATTTTTCCATTTTTCATTCTTCCATCATTTTATTTCATTCAAGAACAAGTACATTATTCTCTTATTGATAGATGCTTGAGATGGCTAGAAATTGTTGGAAAAAGAAATAGAGGAGAAAAAGAAAAGAAAAAAATGAGAAAACCAAAAAGGTGAAAAAGAAAAAACATAAAAGGATTGATACTTGGGTTACAAGTTACATATTTTGTTTTTTGCTTTTCACACCCATTCCACTTACATTTTGTAACATCATGATTTCTTAATTCTGAAACTAATTGCTAATTAAGGGTAAATTAATAATTGGTGAGTGATTAGGATTTTGGATGACAATTTGGTGTTTTGATTCTTCAGAATTTTGGATGATGAAATGGTTTATCAAATGAATCCATTAAAACCACATACCATAACCAAGTTTCCTAAACACAAGTCTACTAGCGGCAAAAATTCATATACAAGCACACAATCCACACATATGCACATATATGTATAGTCACATCCTACTGGCACCCTAACCTAAATACATTACACTATACTTGTTCAAAAGAAAGGGGTTATAATTATTTACAATCCACAAACTAGGGGTGTTCAGTCTGAACCCGTCTCGATTGGCCCGGTATCGTCCCGATTATATCGAGACAGGTCTTGTCCCAACCCAAAAATAATCGAGACAAGACTTTACAAGACAGGACAGGAAAGGGGTTTTGGACGGGAAAGGACATGGGATTACCATCGAGACGTCCCATCCCGTCCCGAATATTATATATATTATTTTTTATTTTAAATATATTAATTATATTATTAAATTATAATTGATATAATTAATATTAATATAATTTATACTTATATTAATTATATCAATTATAATTTAATACTTGCAATTCTTATTTAAAACTAAAGTTTTTTTATATTGATAATTTTAATGGCATAGAGTAAACATGGAATTATCTTTCTTTATAATATATTAATTATATTAATATAATTTATTCTTATATCTATCTATTTAATAAATTTTATTTATAACGTATTTCTTGCTTTATTTTTAGAAGAGTAATTAGCTTAGCACATCTTCACTAAAGTAGAAGAACAATGATTTGATGTTGTGTTTGACTTGCCTATTGTTGCTAATCTTATAGCATAAAGATCACTTGTATTTATTATTATAATGTGTAATTGTGATTAATATAATTCAATAATTAATTTTAAATTATTTTTATTTATGTACTTGCGTTGTTTTGATTTTAAACTTAATAATTATATGATTTAAAATTTTAATAAATGTTATTATCTAGATCTTTTTTCGATATTATTCCATTTATCGGGACGGCGGGATGTCCTGATCTTGTCCCAGTCCCGTCTCGACTCTTAACGGGATGGGACGGGACACTGGATCAAAATTTAGTCCCAATCTTTTTTTTGGGACAGGACATTGGATGAGGGTATCCCGATCCCGTCCCATCCTGTGAACACCCCTACTATAAACAACCCCTAGGTCTACTCCTTTTCCCGTCCACCACTGGTTCCTTCGCTTAGACCTAGAAATATTGAAAAGAAAGGGGTGAGACAACCACAGTCTCAGTAACAGAGAAATTAATATTCCTTATTACAAGGAAAGCCATAGTCAAGTAAATAAATAATAGATTCAAAATAACATATAATTAACTAATTAAAATGCTTGAATGTATAAGATAGGCCGATATGACCATTCCTGACCAACAGAATGCCCCCTGGCACTCTTTAGCTTGTAGGTAAACCTTGTACCCATTGTACCTTTATAGGCACAACATATAAACTAAGGCATGATCTAATTCACCAAACCACCTGTGCCCCTTCAACATGAATCCTGAGCAGTCAAAGCTAACTTCCTCCCAGAGCCAGCCCGACTTACTCTCCATGTGAGGGCTACCTTGGCCTAGGCACTCAACCTCACACTTCATATGCTAGATTCCCTCTCCCACTGAGAGGTGCCAAATGCTCAATCCACTAACCACTTTAGTGTACTGAGCACACAATATGAAAGGCAATACTAAATATTGACAGTGAGTCATAGAATATTACAAAACCACATCTTTCCATTGGTGAACTCCCATCGAGATCATGCCACCTACCCTTTTTCTACCTTTCCTGAGTATTGACCACTTCAACACTCAAGGTAGTATAATACTCATAATTCATCCCTTAAGTGGTTCCTTAGCCTATCTAACGTACCAAACCTAGTTACACTTCCCTAAGTGCAACTCATCATTTTTTATGATCACAATGCATGCTAATAATCTTATTTCTATAAGTAACATCTTTATTAAATAGATAATAAACATAAATGCATTATTAATAAAGCAATACCCTATAAACCCTTCTAAAACACATTTTATTTGCATTTAATTGTTTAAAATATGTAATGCATGCTAGATAATATTATCTACTTAAAAATAGCTAAACAAAGCAATAAGAAATATAAATTTCCCTATTACCTCAACCCCTTTGTACTAAAAGGGTTCCCCTTGCACAAAATAGGACTTAGCTTGTTCCTTAACTTCTCAATAAGTTCCACCAACAACTCCCTACAACATATGAGTAATCTATATCACTTTTCATGGCAAATAGCATTAATGAAGACTATAACTCAAACCACACAACTTGGGTTAATGAGCCATAATCCATCCTAATGGTCTATATATTAAACCAACCATTCACATAGTATCACTTAACCATCAAAACCATTTATTAGCCATCACTAGGCCAATTTCCAATTTGTATAATTTTTAATTAATTAAAAACCTTCACTTAGTGTCACCAACTTTCACCATTAGCCCTTATAATGAAAACCAAACCTTAATTTAAATTTTATTAGGCTCAAATAGAAAAATTATAACTAAATCAATAGGATTTAACCATTAAAGAGCAAAACTCAATCTCTCGGGGTTTAATTTGTGCCCAAAACACCTCTGTTCATCTAATTATCCACTCAAAACATTAGAGCATCATATAGAAACTCAAAACAACCTCTCAAGGACCCAAGAAAACTAAAGCTTATAAGAATAAAACCTTTTGGATCAAATTTCAAAAATTTTCTCTTCTAAAAATTGAAGAAAACTAAGAGGGAAGGAAGAAGATTGAAGTAGGGAGCTTACCTACTATGTAGCCGAGCTCGCAAGGGCCACAAAGCCTCCTAGATCTGAGCTCTAGCTTCCTTCTCTTTCCCCTCTCTCCACTGTCTCCTCTTCTCTTCGTTTCTTGTTCATGCGTTTCTTTTCTTTTTAATTTCTGTTTCTACGTTCATTTTTCCTCTTAAAACTGCTGATCTAACACTTTGGAAAAAATTACAAGAAAGGGCCTAACATTTTTTATAATAACATAAAAGCCTGGGTCAACTTTAGTAATTTTCCCATATTTAAAAATAAAATAAAACTAAACTTTTGCTGAGTAAAATTCAAACTCTGAACCTCTATCAAATTATTCTAAATTTTAATTTAATTATAGATATTTGATTTTATTATTATTTTTTTAAATAAATATGAGTCTTAAAATTTCAGGATGTTACAACACTTTAAAGATTCAAAAGTAGTGGAAGTTATGGTCCAAGAGTGAGTTCTGTGATCTTTGGCTAAGTCACACATCACAATTGGTGAGCTTAGGAAGTCTAGCCACATGTACGGAGCCCTAATTGATATTATAACTTATGGTTTCAATCAGAAGATACAATGAGGGTATAAAGAGTAATTGACCATATACATATGTGTATATCCAATGTGTTACATGATTATTAAGTTTTTAGCAAGTCGTGATAGTGATTAGCTATCTTCCTTTGGCAGAATTTGCTTACAATAAAAATTACCACTCCAATATACAAATGGCACCGTATGAGGCATTATATGGGAGAAAATGCAGGTCGACTCTTTACTAAATAGAGTTGAGTGAAAGGAGTATGTTAGGTTCAGATATTATGGATCAAACAACTCAAAAGATTGAGTTGGTCAAGCAAAAGCTGTTGACAGCACAGATTTGGCAAAAGAGTTACATAGATAAGCGTAGAAGGTCATTAGAGTTTTTGGTAAGAGACCATGTATTTCTAAGGGTTACACCAATGACTGGAATATAGAGATCAACAAGAGCCAAGAAATTGACTCCTAGTTTCACTGGTCCTTTCAAGATTCTAGAGAGAATTAGACCAGTTGCCTATAGGATTACTTTGCCACCATAGTTATCGGGTGTGCATGAGGTGTTTCACATGTCACGACTCAAGAAATATCAACCTGATCCTTCACATGTGATAGAACCAGAGGAGATTAAACTCTAGGGGAATGTAACCTATAAGGTTGAGCCAGAGCGCGTCATAGATGTGAAAGGGAAAAAATTAAGGAATAAGACCGTATGGTTAGTTAAAGTTTTTTGGTGAGGCATGGCTCCTGGTGATGCTACTTGGGAAACAGAGGATAAAATGAAGCAACAATACCCTCACCTATTTCCATAGGTATATATTTATGTCTTTTATGAATTCTGAGGGCAAAATTCTTAAAAGGAGGGGAGAACTGTAACATCTTGAATTTCTTAATCCTAAGTTTAGAGGTAAATCAAGGGTGAAGTGGAAATTAAAGTAGGATTAGAGATTCAGAGGACTAATTGATATTTTGACTAGTTTGTGTGTTGTATGAACAGATATAGGTGATAGGAGTGCATTTCGAGTCGAAGCAAGTGCGCGTGGTCAGAAGAAGTCTTAATATGCCATGCGCCGCGACGCATGGACCAGAAATTCACTTTATAAGTTGTGAATTTCAGAAAATTTTAGAGGAGAGAGTTTGAGAAATACATGAAACAGAGATAGGAGAAGGGCTGAGAAGATAGGTTAAGTTATTTTAGAGCAGTAGAAGGTGATTCAGATTAGTAACTTGCCAAGTAAGCTACGTATAACACTTACCTTCCATTCTACACAAATTTCTCTGAAAATGAGTTATAGGGAAATTGAATCGATGGAATTTGAGGGGTTTGATTCATGTCTAATAGTAATAAAAGGGTTCTTAGAAGTTAAATTAGAGCTTTATGACTGGTTTAGAGCTGAACGGTAGAGCTTTGAACCTGAAGGCTCAATTTTGGCCTTTAGAGAGAGAAAGTTAGGGCAAAATCTGATCTGAATGAAATAAGACCCGTTGAGGTGATGTAAAGTAGAAATTGGGTAGTTATGAACATAGAATGGATAAATGGAAAAGATTTTATGGATGAGTATAGCCCTAAATAGTAAAAAATGAGTTTTTGATCAAAATGGGCTAAATAACTATAAAATGTGCCAAATGTGTTCAGATTGGCATATTGGAGGCGTGAGTAGAGAAAGGAAGCTTGAGATAAGCTTGTGTGATAGTGAAATCCACAAGTAACCTTTCTAGTAACAGAAAGGTTGAGGTAACCAAATAACTTCCTTTGTTTGACTATTCATTTTAACTGTATGCTAGTATGCTATGTAATGCATTGCATGAACTAGTTTTGAATTGAGCATGTTTTGTGGCATTGAGTGATTGTGTGTGTAAAATGACTTTTGGTTGAAATGAGCATTGAAATTCTGTTTTGTAATGTAAAGTGATATATATATATATATATAATATGTATAAGAAAAAGTAAATTATGAAAAAGGAACATTAAATGGTTCGAGAAAGCATGATCTGAAGGGTAGGAGTTCACCCGAGTATAGTGGATGATAAAGACCATATGGCAAGGTTTCCTTAGCACCCTGTTAAGGTGCGGTGTTGGAAACAATTCTCCTTAGTGCCCTGGAAGGTGCTATATTAGAGAAGATCTCTTGAGTGCCTATTAAGGTACTGTGTTGGAGATAAGAGATTCCTTAGTATCTTTGTGATATGGGTGGGATTCAACGATGCCCCATTGTGTGTATTCAGGAAAAACCATAGTCCGTATTGTGCATTAGAACATCTTTGGCTAGGTGATTCTACCACTATAAGTGAGCTCAAGACTAATAAGAGTGTACATTAGTCTAAGATGAGCCTATAGTTTCATGTCGGGGTGATTTGGAGGTTTGGTTGGTAGAGATCATGCTAGTATTTTATGATATTATGAAATATCTTGAGATAGCACAGAACCCTTCAAGATTGATGAAAAGTGGAATATGAAATGTGATATGATGTAAATACTACTTTATGAAGTTTTAATAGTATACTATGTTTACTTTTATATTGTTGCATGTGATAGTCAATAGGAGTGAGTTATTCTGTTACTAAGATTTTTATCCCACCCCCGTAGTTACATGTTTACTGGATCGAGAAGTGAGCAGGCCAAGGGAAGAAAGTCTAGACCAGCTTGAGTTGAGAAGTTGTGTACTCTGACGTTGTGTAATGAACTGAATTGAAATATTGTATATATAAGTATATATGAGTTGCCATAGGTTGCATGCATGTAGTGAATTGAGTTTTTGTGAAATCAAGCTCGATTATGTGTATATGTGTTGTTTAATACAAAAAAAGGCTTTGATTGGAAAAAATTTGAGTTGAAATGGTTGTTTGTGTTGGTGAATCTTAAGCCAAAGGACAAATTATGAGGCAAGGAGTAATTTGGGGGGGCTAAGATTGTATTGTGATTATGTGTTAGTGAATCTTATGCCAAAAGCCAAAATTATGATGAAATGAGTAATTTGGGGGCTAAGATTATATTATAAATATGATTGCATATGTTTGTATATGATTGAGTTGAGAAACAGCCAAGTGGGCTATGTTATGCTAAGAAATGACATATTTTGTGAAATTAGTAAATTGTGGAAATTGGCTGTAGAGGGGTTAAATTTTGATATATATGTATAATTATGATTAATCATGGTCAATCAAGTGCTTTAGATCCTTTTGGACTTGGTTCAAGGCCTAGTGTGATCTAATGAGATAAAGGGATTGAATTGAGAGCTTGGGTGCTCAAAATTTTTAGAAAAAGTGACTTTTTGCACCAGGGTATCTAAATTTTGATTGGACCATTAGATCGTGTCTAAACCTATCTCATTAGTTAGTATACGAGCTAAGCTTCGTGTGGGCACTTGAATCACTCTAACGGTTGTCGTATGCGAAAATGGTGCACGCCAAAAGTTCATCATTTTGCTATCAAAATGACAGTAGAAAAATGGACAGGTGTGCCGCGATGTATGGATGCACATGCCGCGGTGCACGTCACAGACAGGATGAGCATATGGCTCTGTGCCACATGCCGCAGCACACTGACCGTCTACCGTGGCACACGTACCAAAATTTAGTTTTATTTTGTATGCTGAAATGCATGCATTTGAGTTAGAAATGCTAGTGGGTTATATCCATTATGTATTTAGAGAGTGTATGATTTATTTTCGCTATGTTTTCTCTGATTGAATTGTGATTGAATGGATTTTATAAAGTAAGTCTTCGGCCGAAACTTTTAAAATGGAATTTGATTATTGTGATTGAGTTGAGGTAGTGGTAACACCGTGATCTTCTCTTATATGGCATGGATATATAGGAGGAGGTTACATGGCACAGAGCCATATACTCACCCTTCCAGTACCGTACACTGCGGCATGTGTCACCATGTGCTATGGCACACCTGTCTAATTTTTTTCTGTCATTTTGACAGTAAAAATGACAAACTTTTAATGTGCGCCGTTTTTACATACAACATTCAATTGGAGTGATTCAAGTGCCTACATAAAGCTTAGCTTGTATACTAACTAATGAGATAGGTTTGGACATGATCTAATGGTCCAATCAAAATTTAGACACCTGGGTGTAAAAAGTCACTTTTCTAAAAATTTTACGCACCCAAGGGCTCAAATCAATCCCTGTCTTTCATTAGACCACATTAGGCCTTGGATCAAGTACGAAAGGATCTAATACACCTAATTGACATATCTCAATCATAGTTATATATCAAAATTTGACCCTTTTATGGCCAATTTTCACAATTCATTAACTTTACACACTTTGCCATTTCTTAGCATAATTTAGCACATTTGGCTATTTCTCATCACATTCAAACATATTCATATTCACCATATAATCTTAGCCCCCAAATTACTCGTTTCATTATAATTTATCCCTTGGCTAAGAACTCACCAAAACAACAGTCAATTCAATATAATATACTCAAATCATAGACCCTTGATTCATTTCAACACATATACACACAATGAGGCTAGACTTCATAAAATTTCAATGCATTTCATGCATGTAACCTTAAGGCAACTCACTTATACAGATATACATATACAATCTCAGTTAAATTCATTACACAAACTCAGAGTACAGGCTTCACACTCAAGCCGGTCCAGACTCTCTTCCGTTACCCTGATCACTTCTTGGTCCTGTAAACATGTAACCACAGGGGTGAGATAAAAATCTCAGTAATAGAATAACTTACTCCTATTGACTATCACCTACAGAAATATAAAGTAAATATAGTATATCATTAAAACCTCATAAAATAGCATTTATATCACATATCTCATTTCCTTTCTCAACTTTTCCTTAATCACAAAGGATTCTATGTTATCTCAACATATTTCATCATATCACATAACATGCTAGCATGATCTCTACCAATCAAACCTCTAAATTACCCCGACACAAAACTATAGGCTCATCTTAGACCAATGTACTCTTTCATTAGTCTTGAGCTCACCTGTAATGGAAGAATCACTCGACCAAATATGTTCTAGCATATAATACGGACTATAGTTTCCCCCAATACACACGATGGGGGTGTCATTGACTCTAACATCATATCACAAGGACACTAAGGAGTCTCTCATCCCCAACACCGTACCTCAATAGGCACTAAGGCGATCTTCTCCAACATCACACCTTTCAAGTCACTAAGGAGAATTGTTTCTAATACCGTACTCTAACGGGTATTAAGGAATCATTGCCATATGATCTTTATCATCTCCTACACTCAAGTGAACTCCCACCCCTATGATCATGCTTTCCTGAACTATTTAAGGTTCCCATTTACCATTTCACACTTTCTTACACATAACACATACATATTATACATTACATTTGAAATTATAAATTTCAATACTTTATTTCAACTAAAAGCCATTTCACTCAATAATCACTCAATGCTACAAAACATGCTTAGTTTAAAACCATTTCATGTACTACATAGCATACTAATATACAGTTACAGTAAACAGTCAAACAAAGGAAGTTATTCTGTTACCTCAACCCTTCTGCCATTAAAAAAGTTACCCATGGATTTCAAGTATCACGCAAGCTTATCTCAAGCTTCTTTTCTCTACTCGCACGTCCAATATGCTAATCTGAACACATTTGGCACATTTTAATCATTTGGTCCATTTTGACCAAAAACTCATTTTTACTACTTAGGACTATTTTCATGAATACCTAATTACTACTTTACATCACCTCAACTAGTCTTATTTCACTCAAATTAGGCTTTTTCCCTAACTTTCTCTTTCTAAGGGCTAAAACTGAGCCTACAGGTTTAAAGCTCTATCGTTCAACTCTAAACCAGTTACAAAGCTCTAATCTAATTTTTGACAACATATTTATTACATTGGGCAAGAATTAAACCCCTCAAATTCTACCGATTCAATTTCCCTATAACTCATTTTCAGAGAAATTTGTGTAGAATGGAAGGTAAGAGTTATATGTAGCTTACCTGACAAGTTATTGATCATTATCACCTTCCACTACTTCAAAATGGCTTGACTTAGCTTCTCAGTCCTTCTCCTCTCTCTATCTTGTGTGTTTCTCAATTTCACTCCTCTGAAATTTCTGAAATTTCACGACTTATGAAGGCAATTTCGAGTCCATGCGCCACAGCATATGCAGCACAAGCTGTGACAGGTGGCATAGTAGGATTTATTCTCACCACACGTACTTTCTTCAACTTAAAATGCACTCTTCTTACTCATATCTACTCACACAATATACAAACAAGTCAAAATACCAATTAATCATTCGAATCTCTGATCCTAGACTAACTTTTACTTCACCTTCGATTAACCTCTAAACTTAGGATTAAGAAATTCAGGATGTTATAGATCATGCTATGTGATGTTATATTTTGTATATGTGGAAAAGTGGTGAAAAAGTAGTGATTTTAGTGGTAAAAGAAGTGAATTGATACATATGGTTGTGAATTGAAATGAAATTTGGGATATATTATATGAAATGGTATATTTTGCTTTATTTTCATATAGTTACATATGATAGTCAATAGGAGTGAGTTATTCTCTTATTGAGATTTTTATCTCACCCTTATGGTTACATTTTATAGGACAGAGCAGTGATTAGGGTAAGGGAAAAGAGTCTGGACTGGTTTAGAGTTATTAAAGCTGTGTGATCCCAAAGTTTGTGTAATGAACTAGAATTCTTGTAGATGATGTGTAAATAAGTTGCCATAGGATTGCATACATGTTTTGAGTAGTGATTTTATCAAATCATAGTCTGATTGTGTATATATATAGTGAAATGAATCAAGGGCTAAGATTTAGGGGGTGTGTTGAAAATGTTGTGAGTTTGGGGGATCTTAGCCTAAGTGTGAAATTATAATGAAATGAGTAATTTGGTGTTAAGATTGAATTGTGAATATGTTATGGATATGGCTATATATGTATTTGATGAAAAATGGCCAAGTAGGTTATGTTGTGCCATGGCAAATTGTGAAAATTTTTGTAATATTGAAATTAGCCGTTGAGGGGTCAAATTTTGATATATGAATATATGTATGATATAGTATGGTTAATTAGGTGTAGTAAGTCGTTTTGGACTTGATTCAAGGCCTTGTGTGATCTAATGAGAGAAAATGATCCATTTGAGTACTTGGGTGTGTAAAATTTTCAGAAAAAATAACTTTATGCACCCAAGTGTCTAAATTTTGATGAAATCATTAAATCATGTATAAAATTGTCTCATTAGCTAGCTTATAGGATAGCCTATGTAAGCGATTGAATCACTTCGATCAGACATCATATATAGAAATGGCACATGCTAGAAGTTCATCATTTTGTTGTCAAAATGATAGTAGAAATTTTAGACTGACGTACCACAGCTCATGGTGTCTCGCGCCATGGTGCATATCACAAAAAGATTGGGCATTTGGCTTTGTGCCACATGCCATGGCGTATGGCCCAATTTTCCAACTTGATATTGTGATTTTAAATACGTGCAATGATCGAGATTAATGTATATGAGTTATTTCCACTGCGCATTGCTCTTATGCATTATGGTTTTGATGATTTTACAAAACAAGTCTTTGCCTAAAGCTTTTCAAACAAATTCTTTGATTACTGATTAGTGTGTTAAGTGTGGTGATTTAGTTAATCTTCTCTTATATCGAGTAGATATAGGGAAGGGTTATATTTTGGTATTAGTTTCTCGAGTTTTGAGACTTGATTGTTGAGCTTCTTTGATGCATTCTTGTAGAAATATGATGACTTATTATTGTTCATTACATGATTCATTTCCCTAATGTCCTTTATGTTTCTTCTTTTTGTCCTTAGGAGGGGAGAAAATAGTACAATATGAGGAAAGGCACTCGTGCTAGTGTTGTGTCTAGATAGATTGTTAAGGAGGAGCGGGAGTTAGAAGTTTGACTAGTTCAACCGCGAAGAGATAGATATGATGAGCTACTTGAGGAGCTCAGGGATATGGTAGTAGATATAAGGTAGACAGTTTGAGATCATGACCCGATCTTGAGAGGTGGAGAACAAGAAGTGAGACTTGAGGTTCAAAACATCCTAGTGTGTGAGGAAGCACACAGTAGACCTGGACTATCTCAAGGTTCAAGTAGCAGACAAGAGATTCCTAGTGCTTATCCATCAATTGATTGTGCTTGAAAAATGTTCATTTGGTTCAACCTATCGACTTTCGATAGTAGTATGAGAGAGGTGGAAGTAGAGCTATGGATCAAGTGATTAGAAACCATCTTTGAGGTGGTGATTTGTACCCCTAAGTAGAAGGGTATCCTGGCCACAGTACAGCTAGTTAGTGCTGCCAAGAGGTGGTGGGAGTTTGTGAGGTCTTCAAGTTGTATTCGATTGAGTTAGGATAAGTTCAAGAAAGTTTTCTTTAATTAGTATTTCCTAGTCTCATTCAGAACTAAAAAGGAAGAGGAGTTTCATGTGTTTAGGTAGGGAGCTCTGGACAAAGAGGAATTCATAAGAAGGTTTAATGACCTATCAACTTATTCCATATATCTCTAGCACAGTAGTGATACAAAATGAAAAGCTGAGAGGTTACTGGAAAAGATGAGACCTAAGTATCTGTTAGACAGGGAGGCACAGTGGAAGATTAAAATTTTAAAATCCCTATCCAGATATGGACTGAACGAACTCGTTTAGGTCAAGGTAGATAGAAGAGTTACCTTTTAATTCTTCAAACTTGATGTGTGTTCTCTTCAAGAGTTTGGATCTTAGGAGCTAACAATGTAGATCTGCTCCTTCTATCAGTATCCACATGAGCAGCTCTATAACTCGAATGCGTGCTAGGGCTCCCAGCGTCTGTTCTTCTTTGAATGCTAGTTTTCCTTTCTTTAGGGTGTTTCGTGGTTCTCAAAGTATTTGGCAGTCAAAACTTTTCTAACTCTATCTTCATAAAGCATGTCCCTATCTATATATAGTATATAGATTAGGGTTTTTGTCTTTCACTTAAAGAGCCCATGAAAATTTAATTAAATTTATCTCATAAATTTAATCCATAATATCATATCTAATTCAAATTTATCTTATAAATTTAAATTATAAAACTGACATGATATTCTCTCATATCATGTTAGTTATTAAATTTAATCTATCATATAAAATTAAATTTAAAACTAACACAATCAAATATAATATAAAATAATATAATATATATTACATATACATATTATATATATATATACATATATATATATATTTCGTTAATATATATATTATATAGGGAAGGGTTTATATATCATATACATATTCATATATATATATATATATAAGATACACACACACACATGTAAATATATATCTCAAATATATATATAAAATTGTATTTTTAATTTTATATTATATAAATATTTATCAAATAAACATTCAAATATATATATATATATAACATTCATTCACCCTATATTACATTCATTGAATCTAGACATATTTCAGATTTAATAAACTTAGACATTATAACTCGAGTTAGGTTGTTCTTGTGTGCGACCCTGTAGGCCTATATGAAGTTGGCATTAAGTTGATTATGCTATTAGCCTACAAGTCACAAGTGACCTTTAGCAAAACATTGCAACTACCTAATTCACATGGGGATCGATGATCCAATATAACTTATCATGCAACCGTATTACATCCTATTTGCCACACAATATTTCGATCAACTATGAGATATGTAATTGTCATTCTCCTTTACTTGACCATTACTTTCTCTATCTCTAAGTGGACTGACTGTAGCAATGAAAAAACCTTTTCCATTATAGTATGGCCATACATTTTCTCAGTCTTACTCATCAAAGGGCCCAGTAATATATCTCACTTAATGTGAGGGATAAATTCTATCTTGACCACTTATACTTCTCTGCATAAATATCACTAAATTCAATCATAGCCTTTATGATCACCCGGTCAAAGGTGACTTTTGACTAGGTCAAAGTTCAGTTGTCATCACAATAGTACAAAATATAAAATTTATGGGGTACTTTTTACATCGGTTGGAAGGCAAACGGTGTAAAAAATAAAGGCGGTGGCATTTTTGTAATTATATTGAATTATGTGACACTTTTTACACTGGGTTCCCCCACCCGTTGTAAAAAGAGAACTTTTTACACCGAGTTCCGGGACACCCGGTGTAAAAAGTTCTCCTTTTACACCGGGTGTACAAGCACCCGATGTAAATAGTTATCTTTTTACACCGGGTGCCTTACCCAGTATAAAAAGTATTTTTTAAAATCCTTTCTTCCTTCCTCCATTCATCAGTTCCCTCTCCTCCTTCTCGCGCCCTCCCTCTCGTCTCCCCTTCGTCTACCCACTCCCCCTCCCCCTCGTCTTCTCCCTCGCCAGACCCCCTCCCCCCCATCCGCCCAACCCCCTCCCCCTCCCCCACGTCCTGCCTCCCCCTCCAGCTCCTCCCCTCATCGCCCACTCCCCCTCCCCCTCGGTCCGTTCATTCCCCTCCCCCTCCCCTTTGTCCCGCCGCCCCCCGCCCCCCTCCCCTCCTCCCCTCGCTGCCCCCTCCCCCTCCCTCTCCTTCCCTCGCCGCCCCTCCCCCCCTCCCCCTCAGTTCGCCCGGCCCCCCCCCCCCCCCTCCCACTAGGTCCGCCCAACCCCTCCCTCTCCCCTTCGTCCTGCCGCCCCCTCCCCCTCCCACTCCCCTTTCCTCGGCTGCCCCCTCCCCCTCCCCCTCCCCCTTTCTCGGCCTCGGCCGTCCTCCTCCCCCTCATCTCGCTGCCCACTCCCCCTTCCCCTTTCCCCTTGCCCACCCCTTCCCTCTCCCCGCCCCCCTCAACCTCTCCCTCCCTCTTGCCCCCCTCCACTCACACTCCTTCTCCCTCCCTCTCAGTGTTGAGCTGTTGCTGTAGCTGCCACCCAGGTATGTGTTGAATATAAATTTTTAAATTTTATAATGTTTAAATTTAGTTTTTAATGATATTAATTGTTGTTGGGAGTACTGTTAGTGGCTTCATAAGGCCTCAGGTTGTTGCATGTGATCATTTATTTGGTTTAAAATTGTTAATTTTCTCGTGTAAAATTTTCTAAAACTTTTGGGAAGTCCAATTTTTAGGGAGACTCTGTCAAAATTTTTTTTTGAATTTATTCTTTCCTCTAATTTTCTTAAATTTAGTTTTTAATGATATTGATTGTTGCTGGGAGTGCTGTTAGTGGCTTCATAAGGCCTCAGGTTGTTGCATGTGATCATTTATTTGGTTTAAAATTGTTAATTTTCTCATGTAAAATTTTCTAAAACTTTTGGGAAGTCCAATATTTAGGGAAGACTCTGTCAAATATTTTTTTTGAATTTATTCTTTCCTCTAATTTTCTTAAATTTAGTTTTAAATGATATTAATTGTTGCTGGGAGTGCTGTTAGTGGCTTCATAAAGCCTCAGGTTGTTGTATGTGATCATTTATTTGGTTTAAAATTGTCAATTTTCTCTTGTAATTTTTTTAAAAGTCTTGGGAGATCCAATTTTCAGGGGAGATTCTGCTGAAATTTTTTCAAATCTTAATTTAATTAGGAACTTAGTTTCTTAAAATAGTTTGAAGATAATAACATTAGTTATATTCCTTAGGAGGTGACACATGGATCGTAGTTGGATGAATGCTAGACGAACGAGTGACGAGTATAATAATGGGGTGAAAGAATTTTTGAAATTTACTAAGAAAAATGCTATTGACAATAGTGAAAGGTTCTATTGTCCTTATGTTAATTGTTTGAATGAGAGGAGACTAGGTGTTTTTGAAATAAGAGAGCACTTAGTTTGTGATGGGATTTGCAAAAATTATACAATATGGATTTGGCATGGTGAACGATTGGAAAATTATAGTAACAACATCTCAATGTGTGGGAGTTGATAATCTTGATGATGAAGTAAAAATGAATAAAGATTGATTAGAGGACATGATCCGTGATGTTGGGGAAGAGACTTTTGAACGAGCACATGTGTATGATAACTTGTGCACTGACGCAGAGAAGCCTCTATACCCGAGGTGCACTGATTTTAGTTTGTTATCTGGGGTGTTAAAACTAGTTACCTTAAAGGCAAGAGCTAGGTAGAGTGACCAAAGTTTCACATGGTTGTTAGAGTTACTTCAAATAATGTTTCTGAAGGGTAATGTACTACCAAATCGTTATTATGATGCCAAGAAGATCTTATGTCCAATGGGTATGAAGTATAAAAAATACACGCATGTCCTAATGATTGTGTGTTGTACAGAAAAGAGCTTGAAGGGGAGGAGAAGTATCCAAAATGTGAGGCACCACAGTACAAAGAGAAGGGGCTCCTCCTACAAAAGTCTTATGGTATCTTCCAATTATACCAGGTTCAAGAGTTTGTTTGCAAATACTAATGATGCAAAAAACTTGATGTGGCATACAAATGAGAGGATATCTGATGGAAAACTTTGACATCCAGCCGATTCTCCGCAATAGAAGAAAATTGATCAATTGTTTCCCGAATTTGGCAATAAGCCAAGGAACTTGAGGCTTGGACTTTCTACCGATGGAATAAATCCTTATAGTAGTCTTAGTAGTATACATAGTTCATGGCCTGTTCTTTTGGTGATTTACAATTTATCACCTAGGTTGTGCATGAAACGGAAGTACATGATGCTATCCATGTTGATTTCGGGACCAAAACAACCGGGAAATAATATTGATGTTTACCTAAGACCTCTGATTGAAGATTTGAAAGTGTTGTGGGAGGTAGGTGTGGAAGTGTTTGATGCAAATCAGAAGGAGAATTTTAAGTTACGTGCTATGATCTTTTGTACTATAAATGATTTTCCTGCATATGAAAATTTGTTTGGTTATAGCATGAAAGTCATAAAGCTTGTCTAATTTGTGAAGAAAGCACAAACTACTATCAACTTCAACATGGAAGGAAGATAGTCTACCTGGCCATCGGAGGTTTCTTAGACGAGATCACCCATATTATAGATTGAAGAAGCTTTTCATGGTCACCAAGAACACAATGATGCTCTAGATGCTTCGACTGGGGATCAAGTATATGAACGTGTGAAAAACATTAATATTGTCTTCGGTAAGACAAAAAGAATACTGGTGCAAAAAGCATATGGAAAAAAAGGTCTATCTTTTTTGACCTCTCATATTGGCGCAATCTTGAAGTAAGGCATTGTATTGATGTTATGTATGTGGAGAAAAATGTGTGTGATAGTATCATTGGAATGCTTCTGAACATACCAAGGTAAGACTAAGGATGGTGTGAATGCAAGATTGGATTTGAAAGAAATAGGAATATAGAAGACTTACACCCAAGACCAAAAGGTAAACAAACTTATTGTCCCCCAGCCTCTCATACATTGTGCAAATCTGAGAAAACAAGTTTTTTGTGAGTGTTTACATGGAATCAAAGTTCCTTCGGGGTATTCTTCAAATATTATGAAGCTTGTATCTGTGAAAGAGTTGAAACTGGTAGGCTTAAAATCTCATGATTACCATGTCTTGATGCAACAGCTATTACCTTTGGCTATTCGAGGCATATTTGAAAGAAGATTTAAGACTTACAATAACCAGACTTTGTTTCTTTTTCAATGCTATATGCAGTAAAGTTATTGATCCTTTAAACTGGAAGAGTTAGAACAAGAAGCTTGTACTATCTTGTGCCAACTTGAGATGCACTTTCTTCCTACATTTTTTGACATTATGGTTCACTTAATAGTACATCTAGTAAGGGAGGTAAATTTGTGTGGCCTTGTTTATTTGCGATGGATGTAACCAATTGAGAGATACATGAAAATACTAAAAGGGTATGTCAGAAATCCATTTCGACCCGAAGCATCGATAGTTGAGAAATATGTTGCTGAAGAAGCTATGGAGTTTTGTTCTAATTACTTGTCAAGTACAAAATCAATTGGACTTCCTAAATCTCGTCATGAGAAAAGGCAATATGGTCAAGGCACACGTGGAGTATCAGTGAAGAGCATGAATCATGATGAATTACAAGGAAGCACATTTATATATCTTGAATAATATTGATGAAGTTAAAGATTACATATCTTCTCATAAAGAACTTTTAAAGGCAAAAAATTATCGAATGAGAATGACAGAACAAAAGTTATTGAAAGAGCATAATAGGACTTTTATGAATTGGTTCAAGTAGAAAATTTTGAATGAAAGTGGTGCTTTCTGAAATAGTTAAATGGTTGGCTGGAGTCCTAACTTTGATGTTATATGTTGGAGTGCCTATGATATTAATAGGTATTTCTTTATACAAAGTCCTTGGATGAGAAGAGTACGGTGCAAAATAGTGGAGTTATGATAATGGCTGAAGCCGTACACTTTTCTAGTTCAAAAGATATGAAACCTAAACTAGCATCCAGGACTTACTTTGGGGTTATTAAAGAGATTTGGGAGGTTGATTATATAAAATTTAGAGTTCCTGTTTTCAAATGCAAGTGGGTTGACGTCAATAGTATTCGTGATAATAAGTTTGGATTTACAATGGTTGATCTTAAAAAACTAACTTTTGGAGATGAGCCATTTATTATGGCAGACCAAGCTAAACAAGTTTTCTATGTCACGATCCAGTAAATAAAAATTGATCAATAGCACTTAAAGGAAAAAGGATGATTGATAGTAATGATGATCATGAATCAAATTTGATATTTCTGAACTCCTAACTTCTCAAGTGGGCTACCAATTTTGGATGTGGTAGATGAAGTAGATGATGAATATGCCATAAGAAGTGATCACCATGAAGGGATATAGGAGAATATCCCTATATGAGTTTAGTTTTGAAATTAAAGTATGTTAATTTAGTTCAATTAAATTTATGTTGTGGATTGTTTTTCTTAATAATCTTATCTTGATTATTTTTTTTAATTAATTTCATTTATTTGAATTAATAGGAATATAGAGAATCAAGGTGATGACACTCAGAGCAATCAATTGGTGATGTTGCTCCTAGTGGGGAGCTGAGTCAGGGCACCCCTAGTGAGGAGCCGAGTCAGAGCCAGTCTGTGAGGAGGGGCAGACGTGGCACACGATTAAGAGATCTGACATTAAGTAGGAGTGTTGGCGTAGGTTACCAATTCAATTTGACCGGAGATCGAATTCGATAGGGCCCATAAAGCTAAGTTTGTTAGTTTTCTTGGCCTCCTATCACGTACCAGAGCTCCTATTGTTTTGAGGACTGGCTGAAGTGCCAGAACGTGTGAAGGAACAGATTTGGGAAAGCATTCAGGTAAATAATTAAAAATTAAAATTTTTTTATAGTTATATATTATTGGGCAATTATTGATTATCTCTCTGTCTGCATTATAGCTCACATATGATGTTCCATCTAATCAAGATTGTCGACACAAGTTGATTTCTTACTGTGGAACACGTTGGAGAAAATTTTAAGACTGATCTTGCTAGAAGATATATCTTTATCGAGGTGCCAGAGGGTGAGGCTCGTCCCAATCCTCTTGATACATACCAGTTCCTTGATGAAGATACTTGGGAAGAATTTGTCAGGATTCAGACTTCTGAAAAGGCTATGGTTTGTTAACTTTTAATTTATTTAAGTTTATTTAGATTTACTTCAATTATAAATCTAAAATTCAATTTATTAACAGGAAAAACGAGCTAAAGGGCGAGAAATTGCTCGGCAAATCAATGCCCCACACCCTATCTCGTGGAGGTTATGCTAGAGTTGATGATATACTGATGGTAGAGAAACAAAAGAAGAGAGAAGAAGAAGCCAAGTCTAATCCTTCTATACTCCTTTCTCTACCATCACCTATCTCTCGAGAGAGAAATGGAGATATGGACATCAGTATAAGAAAGGAGGCTATACAAGTGAGACAGCACGGGAGATTGCCAGAGGATTGTAAGTAAAATTATTATTCCTTGACCCTTTAAATTTCTATACAATTGATATATTATTAATTAATTGTTATTTTTATATTATATGATACTCTTAAGGAGCAACAACCAAGGAAGCTTCATTTCAGAGGGCAGAAATGATATCTTAACAGTTGCTACAGGCAAGCCAGAGCATCCGGGTCGTGTGAGGGGTGGTTGGATATGGTGTGGGCATTAAGGACTACTTTGGAGCACCTGCACATCCCAATTCAGGAGGTGTAGTGACTAGAGAAGAGCTTGATACATTGATATCCACTGTGAGGCAGCAGACTAAGGATGAGTTTGAAGCTTCATTTGCAGCTCGGCTTCTACAAATGAAAGAGCAAATGAAGGAGGAGATGATGAGCATGATGAGCTCACGACAGGAGACAACTGCTAAACCAGTTCATACATCTCCTACATTTCATAGTTAAAGGGGAGAAAGGGTAGTAATATTCTTGAGCGTGTGTCAGAGGGTCCTTCTGGTGACAACATGGTGAACCATGTGAGATATTTCTAGAAGATCCTGATAAACGCTTGGTTGCTCTTGGTAGCATCTATAGCTTGGGGTCAACCATCCACCACAAGCAAATTCAAGATGATCAAGTAAGAGTGGTGGTTGCAGATCCAAAAGTGCCAGATGCTTTGTTCCATTCCCTACTGATGAGGTGAAGACTGTGGTTGAAGCTGTTGGCAATTTTATCCTATGGCCCAAGAGACTTGTGAATCTGGTTCAAGTTGTGGTATGAAATTTCATAAAATTTTTATTATGTAGCAACTTCCTAATATATGTTTTTTATTAACTATTTCTTGTCTTTTTATTATGTATAAGCTTTCCTCCGCCGAATCTCCCAAAGCTTCCACAACCCTCGTTGACTCCGCATTAGCGAATGATCTTAATGGCGTATGATTTATCATTCGAATTCAAGAGTTTAGAAATGGATCCAGAGGTGGTGTGGCAAGAAAGACATGATAGTGATAATTGAACGGAAGAGATTTGGTTCGACTTCTGTCGAATAATCAGCTTACACACCACACATTGAACTATTTATGATGTAGTATATTTTTCTTTAATATAATTGCATTGTTGTAAGTAAACTTAATCATCAAGTTTAGTAAACTAATATAATTGCATTGTTTGTAGGTATCTTCATCATTTGTGCATTACATCGGGCAAAGGTGATAAGTTTGGATTCCTTTGCCCTCATACATGACAGAGAAAGGTAATACTCCAGAGTTAAGGGCCAGTACCTCCAACAGAGAATATGTGAAGTCAAAAAGGACGTTTTTATGGCTCCATATGTGCACTCGTAAGGATCAATTTATAATTAATAGTTTTTTAATATGGATTTACTTAACTTGTATCATATTTAGCAGGGACCATGGCAGTTATTTGTTCTTTCAATGAAGAGCAACCTGTCGTTTTTATACTCCCTCCATTACAAACTTGGAAAGAAATGAAGAAGTGATAGACTTGTAAGAATACTTTTACTAAACTATTAAATTTAATTTTTTTGAATATTTTACTAAATTGGTAATCTTGATCATAGGGCAATGAGAACATATCAAAA